>NW_004444034.1:5014200-5041463 GCF_000243295.1 Trichechus manatus latirostris
CTTTTGGGGTCTATCCTATATGGGGTTAGTTGAGCTTCTTGGATGGTCAGCTTTTCATCTTTCATGATATTGGGGAAGTTTTCTGTCAGCAATTCTTCAATGATCCTCTCTGTGTTTTCTGTTTTCTCCCCCTGTTCCTGAACTCCATCACTCGCAGATTTTTGCTTTTGATTGTATCCCACATAATTCTCAGGTTTTCTTCATTTTTCTTCATTCTTTTTTCTGATTTTTCCTCAAACAGAGTTGTATCCAAGTGTTTGTCTTCAATTTCGCTGATCCTATCTTCCATCATTTTCAAACCTGCTCCTCAGCCCTTCTATGACACTGTCCATTTCTGAAATTTTGTTGTTTATCTTTTGGATTTCTCACTGTTGTTTTTATATGTTTTCTAGTTGTGAATTTATTTTGGCATTTTGTTCCTGTATTATTTTCTTGAATTCTTCCATTTTTTTGTCTGTATTTTCCATGAATTTTTCTGCCTTTTCCATGAATTTGTCTATTTTTTCCTCATTTTTGTCGGTTTTTTGCTTCAATTCTCCTGAGTATTAGAGATTTGAATTCCCTGTCAATTAGGTCTGGTGCCTTTTCTTCTACTGGGAGTTCATCTGGTGTTTTATTCTGGAAGCCTACTGGAACCATCCTGTCCTATTTTTGTAAATGGTTTGATATTGTCTGGTGTCTTTGGGGCATTCAGTGATTATTTTCCTCATTTACTGATTGTAGATTTGTTCGTTTCGTCCTGCTTTTTTGTTTTATTTGGCAGGCTGTGCGTTCTTTGTTGTTTGCTCGTCTGTGGGCACGATACTTTTCACCTCCTTCTCCAATGGGCAGGGTCAGTCACTCAGCAGGGCAGGTCCAGCTGAAGGGGAGTTGCTGGGATAGGTTTTTTGTGGCACATACCAGGGCTGACAGTGCGGACCGGGAATCAGTGCAGGGCAGGTTCCAGTAGGCCGTGCCTGTGCTGCTTGGGAGTGTGATGTTCAGTGCACAGTGCAGGTAGGCAGGAAGTAGAGGGTAGATTGTGATGTGTGGAGCTAAGATGTGTATGGGAAAGATGAAAGAGAGGAGAGAGGAACAGGAGCCAAAAACATACACATAAACAAAAAAGAGTGCTAAGCGAGCTTGGTATTGGAGTGGAGAGATGAGAGACTGAGAAATGGGGAAAAACAAAAATGAAAAAAAAAGAAAAAGGGTAAAAGACAAAAGTGAATAAATTGCGAAACTGGAAATGAAGAAAAGACAAAAAGGGAATATGAGAGAGAAGAAAACAAAGCAAAGAAATGAAAAAAAAAAAAAAAGAACAAGAGAAAAGAAATGCCTCCAGGGATGTCTCTATGGGTCTGCACAGAGTAAGGGAGTAGCTTCCAAGCTGCACAGTATTGCCCAGCTAGAAGGCACTCCCAAGACGAGAAAAGAAAAAGAAAACAAACAAATCAAAACAGAACAAATGAGAGGAAACAAACAAACAAAGAAAAAAGCCCTGGGAGTCCCACCAGCACGGCGCCACGGGCCTGGAAGCAATTTCACAGTAGAGCAGTGTTTTGCAGCCTTTCAGGAAGAAGCAAAGATAGTGCATGGAGCCAGGTATTTGAGAGAAAGGATGGGGAGGTGGTGAGAGGTAAGGAGGAAATCTAAAGAAGTAGAAAAAAGCAACACCAGCAGCCAACGAATGGCACTCATGGAGCTGGTGAGTGTGGGTGGGTGGAATCCAAGTGGCACTTGGAGGCAGCTTGTACTTCCCAGCCAATAGACCATGGCTGCAGGAAGCAGAGGAGGCTAAGTGGGGGTGAAGAAGAGTAGGGGGTGGGAAAGCCTATATCACAGGTTACTGGTTGTTCTGTCTTCTGCTGGAAGCTCCATGAAGCTGCTTTCTCCTACCTCCTGTTTGCTGATCTCTGATAGGAGTCCAAGATGGTGGATCTGTGCTGCGGTTGCTGATAGGAGACCTCTGCATGTATCTCTCCTCGCTCTCTGTTCTCGGTCAGTTTCTTATTCCATTCAGTGCTTGGCTGAGTTCTTTATCTCTTCATTTGATGCTTAGGGTTTCAGGATTGACGTGTGACTCTGTTTGACTTAGTTTTTCTGATCTTTGCTGCAGAGGGATGGCGTGGTGCTTCTGACTATAGTGCCATGTTGCACGGAAGTCTTGTTCTCATTTTATTCTAGGAATTTTTAAATTTCATCTTTGATTCCTTCTATTACCCAGTAGTTTTTAAGTAAGACTGACCCTCTACTTTACCAAACATGATGTCCTTTTTTAGTGATTGGTCTTTTCTGATGGTATGTCCAAAGTAAGCAAGTTGATGTCTCCTCATCCTCAATTCTAAGAAGCATTCTGATTGTATTTCTTCAAAGACTAATTTGTTTATTCTTCTGACAGTCCACGGTATATTCAGTATTCTTTGCCAACACCACATTTTGAATTCATCAGTTCTTCTTCAGTCTTCCTTTTCATTGTCTAGCTTTCTCATGCATGTGAGGTGATTGAAAAGACCATGGCTTGGGTCAGATGCCTTGGTCGTCAAAGTGACATCTTTGTGTTTTAAAACTTTAAAGAGGTCCTTTGCAACAGATCTGCCCAGTGCAAAATATTGTTTGATTTCTTGTTTGCTGCTTCCATGGATGTTGATATTTGATTCAAGTAGAATGAAATTGACAACTTCAATTTCTTCTTCACATCCCTTTTTAAAAGAAACAAAGTAAGAAGGATAAATAATGAGAATTAAGAGTCCTCTGGCTTCCTCTTCCTGTCTCCACCAGTATCATTCACCAAGAAGCACAAACATATATTTATTTATTGGTATGTGGCATTCACAGTATACCAGCCACTATTATAAGAGATTTACTTACTCATTTAATCCTCATGACAAACACCATGAGGTGTATGTACCATTATTATTCTTATTTTACAGATGAGAAAACAGACACAGTGAGATTAAGTAACTTGACTAGTGTCATACAGCTAATAAAGCTCTACAATATCTCCAAAATGTGTTTACACATCTATTTATAGATTTATATATTTTAGATATTCTTTGACTTTTTGCTATGATAGATGAAGATTTAACTCATTTTTACCAAGCTTTCCAACATTTCCCTGCCTCCTAATACATGTCTATCAAGAATTTTATCTTTAGTTCCTGTGATTTTAAGTTTTGTGCTGTGTTGTTGTGATAGCTAATGTTATATGTGTGCGTGGCTGGGCTATGATTCTCAATGGTTTGGCAGACACTATGTAATCACTTTCAATTTTGTGATCTGATGTGAGCAGCCAGTCAGTTGAAAGGGAGTTTCCTTGGGGGTGTGGTCTGCCTCCAGTATATAAATGAATGTTTCAGCAGAGCTTGCTCTTTTTCTTGACCCTGCACTTTTCTTGTCACCTGACCTCTGGTTTTTGGGATGTAAGCCTGCAGGAGTCTCTGGCCTGCTGCCTGAACTGCAGTTTTTGAATTTGCCAACTCTGGCCATCCCATGAGCCAGCAGAAGCCTCCAGCCTGTTGCCTGACCTACAGATTTTGGGTTTGTCAGCGCCTGCAACCTCGTGAGCCAGCAGAGGGCTTCAGCCTGCAGCCTGACCCATGGATTTGGGACTTGCCAACCCCTACAATTGTGTGAGCCATAGCCTCACAATTGCAGGAGCCATCTCCTTGAAGTAAATTCCTATCTATATATATCTATATACACTTCACCAGTTTTGCTTCTCCAGAGAATCCACACTAAGATAGTTGGTTTCTTGTTTCCCCAACTATAGAGATTATCTTTTGACTGCATTTCTAAAACAAGGACAGTGTACCTGCTAGTTCCCTTAGTTTTCCTTCCTTCCTGTTCCACATGCCACTGTACTCTTACTTTATAGAGGTCCACACCACTTACACTTTATAACCACAATACGTTCATACTTTGTTGCTGCTAAAATATGAAACACAAAAAGATAGTGTTAATGTTAATATGATCATGTAAATATTGTTGATTGGAGAGTGAATTAATGCATTTTATTTATATTCCCTTTCTTTTAGAGCTGTTTATTCTTGTTGAGTTTCCGATAGTTTTCTTTTTTTCTTTGCATCATTTGGCTTTATTATATTTTAAGTTTTGTTCAAACTCCTCATCATATAGTTTATGATACTGTGGACCTTTTTCCCACTGAGGTCTCCTGCCTGGAGCTCTCCATCCTCCTGGAGCAAGTCCAGAATAACTGGCTGTTCTGATGCTCTGCTGTCATCCTGGGACTCGCCTTTGCTGCTGTTCTGATTAGACTTGCTGTTTCTGGGCATGTTCCTCTTTCTTGGATTATTCCTTCTTTTTGTTGGAATGTAAGATTTTCATCAGAAACCACCCTAATAGATAAACCTTCTGATTACTTACATGTCTGAAAACCTTTCTTTCTTCCTTCCTTTCTTCCTCCCTCCCCTTTATTTCTCATCTATCTCCCTCTCTTTCTTTCCTTTTTTTGATTGTTGGTTGTAAGAGCCTGTCTATCTGCATTGCACGTGCAGACAGGCTGTGCCTCAATCTTCCAGGCAGCCATAAGACTGCTAGGAATGAGGTACATACACCCACTGGCAATCAGCCATTCTGTGGGTGTTACATTCATCTGTGATTGAGCTAGACACACGAGACACTTACATAGTAGTGGCAAAGTGAAAGCCATTTATTATTTATAGAAAGCAAACAGTAAACAATAATGACAGATTCTCAAAGGAGAAATGCTTACCCTTTCCCAAGTCACCCATGTCCATTCTTATGTCCCGGGCAGGCCCATGGTTAGGTCACACGCTGTGTTCATATCGCCAAGCTGCCTGAAGCTACCACCAAGATCACCAAGATGCCTGAGGCTTTTGCTCTGCTGCTGGGCCTCTCTGGGCCTTGCCTCACCAGAGAGAAGACCCCTGTACAGGAGCTCCCACCATACTACCCAGGTCCCAGTGGTTCTCTCTCTTGCCACCATGCTACCTGGGCCTGCACTGCCTGAGGGCCTACGTGGCTCCTGCCACCCTGCTGGGGGTGGGGGGGTGGGGGGCTGAGTGGTGGGGAGGTTGGGGGTGGGGAGACATGTAATCCCTGCACTAGGCACACTCAGGCCTCTGCCCTGCATGGGCAAGTGTTATAGCTCCTTTAGCTCTGGACAAACCTCCTGCTCAGAGGCACCCTGCTCTGCCAGTGGTCCCCTGCATGTGTGTGTGTGTGTGTGTGCGCGCGTTTCAATGCAGTTTTATCATAGGTGTACCTTCCTTCCTTCCTTTCTTTCTTCCTCCTTCCCTCCCGACTCTGTCCTCCCAGCTCTCTCTCTCTTTCTCTCTCCCCCATTTTCCCTCTTCTTCTCCCTCTCCCCTCCCCCAGTCTCTCTCTCTGTTTAGCCCAGAATTGGGGTGGGGTAAATGCTTCCTGGCTGGAAGTTTTGAGAAAGAGATTGGGGTGCGGGAGGTGGGTGTGAGGGGAGGTAGGATGTTTTTTCTAAAAACTTTCCATTAATCTCCCCAGTTTTAGCCCATGCTTCACTTCTACTCAGCACTGTAGTTGGCATTTCAAAGTCCTCAGTCATCTGGATTCTACTGGGCAGATTATCTTTCTACTACAGCCCTTTATGTATCTTATATCATCTCTCTTTGCCTTTCTTTATCAATCACAAGGTTATCATGTGCTTTTAGTTTTCCTGAAATTTGTTGAGATCATTTGTTGAGTGTCTCACTTTCTGTTCTCTCTTTCATTGTTGGTTTATGTCATTTTTGTATATATATTTACTATTGTTTTCAGTGGTTCTTGGGATAGAGAAGAGATGAACATAGGTACTCTGTCTTTCTGTTCTCAGGGGATCAGCAAAAGGGACGGATAAGAGAGGACCTGGTTTGATCTCAAGGGTCAGATTCCCTGATAAAGTAAATGTGAATTGAGATCTGAAGGATTAACTGAGCAGGAGATAATTACATAGAAATGGGGTGGAGGAGGTACGTTCCAGAAAAAGCAACAACACTTACAGAGTCCCAGGACTGGAAAAGAGGGTGGGGCTTAGAGGAACTGAAAGAATTCCAGAGACTAGAGCATGGAGAACAAAGGGACGAGAAGAGTGGTGTGACCTGAGACTGTGAAGCAAACTCTGGCCATGTGATGCAGGGGCCTTCTTTGCCAAATTCAGGACTAGAGTTTTGATCTGTAAAAATGATAGGATACCACTGAAGGATGGTAAGAGGGGCTGGGCGGGTGGGGCAGAGCAATGTGAAGAGAACAGTTTGGCTGCTGTGTAGAGAACTGAGTGGGGCATAGTGATGAAGGGAGATATGTTTGGAAGTTATGACAATAGCCTGCGTCAGAAGTATTGGTAGGTTGCACTAGGGTTGCAGAAGTGGAGAGGGACAGGATGGAATGGATTTGGGAGTTATTTAGAAGTTAAATCAGTGGTCTGGACAATGGACTAGATATGGAAAGAGAGGGAAAGGGAGTTTTCAAGTATGACTTCCAAGTTTTATGGTGCCATAGACTGGAAAAAGGAAAGCTGAAAGAGAAGCAAGTTTTTTCTGGGAAAGAGCATAGTGGCTTTGGACATGTTGAGTTGAAATGCCTTTGAGACATACAAGTCTGCTGAACTGTTTTTCAATATATAGAGGTGAGATCTATATTACAGATAGTGATTTGAAGTCATTGGCATATAACTATTAATTGAGACTTTTTTTTATTGTGGTAATATTTATACATGTATACTATAAAATTTGCCACTTTAACCATTTTAAGTGTACAATTCAATGGCATTAATTATAGTCGCATTGGGAGACTTTATTTTTGAATGAGATTAATTAGAGAGAGAGAGCAAATAGTGAGAAGGGACGGAGGCATAGGCTTTAGTCCTGGATAACTGCTTTCATTGTAGTATAGTAAGACAGCTAAAAAGGAGACATTCTCATCTGTTAAAAGTTGTATTTGTAAGTAACAGTAATAATTATTATAAAATAAGTTCAGTATGTGCCATAAAGGCAGAATTGCACATTAAAGATATTTACTTATAGAAGGTAGTGTAACTATTAATTTAGCTCACTTTATTATATAGATGCTATGAGACCCAGAAGGTACTTAGTGAAAGTATTTGATGAAGTTCAGTTCTTTCCTTCTCTCTTTTTTGGTGATAAAACATTCAGGTTTGGAGGTTTCTGTAATCTACATTTTAGTAGTATAGTAATGTACTGTCAATAATACAGATTTTTTTAAATATGGAAAACCAAGGAAAGGTTTATCCTTATTAAATTATTTGTTGATAACACAAGCATTAAATTTAATTTTAAATAAATAGACCTTTAAAATAATGTTAAATAAATTTAAATTATGTTAAAGGAAAAATTTTCAGTAAGTGCAACTGTAAGTAGAAAGTCAGAACTGACTCGACAGCACCTAACAACAACAACACTTGATTCCAATTGATATCTGACTTCTACTGGAATCTTAACTGGACTGCTGTTAGGTGCTGTAGAGTCAATTCTGACTCATAGCGACCCTATGTACTACAGAACAAAATACTGCCTGATCCTGAGCCATCCTCACAGTCATTGCTATGTTTGAGCCCATTGTTGCAGCCACTGTGTCAGTCCATCTCATTGAGAGTCTTCCTCTTTTTCGCTGACACTCTGCTTTACCAAGCATGATGTCCTTCTCCAGGGACTGGTCCCCCCTGATAAAATATCCAAAGTACTTGAGACGAAGTCTCACTATCCTTGCTTCTAATGTGCATTCTGGCTGTACTTCTTCCAAGACAGATTTGTTCATTCTTCTGGCAGTCCATGATGTATTCAATATTCTTTGCCAACACCATAATTCAAATGCATCAAGTCTTCTTTGGTCTTCCTTATTCATTGTCCAGCTTTTGCATACATATGAGGTGATAGAAAATACCATGGCTTGGTTCAGACACACCTTAGTCCTCAAGGTGACATATTTTAACAATTTAAAGAGTTTTTTTTGCATCAGATTTGCCCAGTGCAATACACCATTTGATTTCTTGACTGCTGCTTCCATGGGCATTGATTGTGGATCCAAGTAAAATGAAATCCTTGACAGCTTCAGTCTTTTCTCTGTTGGTCCAGTTCTGAGGATTTATGTTTTCTTTATGTTGAGGTGTAATCCATACTCAAGGCTGTAGTCCTTGTTCTTCCTTAGTAAGTGCTTCAAGCCCTCTTCACTTTCAGCAAGTAAGGCTATGTGATCTGCATATCCCAGATTGTTAATGAGTCTTCCTCCAGTCCTGATTGTCACGCTCTTCTTCATATAGTCTAGCTTCTTGGATTATTTGCTCAGCATACAGACTGAATAAGTATAGTTAGAGGATACAACCCTGACACACACCTTTCCTGATTTTAAACCATGCAGTATCCCCTTGTTCTGTTTGAGCAACTGCCTCTTGTCTATGTATGGGTTCCTCATGAGCACAATTAAGTATTCTGGAATCGCCATCCTTTGCAGTGTTATCCATAATTTGTTATGATTCCTACAGAGTTGAATATGTTTGCATAGTTAGTAAAACACAGGTAAACATCTTTCTGGTATTCTCTGCTTTCAGCCAAGATCCATCTGACATTAGCAATGATATCCCTTGTTCCACGTCCTCTTCTGAATTCGATTGAATTTCTGTCAGTTCCATGTTGATGTACTGCTGCAACCGTTTGTGAATTATCTTCAGCATAATTTTACTTGTGTGTGATATTATTGATATTGCTCAATAATATCCGCATTCCATTGGATCACCTTTCTTTGGAATGGGCACGTACATGGATCTCTTCCAGTTGGTTGGCCAGATAAACGTCAAATTTCTTGGCATAGACAAGTGAGTACTTCCCAGTGTTACATTCGTTTGTTGAAACATCTCAATTGGTATTCTGTCAATTCCTGGAGCCTTGTTTTTCACCAGCGCCTTCAGTGCAGCTTAGACTTCTTCCTTCAGTAACATCAGTTCTTGATCATATGCTAGCTCTTGAAATGGTTGAACATCGATCAGTTCTTTTTGGTACAGTGATTCTGTGTATTCCTTCCATCTTCTTTTGATGCTTCTTGTGTCCTTTAATTTTTTCCCGTAGAATCCTTCAATATTGCAATTCAAGGCTTGACTTTTTTCTTCAGTACTTTCAGTTTGACAAATGCCAAGCATGTTCTTCCCTTTGGTTTTTCTAACTCCAGGTCTTTGCACATTTCATTAAAATACTTTCCCTTGTCTTCTTGAGCCACCCTTTGAAATTTTATGTTCAGCTCTTTTACTTCATCATTTCCATTTGTTTTAGTTACTGTACATTTAAGAGCAAGTTTTCGAGCCTTTTGTGACATCCATTTTGGTCTTTTCTCTCTTTCCTGTCTTTTTAATGGGCTTTTGCTTTCTTCATGTTTGGTGTCCTTGATGTCATCCTACAACTCAGCTGCTCTTCGGTTATTAGTGTTCAATGTGTCAAATCTATTCTTGAGATGGTTTCTAAATTCAGATGGGATATACTTAAGGTCATACTTTTGCTCTCATGGACTTGTTTTAATTTTCTTAAGCTTCACCTTGAACTTGCATATGCGTAATTGATGGTCTGTTCCTGGCCTTGTTCTGACTGATGATGCTGAGCTTCTTCATCATCTCTTTCCACAGATGTAGTCAATTTGATTGCTGTATATTCCATTCAGTGGGGTCCACATGTATACTCACTGTTTATGTTGTTAAAAAAAGGTACTCCTGGTGAATACGTCATTGGTCTTGCAAAATTCTATCATGCAATCCTCTGCATCATTTCTTATCACCAAGGTCACATTTTCCAACTACTAATCCTTCTTTTTTTGTTTCCAGCTTTTGCACTGGAATCACCAGTAATTATCAATGCATCTTGATTGCAAGTTTGATCAATTTCAGCCTGCAGAAGTTGGTAAATATCTTCAGTTTCTTCATTTTTGGCATTAGTGGTTGCCGTATAAATTTGAATAATAATCGTATTAACTGGTTTTCCTTGTAGGAGTATGAATAATATCCTATCACTGATAGCGTAGCATTTAAGGATAGATCTTGAAATGTTCTTTTGGACAATGAATGCGACGCCGTTCCTCTTCAATTTTTCATACCTGGCATAGTAGAATATATGATTTTCTGATTCAAAATGGCCAATACCAGTCCATTTCAACTTAACAATGCCTAGGATATTGATCTTCAAGCATTCCATGTAATTTTTGACAACTTTCAATTTTTCTTGATTCATACTTCATACATTCCATGTTCTGATTATTAATGGATGTTTGCAGCGGTTTCTTCTCATTTTGAATTGTGCCATGTCTTAGGCTGGGTTCTCTAGAGAAGCAAAACCAGTAAAGTGTATAAATATATATATATAGAGAGAGATTATATCAAGGAAACAGCTCACGCGATTGTAGAGGCTAGAACGTCCCAAGTCTGTGGATCAGGGTAGAGGCCTCTCCCAAGTCACATAGCCACAGAAGCTGGCAAGCCCAAGATCGGCAGATCAAGAGCAGGGCTCCCGCTCACAGGCTGTGCAGATCGACGAATCCCAGGTTCTGCAGATAAGCTGACAGCTCAAGTCCCAAGAACGGGAGATGAGATGACAAGAAGCAGTCGCAGGATCCGGAGAGAGCAAAAAGCCAGAACGTCTGCTTATATTCAGATGTGGGTCACACCCCCAAGGAGACTCCCTTTCATCTGATTGGCTACTCACAGTATATTCAATCATGGAAGTGATTACATTAAAACACTGAGAATCATGGCCCAGCCAAGTTGACACACAGTCTTAACCATCACATGCCACATCAGCAAATGAAGGTCCTGAAAGCTTTACTCCATCCATGCCATTAAGGTAGACTATACTTTGAGGAGGCAGCTCTTCCCCTGTTGTATTTTGAGTGCCTCCTAACCTGAGGGGCTCATCTTTTGGCACTATATCAGACAATATTCTGCTGCTATCTATAAGATTTTCGCTGGCCAATTTTTTCAGAAGTAGATCTCCAGGTCCTTCTTCCCAGTCTGTCTTAGTGTGGAAGCTCTGCTGAAACCTGGACTCCGCTGAAATATGGACTCCACCATATCTGGACTATATGAAATCATATAAATTATCTCAAACAGATGAAAATAGTTTCTTTTATAACTTTAATGATGAAATTTTCAGTCTCTCTAACCAATACAAGTATTTATGTTCAATGTAAATTTTACATTATTTCCTCTAGGTGGTGCACATGGCAGAGTTATGTTGGAATATCAATAGGAAATCCCTAAAGCCTTTTTTATTTTATTCTGAATCTGAATAAACTAAATCTTCTGTGCATCTACTATAATTTAATACTTGAGATTATAGTATGTCATTCTGGGAGATATTGGAATGTATACAATAGTTACTTGAAGTATAGTAAAATACATGTATAATTTTTTCTTGCTATTATATAAAATTAATTCTTAACTCTCAGTGAAGAAAATTTTGACATATTAGGTGCATTTCTTTTAGTTATTTTAAGAGAATGATAAATATTCAAGTACCAAGACTATCATCATCTATATGCCTATAAGTGTACAATGGAAAATAGGCCTATATTCAAGTACTTCAGATTATGTAGTCCTTGAAGGTGTGTACTCCAACCATGTACTTCAGATGCCTTAAATAATCCCCATATTTTCCCAAACATCAGTGAAAGATACAGAAGTCTTAATGTAATGGCATATACATTTTGGATTATCTTTCCTCTACTGCAGGTGCTGCTGAGGACCAAAGCCACCAAAAGAGTGCAGGGCAGGCTTTGTGCAGGAAATGATATGGCAGTGGACTAATAAGCACAGGCCTGCTATGGCTGAACAGAATCACTTTTTAGGTATTGATATAAGAGCTTCAATACTTTTTCAGACTTAGCTTCCTTGTTCAAATAACCCCAAAGACTTCATTTGTTAAATCTGAATGCTTTTGTAAGGTTGCCTTTTTTTTTCTGACTAACTGATGCAGAAGTTACGGGAATGGCCTGGGAAACTATGTACTGACCCAGAAGACTAAGACTATGTACTTGTTTCTCAAATTATTATCTTCTTTATTCTCATCCTAGTAACAGCAGATAATTTGGTGCAGATATTTTGTGAACAATCTGTCTTTTGCAAAATTAAGGTATTTGCATTATCATGGTAAACGTTTCTTGAGAACCTACTATTCCAGGGTCTAATATATCTGGGGAGATTTTTTCTAAATCTCAGATGCATAGTGTAAACAAAAAGTAAAATACCTCTGGAGTTCAGAGTTAAGTTGAGACCTTATGCAGGAAAGAAAGTCCTAAAGTAGGCCTTGAAGAAATGGGATGAGGAAAGACTCAGAGGAGGAAATTCCTTCTCCTTTTCCTTCCCTTTCCCCTTCAGGTTCTTCTTCTTCATAGTGCTCCGATCAATTTTAAATTATAAAATAAATACATGCCAATGCAAAAGAAAGTCAAACAATTCAGAAATGTATAGTGTGAAAAATAAAATTCCCCTCTCCTTGTCCTCAACTCTCCCAGACACATTCCCTAGAGATAACCATTGTTAACAGTTAGGTGTAGGTATTCCCAGATATGTTAATCCATAAATATTTGTATATTTTTATGCAAATGAAATTTAAGGGTATATGCAATCGTGCAACTTCTAGTTTTTATTTTTTTTTTGCTTTTTACACAAAGGTTTATTAAGATATATGGGATTATGTCAATATGTTCTAACAATTTTAATCTTCTTTATACAACTTATATATACCCTGTTAAACTGCTAACATTCAGCCTTCCATTCCAGTAAGAGTTTCACAATTTTTACACTTACTACTAGATTGTATTTTCAAAGAACACAGAGAGAGTGCCTTAAAATTAAAAACAAACAACAAACTTTTTATTTTGAAAAATTGTATATTAGCAGGAAGTTACAAAGCTATGTACAGGAAGGTCCTATGTACACTTCACCCAACCTCCCCCAGTGATAACATTTATAGTATAGTATCAAAAACTATACTATAAATCACTAATGACCTTAGACTAGATGAGCTGTGGAATGACATCAAGGACGTCATACATGAAGAAGCAGAAAGTCATAAAAAAGACAGGAGAGGAAGAACAAAATGGATGTCAGAAGAAAATCTGAAATTTGCTCTTGAACATGAAGTAGATAAAATAAATGGAAGAAATGATGAACTAAAAAAAAAACCGAGCGGAAGATTTCAAAGGGCAGCTTGAGAAGACAAAGCAAAGTATTATAATGAAATGTGCAAAGACCTGGAGTTAGAAAACTGAAAGAGAAGAACATGGTCAATGCTTTTCAAGCTGAGAGAACTGAAGAAAAAATTTAAGCCTCGAGTTCCAATACTGAAGGATTCTACAGGGAAAATGTTGAATGAAGCAGGAAGCATCAAAAGAAGATGGAAGGAATATACAGAGTCACTGTACCAAAAAGAATTGGTCGATGTTCAGCCATTTCAGGAGCTAGCATATGATCAAGAACTGATGGTATTGAAGGAAGAAGTCCAAGCTGTACTGAAGACATTGGTTAAAAACAAGGATTCAGGAATTGACAGAATACCAATTGAGATGTTTCAACAAATGGACGCAGTGCTGGAGGTGCTCACTCGTTTATGCCAAGAAATTTGAAAGACAGCTACCTGGCCAACTGATTGGAAGAGATCTAGTCCAAAGAAAGGTGATCCAACAGGATGAGGAAATTATTATTGAACAATGTCATTAATATCACACATAAGTAAAATTTTGCTGAAGATCATTCAAAAGGGGTTTGCAGTAGTACATCAGCAGGGAATTACCAGATACTGAAGGTGGATTCAGAAGAGGACGTGGAACAAGGTTATCATTGCTGATGTCAGATGGATCTTGGCTGAAAGCAGAGAATACCAGAAAGATGTTTACCTGTGTTTCATTGACAATGAAAAAGCATTTGACTGTGTGGATAATAAAAAATTATGGATAATATTGCAAAGAATGAGAATTCCATAACAGTTAATTGTGCTCACGAAGAACCTGTACATAGACCAAGAAGCAGCCTTTCAGACAGAACAAGGGGATACTGTGTGGTTTAAAGTCAGGAAAGGTGTGCATCAGGGTTGTATCCTTTCACCATACTTACTCAGTCTGTATGCTGAGCAAATAATCCGAGAAGCTGGACTATATGAAGAAGAACGTGGCATCAAGATTGTAGGAAGACTCATTAACAACCTGCAATATGCAGATCACATAGCCTTGCTTGCTTAAAGTGAAGAGGACTTGAAGCACTTACTGATGAAGATGAAGGACTACAGTCTTCAGTATGGATTACACCTCAACATAAAGAAAACAAAAATCCTTACAACTGGACCAGTAAGCAACATCATGATAAACAGAGAAAAGATTGAAGTTGTCAAGGATTTCATTTTACTTGGATCCACAATCAATGTCCATGGAAGCAGCAGTCAGGAAATCAAATGACATATTGCACTAGGCAAATCTGTTGCAAAAACACCCTCTTCAGAGTGGTAAAAAGCAAAGATGTCACTCTGAGGATTAAGGTGTGCATGACTCAAGCCATGATATTTTCAGTTGCCTCATATGCGTGGGAAAGCTGGACAGTGAATAAGGAAGACCAAAGAAGAATTGATACACATGAAGTATGGTGTTGGCAAAGAATATTGAAAATACCATGGACTGCAGAAGAACGAACAAGTCTGTCTTGGAAAAAGTACAGCCAGAATGCTCCTTAGAAGCAAGGATGGCGAAACTTCATCTCATGTACTTTGGACATGTTATTTGGATGGACCAGTCCCTGGAGAAGGACATCATGCTTGGTAAAGAAGAGGGTCAGCAAAAAAGAGGAAGACCTTCAATGAGATGGATTAACACAGTGGCTGCCACAAAGGGCTCAAACATAACAATGATTAGTGAGGATGACGCGGGACAGGACAGTGTTTTGTTCTGTTGTACATAGTGTTGCTGTGAGTCAGAACTGACTCGACGGCACCTAACAACAACAACAACATCAAAAAAAGGAAATTGACATTGGTATAATCCACATGGTTTATTTAGGTTTCTCCAGTTATATATATTTGTGTGTGTGTGTGTGTGCATGTGTGTGTGTGTGTGCATGCATTTCAGTGCAGTTTTATCATCTGTGTACCGTTCTGTATTTATTACCACAGTCAAGATAGGGAACTATGCCATCACCACAAATCCGCTTTTGCTACCACTTTATAGCCACACTCTCTATCCCTAACCCCTGGCAATCACTAATCTGTTCTTCATCTCTATAACTTTGTTATTACATGAATTTCTGTAAATGGAATTATATAGTATGTAACCTTTTGAGATTGCTTTTTTGTTTTTAAACTCAGCATAGTTCCCTTGAGCTCAACCAAGTTATTGTGGCAACTTGCTCTTTGCACTTAACAATATACCGTAAATATCTTCCCATATTAGTACATATAGAGCAATCCAATTTTTTTTTTAAACAAATGCAGAGTATACCATTATATAGATGCTAAACAAATACTTTCATTTATAAGGATCAGCACAAAGCTGGTTCCTATGAGTCAGAGGTTAAAGATGTCCCAAATGTCTAAATTTTCCAAGCTGCTGTACCACGCCATCATCTCTAACATCAGCTATTCCCTCTTGCCACAGTCATCTCCTTCCTGTCTTTGGGTTCCCTAATTTCTTGCAATGTCTCACAGATTATATAAAGAAAATCGCTCATGAGATTTTGGAGGCTGGCACGTCCCAAATCCGTGGGTCAGGCATAGACTTCTCCCTGGCCCTCAGTCTCTGCCCACAGGCACTCTGCTTTCTCGCTCCGTGGGCCAGAAAGCCCACTGCACCATCTCCTGCGGGTCTCTCCTTCTTCAGTGGTGGTGGGCTTTCCTCTTTGCTCTGGAATTGGCTCTCTTTTAAGGCAAAACTGACCAATCCCCTTGGTAGGCCACAACTGTCCTATCACACAGTCACCTGGGTGGGAGTTACAAGACCATGGGTATGAAGGCCACACATAAAAATAATTAATTCACCACAGATGCATCATAATTTATTTAACTGGTTACTTATTTGGCATGTGGGTTGTTTTCTAAGTAGTATTTTTTAATCGTATAACCATGTTTTGTAAATAAATTTGTATATATATTTTTGCCTACTTGTGTTAAAATATCTATAGCACAAGTTCTTAGAGTTACAAGGCATGCCACTTAAAATTTTGATAGAAATAGCCTTGCAAACACTGAAATAATTTTTGTTGGCAATAAATGAGAGTGCCCATTTTCCCACATCCTTATTAACACTGTCTTAGTCATCTAGTGCTGCCATAACAGAAATATTACAAGTGGATGGCTTTAACAAAGAGAAATTTATTCTCTTACAGTCTAGGCTTGTTGTTTGGTGCCACTGAGTTGATTCCGACTCATAGTGATCCTATGCACAACAGAACAAAACACTGCCTGGTCCTGTGCCATCCTCACAATGGTTGCCATGTTTGAATCCATTGTTGCAGCCACTGTGTCAGTCCATCTTGTTGAGGGTTTTCCTGTTTTTCACTGACCCTCTACTGGGTCCGTGGATCTCATCTGAGGTACTTTTCTTTTTCTTCTTCATCATCAGACCCTTTTAATTTCCACTTTCCCTTTGAGTCTTGGGCTTCTGACACCTCAGATTTTAAGAAGTGTGGACTCTAGAGATACAGTCCTCCAGTATCTTGAAAGCAGGCATTTTCAGTGCCTATTCATTCCTTTTTGATATGAATTGCCTAAGCCCAGAAACCTGCTACTAGGAAGAAGTTATTCCCTAGTACCTACCTGAGAATCACTTTTAATGGACTTTCAAACTGAAGTTCCTTCTGATAATTTTGAAACCTGTGTCCCTACGGGCCTGCTCTTTAAGACATTTTCCTCAGTTTTTAAATTCTCTGAGTCTTGAGTAGCACTATTTTCTCCCACATCTTTTTCTGCAGCTTTAGTATGTATGTCTCTAGTTTCATTTCTCTCTACTGTTACACTACACCTTCAGAGCAGCTCAGTTGAATTTTTAAAAAATTTAACCTGATTCTTTGTGTCCTTTCCTTCTCTAGCACTGTTTGTTTTATCTAATTGTCTTTTTTCCTTTAACTTATTATTTGCTTTAAGTCCAATTGTTAGTTTTTCTACCATATTCCTCCAGATTTTGTCTTGTGCAGACTCTGATAGTGAGTGATATGAAATCAGTATGTTCTGGGACTGCCAAAATATCTACTTGTCAAATCAATCTTGTCCAACTTAAACTTTTGAGCTGGGTAATCTTACCCAGAAAATATTCTCCATTTAGATCAACATCTACCTCAGACTCACTCTGTTTTTGTCTCGTGTTTTTCCACTTTAATATGCCCCATCTTTGCTTTGTCATCCCTTAAAGCCTTAATTCCACCCACATTTCTGGTATGTAATTTCAGGGCACTGTGTCACTCTGAAACTCACCTAATAAATCTTGGAGTATTTTACTATGATGACGTTGACATTCTCTGCTGAAATCTAAGCAGATTTTTATTTTCTTTAACAACTTAGTATTGCTGTCCTAACCTTAAGAGTGGTTATCCAATTACTAGCAAAACTAACCCCGTGATAAGACTTCCACATCCAGCTAAGATGGAGTAACAGGAAACAGATTTAACATTCTGCCTGAAGCAACTAAAATACTGGATAAAATACTGTTATGATGTAACAATGGTCTTCAAGACGCGAAGTATAAAAAAACAAAGGAAAATAATCCCTGAGGGAAAGAGAACAATGGACTCTATGTTTGAAGTTTACGAAGCCACTTCTCAATAGCCTTCAGGATCCTAGCCTCCTTAGGGTAGTCTTCCTTTCTGTTTACCACTCTGGCTGGGGGAGACAGCAAGTATTCCATCTTTTTGTGAGCACCAACATTGTTTCGTCTAACCCTTTCTGGTGGTTCTTTCCCCAGCCACAGGTAGTTTCCTTACTCCCATGTGCTGATCAGTACTTAGTTGAAGACTGGAGGGGGATCCTCTGCAGATCTCTGGAGCTCTCTCTGTGTGCAGCTCCCTCTTCTCTTTGCAAACCCTAGCTTTCTTGGCCTTGATCCTCAGCTCTGTCTTACTGGGCTATGCCTTGGTTCCTCTTCCCTGATTTGAGATATGAAAATTCTCTCCAGGCAGTGGAGATCCCATCTTGTTTCTTTTTTGCAACTGTTGCATCTCTGGAGAAGTAGCATGGCATAGGGAAAAGTGCCTTTTACTTTGGAATTGGTCAGACCATCAGCAATTATTTATTGAACATCTGTTGTGGGCCTGGCACTGTTTTAAGATCTGATGGTACATCAGTGACTTAAACTAGATTCTGTCCTCATGGAGGTAATATTCAAGTGAATGAAGACATTACTTAATCTCTGTACTCCAGTTTCCTTTAAAATTGGGCTATCTTTAAAATGGGGTTACTGTGCAAGTTAATGAGGTAATGAATGTTAAGTTCCTGGCACATGGTACACTCCTGAAATGGAACCTATTATTATTATTATTACTATCTTAACAATGGTTAAGCACTCGACTACTAACCAAAGGTTGGTGGTTTGAACTCATCCAGAGGCACATTGGAAAAAAGGCCTGGTGATCTTCCAAAAGGTGACAGTCTTGAAAACTCTATGGAGCGCAGTTCCGCTCTGCAAGACATGAGTTGCCATGAGATGGAATAGACTTGATGGCAACTGGTTATCTTCTTTTTTGGTCTATAACTAAGCTTTTCCATTTTTGAAATTTACTAAATTTCAGATAGGTTAGGCAGAAGTCTGAGGGGCCTTGGCACCATATACAGTTTTACGCTGCTCATCAGTAGCCCTCTTGAGCTACCCAAGCAGGTAACTCAAAATTATCTCTTGAAAATTGATGATTAGCATTCTCTACAAGTTCATGGAGACTAACATTTTTCTTCTGAATGTATGAGAATCAACTTTACTGTACAATGGTATTTTTGCCTCACTTGTCACATGAGTGACTTTGAAAATGCTCCTGGTGTCCATACATAATTTTCTTGGTAGAGTAGCCAGAAATTGGGTAAAAGCTAGAGAATTTCTATTTTAAACTAGGGAGTTTTATACATGGTTTCTATCTTATGGTAAGTTTCAAACATGGACTGTTGTGAACATGTGGAGAAGGCACAGGAAGATTTCAGCATGGAGCATATTTTTCTTTATTAGTCTATATTAATTCCATTTCATAAAAGCAATATGAAAGCCAAGCAAAATGATTTCTAGTTGATTTATGCAGTCCTTGTGAATCAGTTTTCTTTTGGTCTGAAGCCTTACAACAGTCACCTGAGGTATGGTCTATGATAACGACAGAGAAATGTGCTGCTTAGCAGGCTGCCATGCTTAAATAATCTAGTTCTGTTATTTCACTCAGCAGTAATGTGGTTTTGAGGGAGATAAACCTAATGCCAAACACTCCTTTCTAAAGTAAAGCAAAGTTCAGAGTCTTAAAGGGGTGGAAATCGCATTTTAAGAAGCTTCTGATCATTAAATGTTATCAGAGTTACTATAGTGTCAGTATGAGATAAAGGAACAAATAACATTTTTATTGTTACTACAAATCAGAAAGTGACTGAATCAAAAGTAGATTTGGAGGATTCTTATAACATTTTCATGTTTGTTGATTGAGGTTTTTGGTAACAGAATCTATGACTATATTTGGAACTAATGCACATAGCTAACTCTTGGATTTTTTGAGGGACCATCAAGAGTTCATGGATTATTGAAGCTAGATAGTTCACTGGATGACAGATTGATTTCAATGAGGGCAACATGACTTACTTCTCTCTATTTGCTAGTGTTACACAGAAACATATTCTGTTCCTTGGCCACAGGTTGCATTCATGGCTCTGGTTAGCAATTCCTTATATGCTTGTTCAAAATTGAAGGTTGGAGCAAATACATCTATCAATAGAAAACCAACTTAAAGTTGGAATTTCATCTGTTAAATCATCTTATTGCGAACTACTCCTTCTAGGAGGCAAACGCGTGAAAATGAGAGCACAATTAAATAAACAAACATAAAGTTATATGCACTGAACAGTTTAGAGATTTTTCTAAATTCCTTAAAAGATTTTATGGTTGTGTGTGCATCAGTGATATTTTAATAATTAATAAATATTCACAGTACTTCCACAGGATAGCCTGTTAAAATAATTATACATATATTTCTCTGTAGCTATCAGTAAATGCATTTAAATAAGCTTATATGGTCTTTTTAGTAAATGCAATAAATCATTGTTTAATTCATATATTTGTTTGACCATGTGCAGATACTAAAGGCAGCACTGTGCTGTAGAGGGCAAATGGGCTTTAGAGTTAGAAAAGTTTGGATTCTTAAATTCTCATTTGAATTCAGGTGTCACTGAATTCTCACCAGTTTGCTCAGTGTCTAAGCCTTCGACAGTCTCCTTTGTAACAAAAGGTCAGTAATATCTAATTCTTAAGGTTGGTATAAATGTTGTAGCCAATGCCCTTAGCAGCACAGTAGTTGCTCAACGAATTGTGTTCTTTTTCCTCCTGAGATTTTCAGAAGTGTAGAAGTGACCTATGCCCAGGGTTTTTGCCATTACCATGAATATTTGTGAGATTACAACTGTAAGAAAAAAGTCCATCCATGTTATTATAACTTACTGATGGAGAAAAATGTAAAATGAAGACATAGCACTTCCTAATGTTGGACATAAATGTGAAATATCTTCTTGTACTCTCACTAGCTCAGAAGTCTATATCCACTTGCCTTAAGGCAAAGAAGTTCAGAAGACTTTTGCTTGAAGTCCACTTTGTTAATATTCTAATGAATTTTCTAAGAAAGTTGTCATTTATATCCCTAATTATTTAAAGATGCACATACAAACAGCCCACTCAGTGTACCTGAGAAACCAAGCAAGGCCTCAGTTTTATCTTTCTTTTCTGTTGATGTACTTCTGTTGAGGACTTGGGAGGTCAGATGTTCAAATTTTGATTCTTCCAATTTCACTATTTATGCCTATTCTTCTCCTCTGGTACTTGCTATGGAAAATGAAAAGGGGCAGGAAAGGAAGGTACAGACCAGGATTCTAATTCCTCACTTTGGTGCAAAACATTTTTTTCACCATCTCTCGATTTATTTCCATGTCAGGAATCCAATAAGTGCTTTGCACAAAAAACAAGCTAGCTTTGAAGAACTTAAGCTCATATTCTGGTTTTCAGTGCAGAAGGGTGAAATTCATGTGGGTTGTTGCTGGAACAAGAAGTGCATTTGAGACTCTGGAATTCTACTGTGACTTTTATCCTTTTTTTTTTGCCTCCTTTTTGTAGCAACAATCAGGGATGGGGATTTGCATTTTTTTTAGTTGTTTGTTTAATTTATCTTTACAAATAATTGAAGTCTGTAGGCAAATGGGTTTTCAGCTTGTTAGAGCATTAGTGTTGGCGATTTAGAACACCAAATTATTCTTTTGAAATGATACTTAATCAGCACTATACAATTTAATTAGTTCTGTGCTCATTGGAAATCTTAAAGCTCTAACCTCTTATAAAACCCCAGAAACTTCTTTTTGATTGTACTAGTTTTCCAGGAACATTGCTAAGGCGACAATGTATTTGTGCTGTATCTAATTTTCTATTTTGATAGTTACATAATTTAGATTCTCCATGTGCTTTCAAATTGGTAATATATTATTTTTCTGTGCTTGAATTTAATTTGTTTTTAGTGAGTTGCTTCAGTAGCTGTTATATTTCACCTTAGGAGTATCTCAGTTTTACAGGGAAAATGAAATAGCTGTGTCTCGTAAATGAAGCTTAGTAGGAGGATAGGAATTTGATAATGTATATGCTAATGATCAAAATAAAGTTACTGTTAAATTTAATCTCAGCCCTGGGACCATGGCTAAGGAATGAAGAAGCTTTTGTTGTAAACAGAACTTTGAACTAGAAGACATGACATTTAGCTTCTAGTCTTAGATCTGTCACAAATTTGCTATATGATTCTGACCAGCTAGTTAATCTATCTGAGCTCAGTTTCATCATCTATAAAATTATTGTGTACTCCACAAAATTATTTTTGTACTCTAACATTCCAATTTGGGTTGGATAGAAAGATAATTAAACTACCTGGTTGTAAGGACCTCAAAGACATCTCTGAGTACAAATGGTTTAGTTTGAAATAATTTTACAAACTAGAATGGAAAACAAGGCAGAGCATACTTGAAGTCATGTACCCAGGTAGGACTCATGAGGGGACATAGGCTCAAGGACAAAGGTGTTCAAAGTCTGCCCAAAGTCTGGGAAGAAAATCTGGACTTAGGAAACTAACAAGAACCATAATTATAGGGCAAGTGAAGAGAAGGTTAAATTTAAGGCAATAGGTTCAAGAAAACTTTATTTTTTATTGTGCTTTAGGTGAAAGTTTACAGGTCAGGTTAGATTCTCATACAAAAATTTATACACACATTGCTATGTGACCCTAGCTGCCATCCCTATAATGTGACTGCACATTCTTCCTTACCACCGTGGATTTCCTGTGTCCATTAAACCAGATCCTATCCCTTTCTGCCTTCTTACCTCACCTCCGGACAGGAGCTGCCCATTTAGTTCCGTGTATCTACTTGAACTAAGAAGCACACTCTTCACGAGTATCATTTTATGTCTTATAGTCC
Source organism: Trichechus manatus latirostris (assembly GCF_000243295.1). Lineage (NCBI taxonomy): Eukaryota > Metazoa > Chordata > Mammalia > Sirenia > Trichechidae > Trichechus > Trichechus manatus. The sequence continues at coordinate 5,036,820 of NW_004444034.1, forward strand.
AGTCTGTTCTTTGTCTGAAGAGTTGGCTTTAGTTCTGGGTTAACAGAGAGTCCGGAGGCCATGTCCTTCCAGGTCCCTCCACTCTCAGTCAGACCATTAAGTCTGGTCTTTTTACTAGAATTTGAGTTCTGCACCCCACTTTTCTCCTGCTCCGTCAGGGACTCTCTGTTGTATTCCCTGTCAGGGTGGTCGTTGGTGGTAACCGGGTACCTCTAGTTCTTCTGGTCTCAGGCTGATGGAGTCTCTGTTTATGTGGCCCCGTTGTCTCTTGGGCTAATATTTTCTCAAGTAAACTTTAATAGTTGAGGTAACACTCTGCCTTATTCTATCCCTTGCATACTTTTTATGTAGACAGGAACAAATTGCAAATATATCTGACCTAGGAACTGAAAAGGGAAGTAATAAAACAGGAATATATAATAGGAATAAAATGAGTTTAGATGAAGAAGGCAGGTTAATCCTAACATATATAAATCAGGTGAGGCCAAGATGGCAGCGTAGTCAGACGCTTCTGGTGGACCCTCTTACAACAAAGACATGAAAAAACAAGTTATTTGATTATATATGGCAATCTGGGAGCCCTGAACATCAAAGGCAGAGTTGAGGAACTGGACTGAGTGGCAGGGAGAGGGAGAGATGGTTCGGAAGCAGCGAGGAGTTTCCAGACCTGACTCAGCAAGAGCCTGAGCCCTTCAGGCCTGAGCAGGTCGTGGGTGAGTGGTGAGACAGGCAAGAAGCCATGCTCGGGAGATGCGTTTTCTGCACCAGGGGAGACCCAGCTTGCTGAGAGTCTATATGGCCACCCAGAACCAGTGAGAAGCAGCCCTTGATCTGGCGAAAGATAAGTAATTGCGTATGGACTGCTGTGTGGATCGAAAACATCCCCCTTAGGGAAGAATCTCTCTCCCATTTACTTACCTGCGCCCTGCTCTGCACTGGGTCTCAGACGGGCTTCAACAATTGCCGAGTCCCCTGGGCTGGAAGTAGAATCCATCACACGCCTGGAGCCATTCTCCCTATCTTGGAGAGTGAACAAATTAACAAACGGGAAAAAACAGACTGCCAGCTCCCCTAAGCCAGGAACCCAGGGTAGGCACAGCTCCTTTGCCTAGGCGCAAGCATAAGGGATCTATGGACTTTGAGTGCCTTTCCCCCTGCATAGACTTGTATGGGCCCATCTCAACAGCATAGGCCCTCATTACCACAGTACAACAGGGTATATACTGGAACTCTAACTTCAACTGTTGCAGCTGTGAAGTGGAGGGTTCTTGACATTTGACACTGCTCTGCCCATTAAGCAGGGCTTTCACCTTCCCACATCAGGGGCCTGAGGATTGGTGGCTCCACCCACACCACCTAGCCACCTGTGATAGGGGCCCATGAATAAGAGGGGCCCCCCTGTCCTTATAGCCAACAGCATTAGGTGCTCATAGTCTGGCTGCAAAACCCACCCACTTATGAGCTCTAGGGAACAGGGACACACCTTCCTCCTGGACACTCAGGGGCAGCTTTCAGCCCCCTGCCTTGCTCAGAGTGTGTCCCCCTGCTGCAGTCAGATGCCTGTACCTACACCAATCTCCCATGCCTGTCTAGGACTGTAAGTGAGAGCCTACACCACACACTTGGTGGCTATCTACCTGGGCACCTGAGCTGAACAGGAGGAGTGGGTGGACTCCTGAGCTCACATACCTGGTAACAGATCTAACCACCTGGCGACAGGACATTAGAGCTTCAAAGGTGCCAGTAATCAAACTAGCTCATACGAGCAGCCTATTTGGGCATATCAAAACAAAACAAGAAGCTAGGACACAGTAAGCAAACATAAAATAAATAAATATAATAACTTATTGATGGCTTGGAGACAACAGTCAATATCAAATCACATAAAGAGGCAATCCATGATGGCTTCAGCAAGCTCCCAAAATAAAGAATCTAGAAATTTTCCAGAGGGGGAAAATTTTTTGGAATTACTGGAGGCAGAATACAAAAGATTAATATTCAGAACTCTTAAAGAAATTAGGAAATTAAGCAAAATGCAGAGCACAGAATAGAGGAAATTAAAAAGATTAGAGAAGAGCATAATGACAAATTTAACAGGCTGCAAGAATCCATAGAGAGACAGCAACCAGAAATCCAGAAGATTAATGATAAAATTTCAGAATTAGACAACTCAATAGAAAGTCAAAGGAGCAGAATTGAGGCAATGGAAGTCAGAATTAGTGAGATTGAAGATAAAGCACTAGACACCAACTTATTTGACGAAAAATCAGATAAAAGGGTTTAAAAAAATGAAGAAACCCTTAGAATTATGTGGGACTCTATCAAGAGGAATAACCTACAAGAGACTGGAGTACCAGAACAGGGGGAGATAATAGAAAATACAGAGATAATTGCTGAAGATTTGTTGGCAGGTAACTTCCCTGTTATCGTGAAAGATGACAGGATATCTATCCAAGATGCTCATCGAATCCCACATAAGGTAGATCCCCAAAGAAATTCACCAAGACATATTATAATCAAACTTGCCAAAACCAAAGATAAAGAGAGAATTTTAAGAGTGGCTAGGGATAAATAAAAAGTCATCTACAAAGGAGAGTCAATAAGAATAAGCTGGGACTACTCAACAGAAACCATGCAGGCAAGAAAGCAATGGGATGACATATGTAAAGCCTTGAAGGAAAAAAACTGCCAACCAAGAATTCTATATCCAGCAAAACTGTCTCTCAAATATGATGACAAAATTAGGGCATTTCCAGATAAACAGAAGTTTAGGGAATTTGCAAAAACCAAACCAAAATTACAAGAAATACTAAAGAGAGTCCTCCAGTTAGAAAATCAGTAACATCAGATAACAACCCAAGACTAGAACACAGGACAGAGCAACCAGATATCAACCCAGATAGGGAAGTCACAAAAGTAAATCAAAGCTAAAACACTGAAAATAGGGAAACAGATGTCAATATGTAAAAGATTATAACATTAAAATAAAAAAGAGGGACTTAAAAAATGTTGACATAGGTTTTTCATATGGAGAGGAAGTCAAGGCAATATAAAGAAATAAAAGACTGGTATAAACTTAGAACAATAGGGGTAAATATTAAGGTAACCACAAAGGAAACTAACAATCCTACAAGTCAAAATAAAAAACTAGAAAAATATAAAGACTCAGCAAACACAAAATCAACAACAGTGAAAAAGATGAAAAGAAAATACATAAAGAAAAATGACTCAGCACAGAAACTTCAGTGGAACATAGAAACTGAGAACAACACACAAAAAAGGACATCAGAATGACAGCACTCAATTCATCCTATCAATAATTAAGCTGAATGTAAATGGACTCAATGCACCAATAAAGAGGCAGAGTGGCAGATTGGATAAAAAAACACGATCCATTTATATGCAGCCTACAAGAGACACACCTTAGACTTAAAGACACAAACTAAAACTCAAAGGATGGAAAAAACATATCAAGCAAAAAACACTCAAAAAAGAGCAGGAGTGGCAATAGTAATCTCTGACAAAATAGACTTTAATTTAAAATCCACCACAAAGGATAAGGAAGGACACTATCTCATGATTAAATGGTCAATACACCAGGAGGACATAACTATAATAAATACTTATGCACCCAACGACAGGGCTCCAAAATACATAAAACAAACTCTAACAGCACTGAAAAGAGAGAGAGACAGCTCCACAGTAGTAGTAGAAGACTTCAACACACCACTTTCGCTGAAGCACAGAACATCCAGAAAGAAGCTCAACAAAGACACGGAGTAGCTAAATGCTATAATCAACCAACTAGATTTCATAGACATATACTGAACACTCCACCCAACAACAGCCAAGTATACTTTCTTTTCCAACACACATGGAGTATTCTCCAGAATAGACCACATATTAGGCCATAAAGCAAGCCTTAACAAAATCCAAAGCATCGAAATATTACAAAGCATCTTTCCTGACCATAAGTCCATAAAAGTAGAAATCAACAACAGAAAAAGCAAGAAAAAAAATTGAACACATGGAAACTGAACAACATCTTGCTTAAAGACTACTGGGTTATAGAAGAAATTAAGGATAGAATAAAGATATTCATAGAATCAAACGAGAATGAAAACACATCCTACCAGAACCTTTGCGACACAGCAATAGCAGTGCTCAGTGGTCAGTTTATTGCAATAAATGCACACATCCAAAAAGAAGAAAGGGCCATAATCAAAATATTAACCCTACAACTGGAACAAGTAGAAGGAGAGCAGCAAAAGAAGCCCACAGGCACCAGAAGGAAGGAAATAATAAGAATTAGAGCAGAGTTAAATGAAATAGAGAATAGAAAAACAATAGAAAGAGTTTACAAGACCAAAAGCTGGTTCTTGGAAAAGATCAACAAAATTGATAAACCGTTGGCCAAACTTACAAAAGAAAAACAGGAGAGGAAGCAGATAACCCATATAAGAAATGAGATGGGTGATATCACAACAGACCCAAATGGAATTAAAAGAATCATAACAGATTACTATGAAAAATTGTACTCTAACAAATTTGAAAACCTAGAGGAAATGGACAAATTTTTAGAAACTCACTACCTACCTAAACTAACACAAACAGTGGTAGAACAACTAAATAAACTTGTAGCAA
>NW_004444034.1:5041563-5079351 GCF_000243295.1 Trichechus manatus latirostris
CCAAACTTTCAGAGAAGAGTTAACACCACTACTACTAAAGGTATTTCAGAGCATAGAAAAGGATGGAATACTCCCAAACTCATTCTATGAAGCTAACATATATAAATCGAACCAGTTTTCTCTTTATATTTATTGTTTTTAATGAAAATTCCTTTCTTATATGTCATTGAGTTTGGACATGGCTTGATTTCTAAGGTCATATAGTGAGAACATTACATAACTTAAATTGATAATTGTTTTTGTGATAATCACATAATTTCTTAAAAGCACTGTTAGGTTATTATTTCCTAGTCTTTGAAGCTTGAGTTATGAACTAGAAATTTAACATTTCCAAAAAAATGGAAGGTTTATTCTCATGGAGTTTTTCTCTGGATCTAGAGATAGATAAGAGATAACAGAAAATACACAGATGACTTTTATAAATGAAAAATGAAGGGGAAGGATCCATCTCCTAGGCAAAAAGATCAAATAGGTACCTTTTTGCCCACTTGAAGATCATGTCATCACCTCATATGCTGAAGTCCCCTCTCTCCTGCTCTGCATCCTTCTTGTATTACTTATTTCCTTCAGGCATCCAAGCTTAAAGCTCAAATATCATCCTTTACCTCTCCCTCTCTCTGACTTTTTGTAGCCAGGTAGGTTCTAAGCCCTGTTGATTTTCCATCTAAAATGTACCTAGAATCTAACTTATATTTTCAGGTCTGTTGCCATTTACCCCACATCCTACCTGCATTCCTTAAATTGCAATTGCTTTCTTACCTCGTTATCAATATGCTCTACTCCAGTGGTCGCTTTCAAGAATATCTGTGTTTTGAAAGAATCTGACTATAAAATAAACTGCACTTGTAAGTGGGTATGGTACTTAATCATCTGTCTATATTTTATAAATCCAATATGTATAACATGTAACTGCAATAAAAACTTGATCCACATATAATAGGCGTAACCACACCAAGAAAATTTCTTCATTTAGCAGCTTGTATAATCTTATCACAGGTAAGTGGACAATACCTATGTGGTTTTTGGAGACATTTAAACTTGATCACAGATATCCATTCCTTCCTTTGTGAACCAGGCGTCTTGGGACTATAAGCTCACACCACTGTTCTAATCCATTTGAGTGAAATACTAACTCCATTATGTCTGGGGAACTATATAACATATTGTACAAACTGGATCACTTTGAACAGTGAGAGAAGGAATATTAATAATTATGATAATAATTATGCCTAGACAGCAGTGTAAAGGAAATTGTCCCAGGCAAAATTGGAAGTAGTATCATCCTAGTCATTTTACTCCCTTTTATAACCTCAGTGGCTTCCACACCCTATGAATAGAACTAATTTTTTTTTTTTAAACTGGGTATTCATGAACTTCCTATCAACCCTTTGTCTGTCTTTTATGGGGCTATTCACTGATATCTTCACATGTTTTGGAATGCCTTTCCCACACCATTTCACCTCTATGATCCCTATACAACTTTTAAAGTGGAGTTTATACGTCATGTTTTCCAGGGAGCTCCCATACTTTAGCCCGCTGTGATTAGTTACTCTCCTCTATGAACTCCTAAGCAGTGGCTGACCACTTGACCCCTACTTGCTTCCTTGCATTGATAACAGTTTTTTTCAGTTTAATTATCTAATATCTCACAAATGGGTTGCAGTTCTTCAAGGGCATCTTTCCTATCTTATACTTCTTTTGGTACTTTAGAGTCCTTGTCCAACGCATCTTCCCACTCTCATTTTCTAGACACTGGCTAGCCTACAAGGAGCCTGGAGATGATGTCAAAATGAAGAAAGGGATTCCAAAGACCAGAGACTAGCAGAAGGAATCTTCACCTCAGATGACAAATGCTGAGGCCAGAGATCAAAGACAAAGCTGCAAACCCTGTGGATTCTTCAATGGCTGATGGAAGGGGATTTGGGGTCAGTAAAGGTGTCTGTCAGTTTGTCATACTGTGGGGACTTGTGTGTTGCTGTGATACTGGAAGCTATTCCACAGGTATTCAAATACCAGCAGGGTCACTCATGGTGGACAGGTTTCAGCTGAGCTTCCAGACTAAGACAGAATAGAAGAAGGACCCGGCAGTCTACTTCTGAAAAGAATTAGGCAGTGAAAACCTTATGAATAGCAGCAGAACATTGTCTGATACAGCTCTGGAAGATGAGCCCCTCAGGTTGGAAGACATTCAAAGTACGACTGAGGAAGAGCTGCCTCTTCAAAGTAGAGTCGACCTTAATGACCTGGATGGAGTCAAGCTTTCTGGATCTTCATTTTCTGATGTGGCATGCCTCAAAATGAGAAGAAACAGCTGCAAACATCCATTAATAATCAGAACATGGAATGTATGAAATATGAATCTAGGAAAATTGGAAATTGCCAAAATGAACTGGAATGCGTAAACATTGATATCCTAGGCATTAGTGGGCTGAAATGGACTGGTATTGGCCATTTCGAATCAGACGATCTTATGGTCTACTATGCCATAAATGACAACTGGAAGAGGAATGAAGTTGCATTCATCATCAAAAAGAACATTTCAAGATCTGTCCTGAAGTACAACACTGTCAATGATAGGATAATATCCATACGCCTACAGGGAAGATCAGTTAATATGACTATTCAGATTTATGCACCAACCACCAAGGCCAAAGATGAAGAAATTGTAGATTTTTACCAATGTCTGCAGTCTGAAATTGACTGAACGTGCAATCAGGATGCAGTGATAATTACTAGTAATTGGAATGCAAAAGCTGGAAACAAAGAAGAAGGAATGGTAGTTGGAAAATATGGCCTTGCTGATAGAAAGGATGCCGGCGATCACATGATAGAATTTTGCAAGACCAACAACTCCTTCACTGCAAATAGCTTTCTTCACCAACATAAATAGTGACTATACAATTGGACCTCGCCAGATGGAATACACAGGAATCAAATCGACTACATCTGTGGAAAGAGATGATGGAAAAGTTCAATATCATCAGTCAGAACAAGGCCAGGGGCCGACTGTGGAACAGACCATCAGTGCTCATATGCAAGTTCAAGTCGAAACTGAAGAAAATTAGAACAAGTCGACAAGAGCCAAAGTACGACCTTGAACACATCCCACCTGAATTTAGAGACCATCTCAAGAATAGATTTGATGTGCTGAACACTAATGACTGAAGACCAGATGAGTTGTGGAATGACATCAAGGACATCATCCATGAAGAAAGCAAGAGGTCATTAAAAAGACAGGAAAGAAAGAAAAGACCAAAACGGATGTCAGAAGAGACTCAGAAACTTGCTCTTGAACATTGAGTAGCTAAAGCAAAAGGAAGAAATGATGAAGTAAAAGTTGAACAGAAGATTTCAAAGGGTAGCTCGAGAAGACAAAGTAAAGTATTATAATGACATGTGCAAAGACCTGGAGTTAGAAAACCAAAAATGTCATAGATTGAATTGTGTCCCCCAAAAATATGTGTCAACTTGGTTAGGCCATGATTCCCAGTATTGTGTAGTTATCCTCCATTTTGTGATTTTTCCTGTGTGTTATAAATCATAATCTCTGCCTGTGGTTAAAGAGGATTAGGTTGGGATGTAACACCCTTGCTCAGGTCACATCCCTCATCCAATGTAAAGGGGTTTCCCTGGGGTGTAGCCTGCACCACCTTTTATCTTACAAGAGATGAAAGGGAAGCAAGCAGAGAGTGGGGGACCTCCTACCACCAAGAAAGCAGTGCTGGGAGCAGGGTGGGTCCTTTGGACTTGAAGTTCTGCACGGAGAAGCTCCTAGTCCAGGGGAAGATTGATGACAAGGACCTTTCTCCAGAACTGACAAAGAAAGCCTTCCCCTGGAGTTGATGCCCTGAATTTGAACTTCTAGCCTACTAGATTGTGAGAGAATAAATTTATCTTTGTTCAAGCTATCCACTTGTGGTATTTCCGTCACAGCAGCACTAGATGGCTAAGAGAAGTATTTCCCACCTGAATTTAGAGACCATCTCAAGAATAGATTTGATGCATTGAACACTAATGACCAAAGACCACACGAGTTGTGGAATGCCGTCAAGGCCATCATACATGAAGAAAGCAAAAGGTCATTAAAAAGACAGGAAGTAAAGAAAAGACAAAAATGTTTGTCAGAAGAGACTGAAACTTGTTCTTGAATGTTGAGTAACTAAAGCAAAAGGAAGAAATGATGAAGTAAAAGAGCTGAACAGAAGATTTCAAAGGGTGGCTTGAGAAGACAAAGTAAAGTATTATAATGACATGTGCAAAGACCTGGAGATAGAAAACCAAATAGGAAGAACATGCTTGGCATTTTTCCAGCTGAAAGAACTGAAGAAAAAATTCAAGCCTTGAGTTGCAATATTAAAAGGTTCAACAGGGAAAATATTAAATGACACAGGAAGCATCAAAAGAAGCTGGAAGGAATATACAGAGTCACTATACCTAAATGAATTGGTTGACGTTCTGCCATTTCAGGAGGTAGCATATGAATAGGAACCAATGGTACGGAAGGAGGAAGTCCAAGCTGCACTGAAGGCATTGACTAAAAACAAGTCTCCAGGAATTGACAGAATACCAATTGAGATGTTTCAACAAACCGATGCAGCACTGGAAGTGCTCCTTTATGCCAAGAAATTTGGAAGATAGCTACCTGACCAACTGACTGGAAGAGATCCATATTTATTCCCATTCCCAAGAAAGATGATCCAACTGAATGTGGAAATTATCGAACAATGTCATTAATATCACATGCAAGTAAAATTTTGCTGAAGATCATTCAGAAGTGACTGCAGCAGCATATTGACAGGGAGCTGCCAGAAATTCAAGCCAGATGCAGTAGAGGATGTGGAACCAAGGATATCATAGCTGATGTCAGATGGATCCTGGCTGAAAGCAGAGAATACCAGAAAGATGTTTACCTGTGTTTTATTGACTATGCAAAGGCATTCGACTGTGTGGATTATAACAAATTATGGATAACATTGCAAAGAATGGGAATTCCAGAACATTTAATTGTGCTTATGAGGAACTTGTACATAGATCAAGAGGCAGTCGTTCAAACAGAATAAGCGGATACTGTGTGGTTTAAAGTCAGGGAAGGTGTGCGTCAGGGTTGTATCCTTTCACTGTACACATTCAATCTGTAAGCTGAGCAAATAATCTGAGAAGCTGGACTATGTGAAGAAGAATGCAGCATCAGGATTGGAGGAAGACTCATTAACACTTGTGTTACGCAGATAACACAATTTTGCTTGCTCAAAGTGAAGAAGACTTGAAGCAGTAACTGATGAAAATCAAAGACCACAGCCTTCAGTATGGATTACACCTCAACATAAAGAAAACAAAAATCCTCACAACTGAACCAATAAGCAACATCATGATAAACAGAGGAAAGATTGAAGTTGTCAAGGATTTCATTTTACTTGGATCCACAATCAAAACCCATGGAAGCAGCAGTCAGGAAATCAAAAGATACATTGCATTGGACAAATCTACTGCAAAAGACTTCTTTAAAGTGTTAAAAAGCAAAGATGTCACCTTGAAGACTAAGGTGTGCCTGACCCAGGCCATGGTGTTTTCAGTTTCTCACCCAAGCCATGGTGTTTTCAGTCACTTCATATGCATGTGGAAGCTAGACAATGAATAAGGAAGACCGAAGAAGAATTGATGCCTTTGAATTGTGGTATTGGTGAAGAATATCAAATATACCATGGACTGCCAAAAGAATGAACAAATCTGTCTTGGACAAAGTCCAATCAGAATGCTTAGAAGCAAGGATGGCGAGACTTCGTCTCACATACTTTAGACATGTTATCAGGAGGGATCAGTCCCTGAAGAAGGACTTCATGTTTGGTAAAGTAGAAGGTCAGTGAAAAAGAGGAAGACCCTCAAGGAGATGGATTGAAACAGTGGCTGCAACAGTAGGCTCAAGCTTAACAGTGATTTTGAGGATGGCACAAACCTCGGCAGTGTTTTGTTCTGATGTACATAGGGTCGCTATGAGTCAGAACTGACTCTATGGCACCTAACGACAGCAACAAAAAGGTGTCATGAAAGGTGGGCCATGGAGAAGAGGATAAATAGATTAGGATCAAACCATGGAAGAAGTTGGGAGGAGTGGCAACAGTAGAATTCTGAACATTGTCTTGTGCTGGAAACTTGTTATTCAAAGTTGTCCACAGTTCAGCCGTGTTAGCATCACCTGGGAGTGTATTAGAAATTCAGACCATCAGGCCCCACGCTAGACTGGAAGAGTCAGAATCTGCATTTTAAGAAGATCTCTAGGTGATTTGTTTGAAAAGCACTGACCTAGAACATTCCTTTATCTTAGCATAAAGATTTTATGGTTTAGCTGGGGCTTGATGCATGTATAGATCTCTCTGAGTTAAATATTCACAGGTGGCACTCAGGATATCTAACAGTAAAGATAGGTTGACTAAATGCTGGTGTGTTGTTGAATGGTACATTCTGGTGCTTAGTGGAGGGAGCCTCTGAACTTAAATGAGAGAATACAATTTGCTATATGGAGAGTAGCTGGAATTTGCCTTAGGTTTTTTGGGAGAGTCTAGTTTTATTTCCCCAGTGGTTCCTTAGTGCTTCAAGTGACAATGTAAGTTTTGTATAGACTTTCACAAAGGTGGGGATGGAGGAGATTTGAACTCACTATGTGTTAGAATAATATTTTTCAGATAACAAACTGTGCCTTAGTAAGAGTTGGGTGGAGATTTAACCAAAGTAATCTAATGATGGATGAATCGGAGAGTTTCAAGTGTCTGTTAATGTCATTAGGATCTGTAAGTTTTTTTACTTCAAATATATTATTGCCAGTTTTAAGTGCTTCAAGACAGGAAAACAGTTGGCCATCTGGTTTTACTAAACACTTTCTCACTTACAAGGACAAGATATATTACTTGGAGCAGCTAGGAAGTGCACTGTTGGAAGAATTTAGGACACTTCTTTATACAAACTATTTTCTTGTTCTCAAAGATGAAGAGCTAGATCTGTATCAAAAATTAAAGGAATTTTTGTTGGGAGTACTTCTGATTATTTCTTCATATGCTTCAGCTATCTGTAGATGGTATATAAATATACATTTATTTAACTAGAGAATGTTATCTTACAGGTAGAACTACACATAGCTACTCATCCATCCTTCCTTCAGTGGAATAGAAAGCATTGCTATCCAAATTTTTATTAAGTAATCTTATTTTTATTTTTCTTGTTAATCACATTATTAAATCAGAGGTGGCATCTCACTTAGATAAAATTCTGCTACCTGGCTAGAAAACAATCACACTTAACAAGAAGAAAAAAACTAAATCACATATTAAAAAAGACTAATGATAAATTTTTGATAAAACATTAACTTTATTGTTCTGTAGGAAAAGAAAAAGACAACATAAGAATAAAAAGTAACAAAATCCAGTGTATGATGCTAAACATATTTCATTGTAGAGGTAACAAACTCAACATCATCAAAACATTTAAAACTTTACTAATTCTGCACTACACTTAAAATAATTAAATCTTATTTTCCCCATGATTGGATCTATTCTCTAGCAGACATTAAGTTTCCCAGTGACCCCTGTATAATTAGCCATAGGATGCTTTGACCACTGCTAATGTTGTGTGCCATCAAGTTGGTTCCAACTCACAGTGACCCTGTAAGACAGGGTAGAATTGCCCCATAGGATTTCGTAGGCTGTAGTCTTTACAGGAGCAGATTGCCAGGTCTTTTTCTCCTGAAAAGTTCCAACCGCTGACCTCTGGTTAGCAGCCTAGCACTTAACCATTGCATCACCAGGGTTCCTTTCATAGCTAATATAAGCACAAAATATAAGGTCAAAATTACTAATTTACATCTGTGAAGACAGATTTATCCAGATGTCAGCTAGCATATATGTTTGTACAGCAACAGGCCAGATAGCTCAGCAAATATTTAGTAGCTTATGTTTTTTAATTTTTGTATTCAATTCAATTGTTTGTTTAACTAATAATTTTTCTCAAGAGGCAACATCATACATGTATTTCTCAAAATATTGATGGTTGTATTAGCGAGTTGCTAAATTTTAAGTGTAGTCAAACAGGAGCAAGATGTTTAAACTGGTGATCAAGAGAGCTGATGAAAGACATAATACCCTCAAATTCACTAAGATTGGAGTAGATGTATTTTTAAGTAGATGTATTTGTGACTCCTTATATTTTCTTTGGAGGATTATTTTAAGTCAGGAATAATGAAGTAGAGAAGCGATAACAAACAAAACTTTTACAAAAACGAACAAGTTCTTGCACATAGTACAGCCCTTAGACTCAATGACTTGTGCAGGGGGGTTGCAGACCTACTTTACCCTGTGTACCTTCCCACCCCCACCCATGATGGTCACCCCACCTCCTCCACAGGCTCCTCACCAGGTGTCAGGCAGTCCTCAGTAATATTGAGATACTTGCCGTGTAATGCCAGTAAGTCCTTCAGTTGCTTTCTTGGGTTGGTCTTAAGTCATGTGGGGTAAGGGATGCACATTCCTTGCGTAAATGGAACTATTCTTCTTCCTTCACCCACGGATCCCTTGCTTGTGCTCTTTGATAAGGTGGAGTGTGGAAGACAGGACTGCAGAAACATTGAAAAAAACATTGAAAGTGATCACATTCTAAGAATGCAGTGATTATGGCTTAAAGAGTTTAAGACCCAGTTGGAAGATGTATTGCTTTATGTCTTATGCTGTAAAATTCTGGAGAGTAAATTTAACATGACCCATTAATTATTATTCATACTTTCCTGCATATTCTGGGTAAGACTGCATTTGTGGGTATCATCAATCTTTGAGAAAAAAAGGAGCAACCTTTAAGAGAGTCATTGGCAGCCAGCATGAGGGATAATTCAATCTCAGGAGTAATGATGTAACCAGCATGAACTAAATAGGTAGGGAACTGCAGAGGCAGGAAGACATATGTTGTTTTAATACAACAGGCTCGAAAGAACCACGCCATTGTGAGAATAATAGTATCACAGTGGGAGGTATAAAATTAGCATATTTGACAAGAAAGAACACAAAGAGATTGTTCCTAGACCAGTGCTTAATATTTGCTTTCTGAGGATTCCTTTTACCTAGGATTTGACCACATGACCTAGGTTACACCAATCAGATAAACACGTCCTCTTCTAACTTTGAATAAGATACAAAGGAACAGGCAATGAAGAAGATCCACTTTGGTGATGAGTGGTGGTAGCGTCAGCATCAGTAGTAGTAATACCTAGTTTCTAGGGCCAGCAGTGGCTTTCAATGTGTAGTGCCAGAGGCAGTGACAGAGAAACCCATGGCATCCAGCATTTAAGGGTGGCAGCAGTGGTGTCTTCTCTGTATTAGTTAGTGGAATCAGCTGGTCATAATTCCTCGCCCTCATTTTTACTTGTTCTCCAACCTAGGGAATTGTGAGCAAACCTGTAACTTTTCAATGAATTCCTTTTCCAATGAAGTCACGGTTGGTTTCTGTTACTTGCAACTACAGACCCTGATTGATGAGTGCTCTGTGCTCCTCTGCTATATTTTATTGCTATACTGGAGCCCTTCTCTAATTTCCTTTACCCTTAAAGTATCCCTGATGCCCTTCTCATCCTGATGTCCCCTGCATAATTGTAATGGGAGATGGGAACAGTCAATGTGATTGGCCTTGTTCTCACACATTATACATTGAGAACCAGCCCTGCTGCCACTAGAGGTGACTCTTTCTGGCATATGAATCACTGAATAACACATAAAGCAAAAGCCACTATATCTGAATAGATGAAGCTCATCCACAGGTTTTGTGGTATGTTTCACTTACATTCTGCAGTAATTTCATTACTTGCTATGTTGAGATTTTGCCATGCAAATGGTGTGCATCTATTTTTAGATAATTTCTTTTATTGAACTGTTGCATTGTGCAACTTCGATTATTTAGAGACATGCAATCCCAGATTGCTTTAATTTTATTGACATTTTTTTCCCGAAACCTCTGGAAGGTTAAACATTTTTCATGTAAGAAATCTGCCCAACTCCTGATGCTTTTTATTTCAGGACTTGTACTGGTTCCTTCCAGCCAAAATTCTAACTAATTAGAATTGTGGAAAAGTTATAATGCTGATATTTAAACTTATTTGATGGTAAATGTGGCAAAGCTCTCTTTAAATACCACGAGGAAGAAAAATACTAACAAAAAATAATTTTATTGGTTTTCAATGATCTTTTTTAAAAAAGCAGTAACGTGATACATTCTGAACACTAAAAAAAGTCACATTTACAGTTAGACTCTAAACAATTAGTATGAGTAGTAAATTTTGTTCTAAAATCAGTAAAACAATTTTGAGTGTTTTTTTTTTTTTAATCAAGCTGGTATACTAATCCAGTGAACTATAATATATTGTTATATGCAGGAATCACTGACTTCTATATAAAATGAGACCTCTTGTAGTATCTACACAACTGAAATCTTGAAAATGAAAAGGCAATGCAGGTAGGAACCAAAACTTCACTCAAATATTTTCTATTAAGAGAAAGCCATGATGTTATATGGTCCATTAAAGTTGGCTCTTAATTTACCCAGTGAAAAATATGGTGAGAAGGATGTATTAGCTTCTATTGCTGCTGTAACAAATTACCACAAATTCAGTGGCTTAAAACAGCACAGATGGAACCTCACTGGCACAAACAGTTAAGCACTTGACTGCTAACTGAAAGGTTGGCGGTTCAAACCCATTCAGTGCCTCCGCAGAAGAAAGACCTGGTGATCTGCTTCTGTAAACATTACTCCAGAGAAAACCCTATGGGGAAGTGACATGGGGTCACTATGAGTAGGAATCAAATCAATGCCACCTAACAACACAACAACTATAGTTCCATAGGTTAAAAGTCCAACATGAGTCTCCCTGGGCTAAAATCAAGATGTCAGTAGGACTGCATTCCCTTCTGGAGGATCTAGGAGAGAATTTCTTGCCTTTTCCTGCTCTTAGAGACTGTCTGTATTCCTTAGCTCTGGGCCCCGTCCTCCATTTTCAAAGCCAGGAACATTGTGTCTCTATGACCATTCTTCCATGGTCAGATATCTCTATGACTCTGATCCCCTCTTCCGTTTTAATGGACCTTTGTGATTACATTGGGCCCACTGGAATAATCCAAGACTATCTACCTATATTAATGTCAGCTGATTAGCAACCTTAATTCCACCTGCAAACTTAATTCCTGTTTGCCATGTATCCTAACATGTTCACAGGCTCCAGGGATTAGGATGTAGACATCTTTGAGGAAGTCCATTAGTCTGCCTACCACAGACAGAGAGAGATAATGATATGGAGCCTTAATAAAACAGGTGGAAATTCTAGAGCCACAAGAAGCATGATACTCTGGGGAACCCTAGAAACACTGTGCAGATGTCCCAGGACCCTGCTTCAAAAGTTTGGTCCATGGGTCAGAGCATGGGCATCACCTGGGAGCTAGTTAGAAAGGAAGACTCTTGGGCCCTACCGCAGGCCTACTGAATCAGAATTCTGTACTCTAACAAGATCCTCAGGTGAGATTTGTGTGCATATTAAAGTGTAAGAAGCAAGGTTCTAAAAGAGGAGCTCTGTTCCCTTCCTTCAGGAAGAGAAGCTTTAACTGGATGTGCTACACTAAGTTTTCATTTGAAGAAATCATATGGGAACTGAAAGAAGTTTGAAAACCACTGTGCTGAAAGATGGAGAAGTACTCTGCTTTAGCCATTTCTGGTTTCCCTGTAAATCCATGTTTTCACTTGTCACTATTGAACTGCTGCTGCTATAAGAATCAGAATTTTCCTTTGTTTCTTGAGGGGAGAGTAGGTGCAATGAAAAGTGAAAGAAAACTGTAGACAGTCAATTATTAAACTTTCCCAGAAGATGGAAAGGAGGGTCTTGGGAAGAAGAGACTTGAAAGCATAATCTCAATCCCTGGCAAAATTGTAGAATAGGATGATAACAAAATTGTGAACACTTTGGAGAATTTTAGAGAATTGTGACATTGCAAGGCCTTCAAAATGAGTTCACTGAAAGCAAGACATAATAAACCTGTAGCAGGGTTTCTAATATGGTAAATCAGGAAAATATGTTACATGATATGTCTTAATTTTAGTTAAGCAATTACTACGCTTAGTGTAATTTTAATTTGTGAATCAATTGTAAAATGTAGAGTGCTTCAAGTCCTCTTCACTTTGAGCAAGCAAGATTGTGTCGTCTGCATATCACAGGTTTTTAATGAGTCTTCTCTAATCCTGGTGCTGCATTCTTCTTCATTTAGTCCAGCTTCTCAGATTTTCTCAGCATACAGATTGAATAGGTATGGTGAAAGGATACAACCCTGACGCACACCTTTCCTGACTTTAAACCACGTAGCATCCCCTTGTTCTGTTCGAACGACTGCTGCCTCTTGGTCTAATTACAGGTTTCTCATGAGTACAATTAACTGTTTTGGAATTCCCATTCTTCACAATGTTATCCATAATTTGTCATGCCCACATGGTCGAATGCTTTTGCATAGTCAACAAAATACAGGTAAACATCTTTCTGGTATTCTCTGCTTTCAGCCAGGATCCATCTGACATCAGCAATGATATCCCTCATTCCACACCCTCTTCTGAATCCGTCTTGAGTTTCTGGCAGTTCCCTGTTGATGTACTGCTGCAACCGCTTTTGAATGATCTTCAGCAAAATTTTACTTGTGTGTGATATTGATGGTATTGTTTGATAATTTCCTAGTAGCAAGTGTATATCCTAATTGAATTATCGTTTGTTTTTTACTCCCCATTTTCTCTCCTCCCATCATCTCGTAGCCACAATCTTTTGTCTTGATGGGTTTATCTATTCTAGGTATTTCATGTAAGTGGGAGAATACAATATATTCTTTTATGTCTGGTTTGTTATTTCACTTAGAATTATGTTTTCAAGGTTCATCCATGTGTTGGTGTGAATCAGAACTTCATTTTTCTTTATAGCTGAATAATGCTCCGTTTTGTGGATATATCACATTTTGTTTATCCATTCACCTGTTGATGGGCACTTGGGTTGTTTCCACCTAGTTGTTCATTCTTACATAGTTAGTGTCTTTTCAGTTTGCTTCTGTAAATTTGAATGAGACAAAGAGAGAAAAAATTAAGACTACCAGGGCACAAGGAATTGGAAAAAAGACATTCAGAAGATTCGGAAATTTCTAGTTAACCTATTCACTAAATTTCTAAGCAATCTTCTTATTGTGTTCTGTCCTACAGTTGAATGAATAAGGAATTTAGAGATGCTAATGAAGTATAATTTCATCTGGGTTTCTTTTAGTAATTACCATAGATTTGTATTGCAGGAAAACATTTTGCTCAATTATTCATGTATATCCCCTACTTTTAGGAACAGAAATATTGTAAGATATATCACAAAAACATGGGGAGACAAAACTTAACACTTGTAATAGAGAATCGGATATTTTTAATTCATATATGTAAGAATTATTGCCTTTAGAGTTGTGCTGTTATCCAGGGATATAACTTACTTCTGATGCAAGGTGATAGTGTAAACATTATCTTCTGAACAGAAGGGAGACATGTGGATTCAGGAAGAGAGCCTGACAGGTATGGAGGTTAGTGTTTATCCCCCTACTTACATCCAAGAAGTAGGGGGGATAAACATTATAGCTTAGTGATAAAACCTATTTTGTAAGGAGATGGGAAATAAGAGGCTCAAGATTTTCTAGGCACATTGTAGTTTCTAATGACTTTTATATTGAATCAAAGAGTAAAGGTACCACAATCAGACAACATAAAATTCTGGAAAAGTTCCCTGTGATGAAATTGCTTCAGAAATATACAGAAGGGTCTTAAAAGCTTGTTAGCGATCATCTAAGATACTCCATTGGTCTTGCCCCATCTGGAGCAAAGGAGAATGAAGAAAACCAAAGACACAAGGGAAAGATTAGTCCAAAGGACTAATGGCCACAGCCTCCACCAGACTGCGTTCAGCATAACTAGATGGTGCCCAGCTACCACCACTGACTGCTCTGACAGGGATCACAATAGAGGGTCCTAGACAGAGCTAGAGAAAAATGTAGAACAAAATTCTAACTTACAAAAAAAACAAAAACAAAAACAAAAAAACCCAGACTTATCGGTCTGACAGAGACTGGAGAAATCCTGAGAGTATGACCCCCACGCACCCTTATAGCTCAGTAATAAAGTCGCTCCTGAGGTTCACCCTTCAGCCAAAGATGAGATAAGCCCATAAAACAAAACTAGACTAAATGGGCACACTGGCCCAGGGGCAAGGACAAGAAGTCAGGAGGGGACAGGAAAGCAGGTGACGGGGAAACCCAAGTTTGAGAAGGGGAGAGTGTTGACATGTGGGTTTGGCAACTAATGTCACAAAACAATATGTGTATTAATCGTTTGATGAGAAACCAGTTTGCTATGTAAACCTTCATCTAAAGTACAATTTAAAAAACTAAAAAACAAACAAAAATGCATAGAAAATATAAACAAAAACACTTAAGTTGATTTTTGTCATAATTTTTGTCCCCTCTGCTCGTCCCTGGTAAATTTGAAAACAAAGCCAGTTTTCTGGTTAAACAAGAGATTGTTCTGGGCATGACAGCGTGAAATAAAAGATTTTCTGTCTAATTCTCCCCATATGTTGGGCAAACTAAATTTATTGTTCAGAGTACTTTGATGGGGACAAAAAAGTTAATGAAGTAAAAACAAATAATGAATCCAGTAAGTCCATTATAATTCTGATTCTCCCACTGTTAAATATTACAATTAATTGTTATTAACATTGCAGTTTCTTAAGGTAGGATGTATAAGTCATGTTCTTATGTATACCCAAGTTTTGTTTTATTCTAAAAACAAATTTTTCAGGCTGTCATATTTTGAACTTTTTTTCCTTTATTGCCATTTTAAAAATATGTTACTTTCCATATATCATTAGTATATATAGCATATATGAAGGACCTAAAGCATAATTACATAATGTACATCAAAGAACCCACCATTCAATTAAAAAATGTTAACAATATTTTTTATCTAAACTATGTACTTCTTTCCTCTTATCCTCATGACTCTCCCTACCACTCTTAAAATCAACACAGAATTTATAATTCTTTTGCTTTAAATTAAAAAAAAAAAACCATATATATGTATTCCTAAATACTCTAGTATTATTTTGCTTGTTTTTGAGCTATAAAGTTCGTGTCATACTGTATGTAGCCTCTGAGACTTGCTTTTTTCCCTTAACATTATGTTTGTAAGAGATATCGATGTTGTTGTAAGTTGTAGTTTAGTCATTTATAATTCTTTAATATACCATTGTGTCAGCATACCAGAATTTATTTATCTGTTCTCTTTTAGATGAACATTGAGTATCTGTAATTCTGTTTTGTTACAAACATCACAACTCTGAGCCTTTTGGCACACATATGCAAGAGCTTCTCTAGGGTTTATATAAGTATTTCTCTAGGAATGAAAGTTCTGGGTTATGGGATATGCACATGTTCCACTTTACATGTAGGAATGCCAAACTGTTTTCCAAAGTGGTTGCTTCACTTTACCTTTTCCTCATGTTATACAATAAGTGTTACAGTTGGTCCTTATCTTCTTCAACACTTAGTATTGTCAGATTTCTCAGTTTTTGCTGTTCACATAATGAAATATATTAATAATGAATGAATTAATAAATGAAATATTTTAAGTGAGAAAATGTACAATTTTAATTTTTTTTGGTTTTTTAAAAATTTTTTTATATAAAAATTTATACATATACTGTTATGTGACTCTAATTGCTCTCCCCGTACTGTGACAGCACACTCCTCCTTTCCACCCCTGACTCCCCATGTCCATTCAACCAGCTCCTAACCCACTCTGCCTTCCCATCTCACCTGCGGACAAAAGCTGCCCATTTAGTCTCTTCTATCTACTTGAGCTAAGAGGCACACTCCTCATGAGTATCAGTTTATGTCCCACAGTCCAGTCCAATCCCTGTCTGAAGAGTTGGCCTCGGAAATTGTTTTAGTTCTGGGCTGATAGAGAATCCAGGGGCCATGCTTTCTGGGGTTCCTCCAGTCTCAGTCAGACCATTAAGTCTGGTCTTCTTACTAGAATCTGAGTTCTGTACCCCACCTTTCTCCTGCTCCATCCAGGACTCTGTTGTGTTCCCTGTCAGGGCAGTCATTGGTGGTAGCCAGGCATCATGTAGTTCTTCTGGTCTCAGGCTGATGCAGTCTCTGGTTTATGTGGCCCTTTCTGTCTCTTGGGCTACTACTTTCCTTGTATCTTTGGTGTTCTTCATTCTCCTTTACTCCAGGTAGTTGGGACCAGTTGATGCATCTTAGATGTCTGCTTGCAAGCTTTTAAGACCCCAGACGCTACTCACCAAAATAGGATGCAGAACATTTTCTTAATGACCTTTGTTATGCCAATTGACCTAGATGTCCCCTGAAAGCATGGTCCCCAGACCCCTGCCCCTGCTCCTCTGTCCCTCAAAGTGTTTGATTGTATTTAGGAAACTTCTTAGCTTTGGTTTAGTTCAGTTGTGCTGACTTCCCCTATAGTGAGTGCTGTCCTTCCCTTCACCTAAGATAATTCTTATCTATTGTCTAGTTAGTAAATAACCCTCTCCATCCCTCCCCACCTGCATAACCATCAAAGAATGTTTTCTTTGGTGTTTAAACCTTTTCTTGAGTTCTTATAATAGTAGTCTTATACAATATTTGTCCTTCTGTGACTGACTAAATTCACTCAGCCTAATGACCTCCAGCTTCCTCCATGTTATAAGATGTTTCACGGCTTCATGGCTGTTCTTTATCGTTGCATAGTATTCCATTGTGTGGTTATACCATAATTTGTTTATCCATTTATCTGTTGATGGGCACCTAGGTTGTTTCCATCTTTTTGCTATTATGAACAGTGCTGCAGTTAACACGGGTGTGCATATATCTATTCATGTGACGGCTCTTATTTCTCTAGGATCTATTCCAAGGAGTGCAATTCCTGGATCATATGGTACTTCTGTTTCTAGCTTTGTAAGGAATTGCCAAATAGATTTCCAAATCGGTTGTACATTTTACCTTCCCACCAACAGTGTATAAATGTTCCAGTTTCTCCACAACCTCTCCAGCATTTATTATTTTGTGTTTTTGGATTAATGCTAGCCTTGCTGGGGTGAGATGATATCTCCTTGTAGTTTTGATCTGCATTTCTCTAATGGCTAATGATCGTGAGCATTTCTTCATGTGTCTGGCATAACAATTTTTAAACCAAAGGAGATATTAATAAGATGACAATGAAAAGCAGGTGCCGCTCATTCATTCAAAAAATATTTATTGAATGTCTACTAGTTGCCTATCACTGTGAAAAACGTGAGTAAATTAAAAAAAATTGTTCTCACTCTTAGGAGATTATAAGATATGTAAAATTGAAGCATTCAAATGATAGTACAAGATAGTATTATTATCATTTTTCAATTTTCCCTCTATTTCACATTCATATTCTTTGTCTGTATGTCTTAGGACTTCCCAAGAAACATAAGTTGTTTCTACTTTCAAAATGACCTTTAAGTCTGTCCACTCTGTTTTATTCCTGTCATTTATTCTGTCAGCTCACACTTGGATTACCAGTAGTTTCCTATTGAAGGATGACCAGGATCTAAATGTGACAGAAAACCCATTGCAAAACCTTTGCCTTCGAGTTGATTCTGACTCATAATGATCCTATGGAACAGAGTAGAACTGCCTGGTAGAGTTCCAAGGGGCCGCTGGTGGATTTGAACTGCTAACCTTTTGGTCAACAGCCAAACTCTTAACCACTGTGCCACCAGGGCTCCAGTGTGACAGAAAGAAGGGTTTAATGAGTAAGGCGATTCTATGTGAATAAAAAACATGTGGGAAAGTAGAAAAAAAGGATTGGTTGGGACTATCCAGTGCAGGGCTTTAAATGTCAGGATGGAGAGTTTGGACTTTATCCCGTAGACAACAGGACAGATAAAGGATATAAAGAAAGTATTTTAGTTCCTGTTTTACTCTGAAGGGATTACACACAGGGATTTGCTGAAGCTAAATGCACAAGAGAAAAAAAGACATATATGTAAATATGGGAATTTTCTTTTTCCATGAAGAAAGTAAGAGTAAAATACCATGTAGTACCAAAAAACAGTACCTAAGGTAATCTGTACACTAGTATTTTCAATAAATACAGGAAATTTACAAGACCACACTGTCCTGGAAAAAGTATATATAAAACTGACATTTTCTTTTCTTTTCTTTTCTTCTTACCTGGCATAAATAAGTTTAGTGCCTATCCTAAAGCAGTATTATTTTTCCAAATAGTTTATTGCTTTATTTTTAAACTTTTGTATTGCTTTAATGTCAAACAAGATTAGCTACTTTCCTTATTTGTATATAACACAAATTCCTACCAAATCCTTTAGCTCAGTATTCACTGATGTGGACTCTTAGTTTACATAGTCAAACTTGTTTTTGGAAAGACTGTGAAGATCAGCACGAAGACCCGGGGTCCAAATCGAGTGTGGAATGAATGAGAATCAGGCAATGGGCTGAATCATGTTCAAAGCATTCTGTTTCTCTTAGTACTTCTTTATAGCATGGTTTTTATGGGACTGTTTTGTCCTAAGAGTCTTTTCTACTGAGTTGTGATGGCTTGGGGAGAAAAGTGTTATTAATAAAGAAGAAAGAGAGTTGTAAATTCTGGGACACATATAATTAAAAAAACTTTTCTAAAGATGTTTCGTGATCATACATTTATCCTGTCATTAATAGTGTAGTTTCAAATTTGTGATTGCCAAGCAAAACTATCAGAAAGGACCTTTTTGTTATTTGCAAGCTAAACATCATTAATTCTTCTGTAAGTAGGGGCTATTTGTGTGTTACTTATGCCTAGAAAGAAAAGAACAAAAAAGACAGTTATTCTCTTAAAATTATTGCTTACACTGTATCCGTGAAGACCAATTTAACCCTCAGTATTCTGAAATAATTCCCAGAGGTGTATATGTCCTTCAAGTTTAACTGGAATGGCCATATATGCAAATTTAGTGTTGGTAGAACTTAAAAATTTCTGTGATAAATCTATACAAAAATTAGCAACACAGTATTTTGGACCAGTTCTCAATTAGTCTTTTGAGGTAGTTCCACATCCCACTGAGCTCCACAAACAGATCCACTGTGGTTGAAGGGAAAGGAGAGAAAAAAATATTGTGCCACAAACCAGTCTGGAAAATCTTTTGTCCTGTAAATGGAGTATGGCATTGTCTTTTGCTCATTATATACATTTTACAGACTTAACTCTAAAAAGTGAACATTAACTTTTCAGAAATAAATAAACCCAAAAGACACAAAATCTTAAAATTACAGTTTAGTTTGCTTAAATCAAGCCTGAGGCATATTTACTAATAATTGAGACAAGAAATATGTGTTTATTAGAGCAGTTTATTTGTATGTTTTATTCATCCATTTATTCCCTTTTCTCTCTATCCTTCTCTCCCATCCCCACATAGTAAACAACTCTAAAGTGTTTGATGTGTATCTTTTGCATTGTATGCTTGAAATATTTTATATAACTTTGATTATTAAAATATATTTTGAAAATCAGACCAAGCTAAAATTTGTATTTTTCTCAATTATATTATTTTTGATCTTCTAAAAATAGCATTTTCCCCCTTATTTGGTATATGGCTATGTTCTGACTTTCATACATTTTGTAGAAAAAGGTGGCACGTTGTCACTGAACTGTGCATGTAGAAATTTTTGAAATGGTGTATCTTCGGCTATGTATATTTTCACCAAAAAAATAAAATAAAAGGTCGAGAAGGGAGAGGGTTGACATGTTGTGGGGTTGTTAACCAATGTCATAAAACAAAATGTGTACTACTGTTTCATGAGAAACTATTTGTTCTGTAAGCCTTCACCTGAAGCACAATAAAAAAAAACAAAACAAAAAAACCCGCAAGTACTAATCAAGGTAAAGACTCAAAGTTTATCGTGCATAATTCCACTAACCAGAGGTAACTATTAACACAGTGGCTTATTACCTTTCAATTTTTAAAAACAATTCTTTAAAAATAAAGTTGAGATCTTATTTTAGAAGCAATTTTGTCATTTTTTCCCCATGTAGCTTTATAACCAGCATTTCATTTAAGTTTTTTAAAACAATTTTATTGGCTATATTTTGTTGTTGTTGTTAGGTGCCATCGAGTCAGTGCTGACTCATAGTGACCCTAAGTATAACAGAACGAAACACTACCCAGTCCTGTGCTGTCCTCACATGTGTTGTTATGCCTGAGCCCAGTGTTGCAGCCACTGTGTCAATCCATCTCATTGAGGGTCTTCCTCTTTTTCGCTGGCCCTCTACCAAGCACGATGTCCTTCTCCAGGTACTGGCCCATCCTGATACCATGTCCAAAGTATGTGAGACAAAGTCTTGCCATCCTTGCTTCTAATGAGCATCCTGGCTGTACTTCTTCCAAGACAGATTTTTTTGTTCTTTTGGCAGTCCATGGTATATTCAATATTCTTCACCAACACCATAATTTAAAAGCATCAATTGGCTATATAATATTCCATTATATAGATGTACTGTAATTTATTTAATCACTTTCTTAATGTTAGATTTTTAAGTTGTTTCCAATTTTTTTTTGTAAATAATACTGTATTGAACATTTTCTGTATATAAATTTTGGTCTTATATTTTATTCATTCCTGATGATAAATTTTTAGAAGTAGAAATACTGGCTTTTGGTATACATTGCCAAGTTGACACAATGCCAGTGTTATGAGTACCCAACTTTTGTGTAAAAATACAAATTTGTCCTAATGTTTTAATAGAATCTTTTTCTAAAGAGTCAGGGCATTTTATCAGTAGCGACATACTTTCCTTATGGTAGGTTTAGTTTATTTCAGTTCATCAAACATTTACTATTGATTACTTTCTATTTACCAGGTACTGTGATAGAGACAGAGAGCAATACATAAATATGGGCATTGCAGTTCAGTGATTCTCAAACTTGAGAGTGTCTAAGAATCATTTCAATCATTTTGGAAGGTAGCATATGATCAAGAACCAGTGGTACTGAAGGAAGAAGTCCAAGCTGCACTGAAGACATTGGCAAAAAACAAGGCTCTAGGAATTGACAGAATACCAGTTGAGATGTTTCAACAAACAAATGCAGCATTGGAAGTGCTCACTTATCTATGCCAAGAAATTTGGAAAACAGCTACCTGGCTAACTGAATGGAAGAGATCCATATATGTACCCATTCTAAAGAAAGGTGATCCAACTGAATGGGGAAATTATCGAACAGTATCATTAACATGACACATAAGTAAAATTTTGCTGAAAATCATTCAAAAGTGGTTGCAGCAGTACATAGGGAACTGCGAGAAATTCAAGCCAGATTCAGAAGAGGATGTGGAAAGAGGGATATCATTTCTGATGTCAGCTGGATCCTGGCTGAAAGCAGAGACTACCAGAAAGATATTTACCTGTGTTTTATTGACTACGCAAAGGCATTCGACAGTGTGGATCGTGACAAATTATGGATAACATTACGAAGAATGGGAATTCCAGAACACTTAATTGTGCTCATGAGGAACCTGTACATAGATCCAAAGGCAGTCGTTCAAAGAGAACAAGGGAATACTGCGAGGTTTAAAGTCAGGAAAGGTATGCGTCAGGGTTGTATCCTCTCACCATACTTAGTCTGTATGCTGAGCAAATAATCTGAAAAGCTGGACTATATGAAGAAGAATATGGCATCAGGATTGGAGGAAGAGTCATTAACATCCTGCGTTATGCAGATGATGCAGCTTTGCTTGCTGAAAGTGAAGAGGACTTGAAACACTTACTGATGAAGATCAAAGACCGCAGCCTTCAGTATGGATTACACCTCAACATAAAGAAAACAAAAATCCTCACAACTGGACCAATAAGCAACATCATGATAAACGGAGGAAATATTGAAGTTAAGGATTTCATTTTACTTGGATCTATAATCAACACCTGTGGAAGCAGCAGTAAGGAAATCAAAAGATGCATTGCATTGGGAAAATATGCTGCAAAAGACCTCTTTAAAGTATTAAAAAGCAAAGATGCCAGTTTAAGGACTAAGGAGCACCTGACCCAAGCCGTGGTGTTTTCAGTAGCCTCATATACATGAGAAAGCTGGACAATAAATACGGAAGAACAAAGAAGAATCAACACCTTTGAATTATGGTGTTGTAAAAGAATATTGAATATACCATGGACTGCCAGAAGAATGAACAAATCTGTCTGGGAAGAAGTACAGCCAGAATGCTCTTTGGAAGCGAGGATGGTGAGATTTTTGTCTCTCATATTTTGGACATGTTATCAGGAGGGGTTAGTCCCTGGAGAAGGACATCATGCTTGGTAAAGTAGAGGGTCAGTGAAAAAGAGGAAAACCCTCAACGTGATAGATTGACACAATCGCTGCAACAGTGTGCTTAAGCTTAACAATGATCATGAGGATGGCGCAGGACTGGGCAGTGTTTCCTTCTGTTGTACATAGGGTCGCTATAAGTTGGAAGCAACTCGACAGCATCTAACAAGAATCATTTAGGAGGCTTGTTAAAAATGAATATTTTCCTAAACTCACTGAGTCTCAGTTTCCTTACCAGTAAAACAGGATAAAACTTTTTACCTCATAGAGTTATTGAGAAGGATTATATAAGATTTCTGAAAAGTACTTAGCAAAGGGCCTCATCTGGGGTAGAAACTCATTAGGCGAGTGTATTTGTTAGTTTTAACAAGATTTCTAGACCAACTTTACTATTTTTGGGTAATCTGATTGGGAAATGTTCAGAGTGGGAGTCTGGGGATAACTGAGGAGTCTAGGAGGAATTAACTTATGATGAAAGACAGGAATATTCAGCATTTACAACTGCATAAAGTTAAAAGGTTTAGAGTGGTGGTGGGAAGAAACATAGCTGAAGGGCATAAAGAAGAAGGCACTGCTGACCAAAATGCAGAATGAAATAATTACCAGAGTATTTGATGTAACTAGACAAAGGAAAGGAAAATTACAACAGTGTCCCTAATAAACACCAGGGGGGGATTACTGGTCATCCCAATGAATGACCAGTAATTGGAAGGAACACCAATTTAAAAAACACACTAAAAGGCTATTTCAACAAGAGCAAAAAAAAAAAAAAAAGTTGTTTTCTTGTTCTTCATTGATATATAAAAAACAATAAAAATGCCCAGAGACTTTTTTCCTAAGAGAAAAGAAACAAAAAATTAAGGACTTGGTAAAGAAGAGAGGCCATCAGATTGATGTATGAAGTAGAGATCCAAATCCTGATAATGATTATTATTTTTTAAATGCCATGTATTTGGACTGAAAATGATGAGCTATATCTGTTTTTCAAAACATTTTTAGTGGCCTTATGAATTCATAAAATATTTAAACCACTAGTTATTATTTACTGCACTATTCCTAATGGTACTTTTATACAAAGTGCTTGAATAAGGATTTCCTAAACAATGGGAAAAATCGACTATTTTTGTGAAAGCTTATGTAAAATGGAGTGTATTATGAGGCAATAAAGTGAATGCAAATCATTAAAAGTGAATTTCTTGGAAAAATAATTTATTTTGATGAATTGCCTATTCAAGACTTGGATGCCAAAGCTTAGGACCAGATATTCTTTCAGTTGAAAATAGAAAACCCGTAGGATCCTAACCAGCCTGGAAAAGCCAAAAACTACCCCCGTTGCTGTCCAGACGATTCCAACTCATAGCAACCCTATAGGACAGAGTAGAGTTGCCCGATAGGGTCTCTAAGGAGCACCTGGTGGATTCAAACTGCTGACCTTTTGGTTAGCAGCCAAGCCCTTAACCACTGCACCACCAGGGAAGCCTGAAAAACTTTGTTATGTACCAGTAGAGTGTGAACAAATCAAAGACTGTCAAAAGCCAATCAGAATGCCTCCCCACAACTCCTTTCTGAAGTCTCACTATAATAGAAAATCCTACCTTAATAAAACACTCACGAATCAAAGACTGTCTTAAGACTTGCTCTGATCACTCTTTAAAAATGTACTCTTTTCAAACCCCTTCCAGTCTTCACCAGAACTAATGTGACCATAGCTGAGTCCCTTACTAGAGTATACTAGAGTAACAACCTTTGATTAATTCTATATGTGGTCCTCATCATTTTGAATACGACTTAATTCTTTCTTAATCTTAGCTTATTTAGGGCCGTACTACTCTGATAGTGTTTTGTTTGAGATTATAGAACCTGTTATCATTCCCATATAAGTGTAGACACACCACAAGCATGCATACAGATTGTTTCAGTGAGCAGCCTTTCTTGTTAAAAGCAGAATATAAAATCCTCCAGTGTTTTATCAGAAAGAGATCAAGAGAGAGCATCTCTATGCTGGGAGCCTTAGTTCATTCTGGACAGGTCGGTCAATCCTAGATTGTTTCTCCGGCCATGGCTATAGCTAGCTCTTGCCAGCCATTTCCCCCAGGCGAAGGGCCCTATCCTCAGGTCTTTATTTTGTGTGTATTTCAAGGAAGGAGAGAAGACTGTGAGAAGGGACAGGCACAAATCTGGGTTGCGAGAATGGGAGAGAGAGTTAAATACAGAGTAAAGTAGAAATCAAGTGATGATTTGTAACTAAATGGGTTAGTACTTGCCTGATACATTGTAATGTTTTGTAAGTATTTCTTAAATAAATAAATTAGGCATTAATAAGAAGAATAAACATCCATTATGCTCAAAAGTCCCTGGGTGGCAAAAACGGTTTGTGCTGGACTACTACTTAAAAGGGGCACCGTGGAAGAAAGGCCTCATGATCTGCTTAGGTAAAGATTACAGCCAAGGAAACCTTATAGGGCAGTTCTACTCTGTAACACACGGTATGACCATGAGTTAGAATCAACTTGGATGGCAACATATTTGGTTTTGGTTTTTATGCTCAAATTAAGCTAACTTTCCCCAATGATTTTAAAATGAAACAGGAGGTGGGATGGAGGTACTTGCAGAGCCAACTTACCCGTAAATGAGCTAGATATCTGATACAGTTTGGTATATTCCCAGAGTCCGCTCTCTCAGAATTTCTCCCACACTGAGTGGCCATGGTGATGTAAAATTTTAACATTAGAGGGCAAAACTTTT
Source organism: Trichechus manatus latirostris (assembly GCF_000243295.1). Classification (NCBI taxonomy): domain Eukaryota; kingdom Metazoa; phylum Chordata; class Mammalia; order Sirenia; family Trichechidae; genus Trichechus; species Trichechus manatus. The sequence goes on from NW_004444034.1 coordinate 5,066,726, forward strand.
GGAAAATCCTGGTGAATGAATTGTATCTATTTTTGTTGTTTTGTATGCTGTCAAGTAGATTCCGACTCATAGTGACGCAGTGTGACAGAGTAGAGTTTCCTAGGCTGTACTCTTTACAAGACTGGATCACTAAGTCTTTTCTCCCTCGGAGCAGATGATGGGTTCGAACCACACCAACCTTTTGGCTAGCAGCCGAGCCCTTAACCGTTGTGCCACCAAGGCTCCTTGTATCTATCTTTAGGGGCCACTTGAAAATGCCAGTATGTTATCTGGAAAGTATGACACATTATTATGTTAGCACCTATTAACCCTTGAATATTGGTTTGCTTATAGGATTAAGAGTTTCAAAGGACATGATTCTGAGGGAATGAGACTATTTACTCAAAGAGGGAGAACAAAAAACAAAAAACCAAACCTGTTGCCGTCCAGTTGATTCCGACTTACAGCGACCCTACAGAGGAGATCATAAAAGAGCTGTAGGTAAGGACTAAAGACAAAATTTACTCCTGTTGTAGTTTTGCATAGGATTGCCAAGAGCATTTCTATATATTGTTAATTATGTGCAGTTCCCCTGCCCCAACCCCCAACTTTGAAAAGTAGTTGGAATCTCTTCTCTCAATTTCTCTTCCTCTCTCCCTCCTTCCCTTCCTTCCTTCCTTTTTTCTTCCGTTTTACATTTATTTAGAGTAGAATTTTATAATTAAAAATCTCATTACAGGATAACTTGAAATGTCTATTCACATGATTTAGCATCTGTTGATCTGATAGACCAAAATAGTTTTAAGAACTTTGGCAGACCTCACCTCACTTCTGGAGAAAAGGGTTGGCATAAACATGACCTGAGATGATGAGCAGGTCCCACCCAGATCTCAGCAGGCCTGACTGCAGTCTTATTTACCATGGCAAGAAGGACCTGTCTGGGACCATCAAATTAGGTCAGCAGTTGTGGAGAGAAGAAAGCAAAGGAAGATACCTCAAGTTTTGAGCATGGTGCATGGGTACTGGGAAAATAATGTAAAGGGAGCCCTAGAAGTAGGGATTTATTAACAACAGCTAACACTTACTAAGTACGTGTACTATTCCAGGTACTGTTCTAGAGGTTTGCATGTCGTAACTAATTTATTCCTTACAACAACCCTATGAAGTAAGTATTAATCTTATCCTTATTTTATAGATGAGGAGACTAAGCTCATCATCTAACAATGCTGCGATAACTTCGTGCCTGTCTCATGGTGCTGTTTGTTTGAGGTGTTTTAGGGTACATATTTAGGAGAGAGATTATTGGATAGCAAGGAATTCACCTCTTCACCTTATTAAATATTAGGCCAAATTTTTCTCCAGAGCAATTATACCATATTACCCTCCTAACAATAAATGACATCTCTCATTGCTCCATAGAAAAACCAAACCCATTGCCGTTGAGTTGATTCCAATTCATAGTGACCCTATAGGACAGAGTAGAACTGCCCCATAGGGCTTCCAAAGTTGTAATCTTTACAGAAGCAGATTTCCACATCTTTCTCCCTCGGAAGGGGTGGTGGGTTCGAACCGCCTACCTTTTAGTTAACAGCTGAATGCTTAACCACTGAGCCATCAGGGCTTCTCACTGTTGCATATTCTTACACATACTTGATGGTGATAAACTTTTAAACTTTTGCCAACTTGGAGGGTATGGAATTGTATGTAACTTATATAACTTTGCATCTCTTTGATTACTAATGCTGTATCATACTTTCATGTTTATTGGCCATTCTGTTTTCTAGGAATTTACTTTTTATTCTCTGCAGCTGTGTTATTGTACTATTTTTTATTGCTTATATGTGATTATAGACTTTGGCTAATAATTTTCTGCTGGTTATATGTAATGTAAATATACTTTCCCAATCTGTGGCTGGCTGGCTTCCCTCCCACCTTTTCCCCTCCTCCCTTTTCCTCTCCCCTCCCTTCCTCCTTTCCTTCCTTCCTCCCTTCCTTCTGTAGTGTCTTTTGATGTATATTAGTTTTAAATATTACTATTTATCTATCAGTCTTTTCCTTTATGGTTCATTCTTCCTATCCTGAAGATCTAAAGATATTTTCCTGTGTGTAGTAGTGCTATCCTTGTCGTGTCCCAAGTTCTCATATGTGCATTGGTCTGTTTCTGGGTTTTCTTTTCAGATCTTTTATTTTTTTTCCTAAATCCCTGTGCCAATACAACATTGTCTTAATTGCTTTTACTTTATAGTTAGCCAAGATATCAGTAGGGTGAGTCTCCATGCCTTATTATTTTTCTTCAATATTGTATGTTTCTTGAGTCATTATTTTTATTTAATATTGTATTTACTATTCTTGGGTCTTTGCTCATTTTTATATATTTGAGAATCAGTTTTGTTAACTTCAGTGAACTGACCTTCTGTGAGTTTGAATGTAATTGATTTAATAGATTAACTTGGGGTATAGTTTTCCATTTGTTAGGTCTTTTAAAATGTTTTTCAATATTATTTATCATTCCTCACGGCATCTGTTTTAGATTTATCTCTGGTATCTTATTATTATTACAAATGAAAATGTTAAAAAATTACAGTTTCTGTTTATTGTTAATGTATGGGGATACAATTGATTTTTTGTATTTGGTTTTTACACGGACCATGTATCTCCCAACATTGCTGATGTCTGATTAATTGTAATTATTTGGCTGTCAGTTCTCTTGGGAACTAAAATAGAATGTATATATTCTTTTATATATATGTTTCTTAAATATATATGTAAATACTATATATGAATAGACATATTTATCTGTCAATAGATCTATCATCTATATATCATCTTATGCTATTCTAACAGAGCTAGCTAGAACTTTCAATACAATATTATATAGCTTTGTTGATAATAGATGTCCTTTGCTTTATTTCAGGGAGCATACTTCTAATGTTACCCTATCTAGTACCAGGTTTTTTTCAGGCAAACAGTAAATTTCCTCCTGTATTAGGATAGCCTAAGTTAGGCGGTGGTAAGAAATGACCTTAACATTTCAGTGGCTTTCTCACAAAGGTTTATGTCTTGCCCACGCTTTGTGTCCCTTATGGGTTGACTATGGCTCTACTCCCATTATCTTATGCCAGGAAAAAGGCTGATGGAGCCACATCTGTTGTAACATTGCGAATCAAATGGCTGAGGGAAATGGTTCACTGTGAACAGTATGATGGCTCCTAAAATTTCTGGAAGAGAAACACATCTCTAATGTTTATATTTCATTGGCCAAAGGAAGTGCAATATCCATCTCTAACTGAAGCAAGTTGGGAACATATAATCCTCCTTTAGGAATGGGGTACCATAAAGAGAGGCTGCAACTATTTTGGATAGTAATACAATTGCTCACATTGGGTAGATTCAATTTCTTTAATAGTTATGTCTATTTAAGTTTTATTAACCACAATTTCAAATTTATTAGCGTAGCTATTTTACTTTCCTCCTTTTCTTTTTCTAAATCTGAGAAATAATAATCCGAGTAAGAGTAAACTTTCTCCAAGCCTAAAAAGTCTTGTTTAAATTATCAAGATTTTTCTTCATTTAAAGTGATTTAATTTTAAAGGACAAGGATCCTTGTCTTCTGAAGATAACTTGTTGACATTTCCCTCTGTTTGGGGTCTAGTTATAAATATTATTATGGACACATGAAAGCTAAAAATGCACACATTATTTTTCTTGATATAAAATCTATGCCCCTGAGATTTTTGGTATAAGGATACTGGCCATTGGAAGATTATCTTTGAAGACTAAAATTATTATGGGGAGAGTTCTAGGGAGTATGAAATAGTTCAAATCTATGACTGATTGTCCGTGTTGTAGGAAATAAGGTATTTTTTAAAAAACAATAGGAAAGCCGAAAGGAAATCATTGGACGACACATTTGTTAAAGAATATAATTACTATGGGATATGGATTAGAATGGAGATGGAAAGGGGTGTGTGTATCTGTGTGTGTGTGTGTGAGACAAGAAAGGGATCAGAGAAGAGGTTATAATAGTTACCAGAGGCTCATCTACAAAAATCTACATTCACATTTCTGCTGTGTCACGCTTAAGAAGAGTTCAGTCTGCTTCCATGTTGTTCCTGGGCATGATGTTTCTGTTATGGGGTGAATAAAATTCCCTAAGATTTTGTGAGGAAGGTTAATGTCAGTCTTCTAAGAATAGCTCAAGATCTTAAGGAACTCTGACTGAGTAGAGGACCTGATGTGGCTAACACGGGTGTTTCCAAACAAAGTACTTACCTCCTGAAGACTAAGATCAGTGTTGTCTTGTAGTTTTCTTATCTGTTTTACTTCTTCCTTCTTTTGAGAGCCAACTTTTTTAGTTATGTGCTTTATATATTGGATTTCTAAAACTCTACAACTCACTCTAAACACTTGCCTTAAAAGAGTCACCTTTTTTATAGCCAATATTCTATATCTTTTAAAGACAATACTTTTTTTTTTTTTTTTAGTTTTCAAAACATAATTATGTGAAAGCTACAAAAATACCTTGGGGCTTAGTGGAAAGATCCCTGGGTTGGGCATCACAACGCTTGAGCCCTTATCCTTGATAAGCATCTTTCTAGTTATGGGACTTTAGGCAAATAATGTAACCCTCTGTGTCCCACTTTTCATAGTGGTTAAAATAAGTAAGACCAGGTGAGACTCACTAAGCAATTTTTAGCTAAGGTTTCTAAAATAACTTATTATTGTAAACATTTCTCTCTACGAAGGTCAAACTCCTTGAATGCAAGAACTAGGAAGTACGTAGGGAAAAGAGTCCGTTCTTACAATTAATGTTAAAATATTTTGGGGACAGCTAGATCACCTGACAATGTTTCCTGAATACAAGACTAATTCTTTAGTTAAGAATACAAGTTATTCCATTGACCAGGTTGTACTGATGTCTTCAATATTACCTTCTCTTTTAATGCTAAACCAGTATACTTAGAAGTTTTCCAAGTAAATCTAGTTGTTTCTAGATTTAATACACACTATTTTCTATGCCTTGAATGCTTGTCATTATCCTGTCTTGTGAGCCCTTAGTCCTTAATTTAATAGCTCAAGACTTCCCAGTCTTTCATTATGAGCATGTTTTTCATTTCTTTTGTGCCATGAGTGTTACCTAATATATTATTTTATCATGTCCTTATATATTTGTTAAATGAGATAATACAAATGAAATATTAGCATAATACCCAGCACATAAGTTAAATCCAATAACTGCTGGCCATTATTGTTAGGATTATTGTTTATCCGTATTTTGAGCTTCCTGAGAACAACCACTAAGTCTGGTTTATGTCATTCCTAATAACACACAAAGAGTGTGGTACATGGTAGATGCTTAATAAACATTTGTAAAATGAATTAATTATTTGAAAGCTTTACAGACCAAAGCCCCTTCTTTATTAAACCTGGTTTATTCCCTTTGACACACATTGTAATACTTTACTTTGTCTTCTCGAGCCACCTTTTGAAATCTTCTCTTCAGTTCTTTTACTTCATCATTCCTTCCTTTTGCTTTAGCTACTCAACATTCAAGAGCAAATTTCAGAGTCTCTTCTGACATCCATTTTGGTCTTTTCTTTCTTTCCTGTCTTTTTAATGACCTCTTGCTTTCTTCATGGATGATGTCCTTGATGTCATTCCACAACTTGTCTGGTCTTTTGTCATTAGTGTTCAACGTGTCAAATCTGTTCTTGAAATGGTCTCTAAATTCAGGTGGGGTTTATTCAAGGTTGTACGTTGGCTCTCGTGGACTTGTTCTAATTTTCTTCAGTTTCAACTTGAACTTGCATATGAGCAACTGATGGTCTGTGCCGCAGTCTGCCCCTGGCCTTGTTCTGACTGATGATATCAAGCTTTTCCATCGTCTCTTTCCACAAATGTAGTCAATTTGATTCCTGTGTATTCCATCTGGTGAGGTCCATGTGTATAGTTGCTGTTTACGTTGGTGAAAAAGGAATTTGCGATGAAGAAGTCATTGGTCTTGCAAAATTCTTATCATGTGATCTCCAGCATTGTTTCTGTCATCAAGGCCATATTTTCCAACCACCATTCCTTCTTCTTCGTTTCCAACTTTTACGTTCCAATCACTAGTAATTATCACTGCATCCTGATTGCACGTTCAGTCAATTTCAGACTGCAGAACCTGGTAAAAATCTTCAGTTTCTTCATCTTTGGCCTTAGTGGTTGGTGCGTAAATTTGAATAACAGTCATATTAACTGGTTTTCCTTGTAGACGTATGGACATTATCCTATCACTGACAGTGACGTACTTCAGGATGGATCTTGAAATGTTCTTTTTGACAATGAATGCAACATCATTCCTCTTCAAGTTGTCATTCCCAGCATAGTAGATCATATGATTGTCCAATTCAAAGTGGCCAATACCAGTCCATTTCAGCTCACTAGTTCCTAGGATATAGATGTTTATGCATTCCATTTCATTTTTGATGATTTCCAATTTTCCAAGATTCATACTTCATACATTCAAGATTCCGATTATTAATGGATGTTTGCAGCTGTTTCTTCTGATTTTGAGTCCTGCCACATCAGAAAATGAAGGTCCAGAAAGCTTGACTCCATCCACGTCATTGAGGTCAGCTCTACTTTGAGGGGGCAGCTCTTCCCCAGTCGTCTTTTGAGGGCCTTCCAACCTGAGGGGCTCATCTTCCAGCATTATATCAGACAATGTTCTGCTGCTATTCATAAGGTTTTCATTGGCTAATTCTTTTCAGAAGCAGACTGCTGGCTCCTTCTTCCTAGTCTGTCTTAGTCTAGATGCTCAGCTGAAACCTGTCCTCCATGGGTAACCTTGCCGATATCTGAATACCGGTAGTATAGCTTCCAGCATCACAGCAACACACAAGCCCCCACAGTACAACAAACTGACAGACATGTGAAGACCGAAGACCACAGCCTTCAGTATAGATTACACCTCAACATAAAGAAAACAAAAGTCCTCACAACTGGAACAGTAAGCAACATCACGATAAACAGAGAAAAGATTGAAGTTGTCAAGGATTTCAGATTTCATTTTACTTGGATCCACAATCAACACCCATGGAAGCAGCAGTCAAGAAATCAAAAGATGCACTGCATTGGGCAAATCTGCTGCCAAAGAGCACTTTAAAGTGTTGAAAAGCAAAGATGTCACCTTGAAGACTAAGGTGCGCCTGACCCATGCCATGGTATTTTCAATCACATCATATGCATGTGAATGCTGGACAGGAATAAAAGACAGAAGAAAAATTGATGCCTTTGAATTGTGGTGTTGGCGAAGAATATTGAATATACCATGGACTGCCAAAAGAATGAACAAATCTGTCTTGAAAGAAGTACAACCAGAACGCTCCTTAGAAACAAGGATGGTGAGACTACGTCTTACATACTTTGGACAGGTTATCAGGAGGGATCAGTCCTTGGAGAAAGACATCATGCTTGATAAAGTACAGGTTCAGCGAAAAAGAGGAAGACCCTCAACGAGATGGATCGACACAGTGGCCGCAACAATGGGCTTAAGCGTAACAACAATTGTGAGCATGGCTCAGGACCAGGCAGTGTTTCATTTTGCTGTGAGTTGGAACCAACTCGACGGCAGTTAACAACAACAACGTTCCTTTTGAATTCTTAGTTTTATATTTAAATATTCAATCTCCAAAGAAAATCATTATTTTTTTTTCAATTCTAGATTCACAAATGATTTCCAGAGGCTGCTACCAGAGAAAACATGTTACTCTGTTAAAATGATCAGCATTCCAATAGCAAGATGATAACTGATGTTGCTTTAAAAGAGAATGAAGTCTTTGCAAAAGCTTTTTGTTTATTTTCAACATGGTAGTAGTTTTCCTTTGCTTCATAGCAATTTGCCACAAAATAGTGGCTGAAAACAACACTCATTATCTCATTGCTATGTAAGTCAAAAGTCTGGGTGTGTTCTGGTGGGTACTCTTCTCATGTTCTCACAAGGCTTAGTTGAAGTGTTGGCTGTCCTGGGCTCTCATTTGGAGGTCTTGGTGACGATCCATTTCCAGGATCATTCAAGTTTTTGGCAGAATTCAGTTCCTTATGGTTGTAAAACAAATATCCCTGTTTCCTTTCTGACTGTTGGCCAGAGGTTGTTCTCAGATTCTAGGGGTTACCTGCATTCCTTGACTCATGCCCTATCCATCTTCAAAGTCAGCAACATCAAAGTGAATCCTGCTTACTTTCCCTTCTGCCACCAGTTGGAAAAAGTTTTATGCTTGTGTGTTTAGATTAGGCCCACATAGATAACCTCCCTATCTTAAGGTCAAATGTGTCATTTCATACAATATTATATAATCACATGAGTGACATCTCATGTTTACTGCCTCTCCGGATTAGAGTGTGATTTCTTTGGAGGACCGTAATTCTACCTATTGTAATCTGCCCTCTGAAACCCAAAGATTCATGTCTGTTACACATGTGAAATGCATTCATTCTCTCCCAAGGTCTCCAAAAGTCTTTTCATCCCATTACAGCATCAGCTCAAAGTCCAAAATGTAATCATTTAAATCAGGTACATGAGAGACACCTGGGCACAATTCCTGTTCATCTGTGGATCTTGTGAAACTAAAGAATAGTTATCTGCTCCCAGCATGCAGTAGTGGAACAGCCATAGGTTAACAGTTATGGACATTGTGGTTCAAAACAGGAGAAAATGGAGGGTAAAAAGGAGTCACCTCTCCAAAGCGGTTTTGAAATCTAGCTGGGCAAACTCCCTTACGTTTCAAAGTCTCAGAGTAATTCTCTGTGGCTCTTAGCTCTGCCCTTTGGGCTCTTGATTCTTCCCTCTGGTCTGTTCACCCACTTCCTGCCAGTAAGATTTTGGAAGTACTTTCATTTTGTAATCTCTTTGCCTCTTTGAGTCCACACTGGCAGTATTTCTGTTGACACAGATTTCTCAAGAACCTTGTAGATCTTCTGTGGATAGCACAGAGATTCTCCCCATTGGACAGAAACCTAGTCAACAAATCTTTTTGAGAGAATTCTTTCTCTATCTTTGATTCTTGTTGAAATGGCTGAGGGACAATGCCCTGAAACTTCTTGGAAGGTCTCTGGTTTGATTGAGAGAATCTATGAAATACACTGTTAATCTCTTGTGACTTAATACTCTGACCTTTTGATCTTTTTGAGATTTCAGTAGAGGATTACACAGCCATATACTTGGGTTTTTTCTCTATGCCATGCTTTCAGAAACAATTTTAGCATCTTTTACCATTCTAATAGGCAGAGAATTTCCCAAAGCATCAAGTCCTGGTTCCTTTTTGTTTATCAGTTCTTTTCTCAATTTTTCTTTCTCCTCTCACATTTTACTATAAGCATCACATGAAGGCTAGGCCATACCTTCAACACTTTGCTTGGAAATCTCCTAAGCTAAATATCCAAGCTTGTCATTTACAAGTTATTCTTTGTAAGTTCAGGACAAATTCCACTAAGCTTTCTGCCACTATATAACAATGATCCCCATCCTCCAGTTTTCAATAATATGTTCCTCATTTCCTTCTAAGCCCTTACAAGTAGGGTCTTAAACATCCATATTTCTACTGACAGGTTGTTCAAGGCAATCTAGGCTTTCTCTATCATGCTCCTCAAAATTATCCTTAAACTTCTTTTAACTTCTACCCACTGCCAATTCCATAGTCACTCCCACATTTTAGATATTTGTTTTAGCAGCACCCCACTTCTAGTACCAAAATCTGTATTAGATTTTTATTGCTTTTTAGCAAATTACCACAAGGTAGCAGCTTAAACCAATACAAATTTATTAGCTCTTAGTTCTGTAGATCAGAAGAGCAGTATGGCTCAACTAAGTTTTCTGCTTAGGGTCTCACAAGGCCAAAATCAAGGTGTTAGCTGGCTGGCTTCTTATCGGGAGGTAGGGAAGAATCTGCTTCCATGCTCATTTAGATTGTTGTCAAAATTCAGTTCCTTGCAGTTGTAGGACTGAGGTCCCCCTTTCCTTGCTGGCTATTAGCTGGGGGCTGCTCTCTGTTCCTAGAGACTGCCCATATTCCTTCTCATATGAGCCCCTCCATCTTCAAACCAGCTTTGGTGTATTGAGTTCTCCTTATTCTTCCAGTCTCTCTTACTTCCTCTTATGCCTTTCTCTTCTGCTTTTAAAGGGCTAATGTAATTATACTGTCTTTTCCTCTGAATAATCTCCATTACCTTAAGGTCAACTGACTTGGGATTTTAATTACACCTGCAAAATCCCCTCCAAACAGTAATTAGGCTACTAATTACTGTGCTTGATTGAATAACCAGAGGCCTGGAATCTCACTTAGGGAGAGTTGCATCTTCAGAATTCTACCTACCACAACCATTACTAGAAAATAGATTTAAAAAAAACCCAAGCCAGTATCTGAAAATCAAGATGCATAACTTTTTTTTATAGTATTTGCAATCTATTTAACATGTCCAATATAAGTACCACAATTTTACATTTCTACAGTTGCTTTAATAATAGTAAGCATTTCCGTACTTCTCCCTAGACATGTAATTAGCACTACTACATAAAGAAAAACTGTTATTAAGTTCCTCAAATTTATCTCTTGTAATATCTTCAGTGATTTCAAAGTTTTGGCCTAATTATAGATCTTTGTGATCCTCTTTGGGTATATGTTTATATCTTAGTATAAGATGATACAAAGAATTAGATTGTCAAATCAGACTGATATAAATTAAAAAATCTTCTCTGGTGTCAAGCGTTACTAATAATTTCAAATTCCATTAATTTGTGTGTCAGAGGTCTGTCATTAACATTTTTCAAGGAGATTAGTCTAGGTCACCTTCTTTCTTTTGCTGGTAAATGGAGAGAATGGATTTCAGATTATTTACTTTCCACAGTGCATAAAAATTTGAGAGATGAAATACCATTGGTATATTTTCTTGTAAAGAAATAAGCTCTCAAACTTACTTCTCACTGTATTATAAACTTTGTGCTGTGTGCACCAGTAGGTAGTTCATTTATATATACATGTGTATATATGTTGTTAGCTGCCATTGAGTCCGACTCATGGCAACCTTATATATAATGGAATGAAATGTTGCCCAGTCCTGTATCATCCTCACATCACCAGCATGTTCAAGTCCATTGTTACAGCTACTGTGCCAATCATCTTACTGAGGGTCTTCCACATTCTTGTTGGCTCTCTACTTCACCAAACATAATATCCTCCTTTTAGTGATTGATCCCTCCTGATGATATGACCAAAGCAAGTGAGTCAGACAGTGTTCTGTTGTGATCCATAAGGTTTTCATTGGCTAATTTTCAGAAGTAGACCACCAGCTCATTCTTCATAGTCTATCATAGTCTAGAACCTCTGCCGAAACCTGTACATCATGGATGACCCTGCTAGTATTTGAAATACCAATGGCATAGCTTCCAGCATCATAGCAACATATAAATCACCACAGTAAGAAAAACAGACAGGTGGTGGATGTGTGCATATGTATGTGTGTGTGTCTGTGTGTGTGTATGTATATATGCATATGTGAGTTTGTGTGTACACACACACACACACACACACACATATAGAAACTTAGAGCCAGTGAGGATGCTCAGAAGAAGTGGCATGTAAGGAAATCTGATTTTAGGGAAAGGTAATGAAAAATGTAGACAAGGAAAAAAGAATACTGATTACATATTCAGTATTCATTTTCCTTTTCATGCCCAAAGAATTATATATTTTGAGGGATTGCAGTGTATCAGCCAAAAACAAAATGCCAGCCTCCTTTTCAAATAACAGTGGTCATATACCCCAATTTTGGAAATGAAGCTTCTGGGAAAGTTCCTTACAAAGGTGCTAGATTTAGCTGGTGTGTATCTTCTTGCCCTTCTACTTTTTGACTGAAATTTGAATTGGTTCCAGATATGGAATATATATATTATGACCACAAGGTGACATTGAGAAATAATCACAAATGATATAGAGAGTTGGGCCCTGACATCCTTGAGCTACAACTGCTTATCTCTGGACATTTCATAATATGAGAAAAACACAACCTATAATTTGTTTAGGCCACCATTTTGGAGGTTTGCGTATATTTGATAGTAATTCTTTTTTTTTTTTTTAGAGATGACACTCCTATTTCACTGTATTGTTGGGAGGATTCAATAGAATGAGGAACCTAAGAACCCAGTATGCTGTTCCAAAACCTAGTTGCGTAGAGTTGACTTGACTCATGGTGACCTCATGTGTGTCAGAATAGAATCGTGCTCCATAGGGTTTTCAATGGCTGATTTTTCAGAAGTAGACTGTCAGGCCTCTTTTCTGAGGTGCCTCTGGGTGGAATTTTTTAATAAATTTTTGTTATATACTTTAGATGAAGGTTTACAGAACAAATAGTTTCTCATTAAACAGTTAGTACACATATTGTTTTATGACAATGGTTAACAACCCCACAACATGTCAACACTGTCCCTTCTTAGCCTTATCACCAGCTTTCCTGTCCCCTCCTGTCTTCTAGTCCTTTCCCTGGACTGTTGTGCTCCATTAGTCTCATTTTGTTTTATGGGGCTGTCTAATCTTTGGCTGAATGTTGAACTTTGGGAGTGACTTCATTACTGAGCTAAAAGTGTGTCCGGAGGCCATACTCTCAGGGTTTCT
>NW_004444034.1:5079451-5136358 GCF_000243295.1 Trichechus manatus latirostris
GGAGTATCTTAGATGGCTGCTCACAGGCTTTTAAGATCCCAGACGCTACTCACCAAGGTAGAATGTAGAAAATTGTCATTATAAACTGTGTTATGCCAATTGAGCTAGATGTTCCCCGAGACCATGGTCTGCACAGCCCTCTGCCGAGCAGTTCAGTCCCTCAGGGAGTTTGGATGTGTCTATGGAGCTTCCATAACCTTTCCTTGTACAAGTTGTGCTGGTTTCCTCAGTGCTGTGTACTATCTTATCTGGGTGGACTCTTAATTCATGTAGTAGTTTGGACCCATGGAGCAGGAGGGTGCCTAAATCTTTTGACCTGACAAAATATTTGATTTATATCCCTCATGGCATTTGTGGGTGGCAGTTGTGCATATTGTATATATGAAACATTATCTCCTGTACTCATCTAACCCATTGCCATCAAGTCATTTTCAACTCATAGCAACCTTATAGGACAGAATAGAACTGTCCCATAGGATTTCCAAGGCTATAATCTTTACAGAAGCAGATTGCCACATCCTTCTCCTATAGAGTGGCTGGTGGATTCGAACTGCCAAACTTTCGATTAGCAAACACTTAACCACTGTGCTGCCAGGGCTCCTTGTACTGGTCTGAGAACTCCTTAAATAATATTCAGGCTTTGTTTCTGCCACCAGTAAATTAAAAACAAAAACAAAAACAAAACGCGAGCCCATCACTGTCGAGTCGAATCCGACTCATAGCGACCTTATAGGACAAAGTAGAACTGCCCCATAGGGTTTCCAAGGAGTGGCTGGTGGATTCAAATTCCCAACCTTTTGGTTAGCAGCCATAGCTCTTAACCACTGCACCACCAGGGTTCCACCAGTAATTAGCATTCAATAAATATTTTTATGAACTTACCTAAGTTGTGTATCAAGAAGAGAACAAATTAAATCCATAAGGGCAAAGTTGCCTCAAATTTAGACTCTTGCAGTTTGCATGCCATGTAAAGAATATTTTTATTATGAGGAATAGGGAATAGTAAATGCTCCCTGATGAAGAGGAAATGGGGGAACTCCCAGTAAGAGCCAGTGTGACTTTGCAGGGAGCACTTCAGGAAACTAAGAGCAACCGCTGCCCTCACCACTATCACAAAGGAGAGTATGCAGGTAGGAGGGGCATGACTCAGGAAAATATACAGGACTGAAATACGTCAAGCACCTCAAAGACATATTCATGACAAGGTGAGAATGCTTTTAAGTTATATTTAGGGTAAGAACTACTTGGTGTGTGTTATAGTGTTGTTTGTTTTATGTTGAATAGCAAGATTTTCAGATCATGCAGCAGGGATTTTTCTTTGTGGCACTTGATTTCTACTTACAAACATTGGTAAGAAGGGCCTACAATTAAAAATGGGTGGATTTATAAGAGAGTTTCTAACTCCTATAAATTGTCTCTTGATCTAAAATTATAACCATGTTATAATTTTAGAGGATAAAAGACATGCTTGAATATCACTCATTATTAGTTAAGTATTTGATTTCTAGAACAAATTTATTGAACCCCTACCATGCACCATGCACCATGCAAAGATTAGGTAGATCTGTTTTTTAACCCCCAGAAATTAATCTCTTCCAGAGAAGATAGACACTGAAGGAATAGTTACAATGAAGCATGAGCACTGTTAGTGTGGGGAAGCATAGAGATGATAGAAATTTACAGCAGGGAACAACCTACCCCAGGCCAGATATTAGGAAATTCTGGGAAGATAGGAAAAGGACCAAAGAATGGTTGTTCTTGATCTGGGGGAATGATGTACTATGCTTTCAAAGGTAGTTTCTTGGATTTGAATTTAAAAACTATTATCAAGGTTCTGGAATTTTCCTCCTTAGCAGATATTTATACTCCATGTTCTAAGTGAAAACACCAGATTTAAAAATTTAAAAAACTTGTATCTACTATTCATGGTCTCATGAAATAATAGAATTAAATACTATCTTACTTTATGAGCAAAATTGATAATTCTAGAGAATATATTTCTATGCTTCTTTAATTTCTCTTTCTTAAGCTATTACTTTCATGAAAGCAAACAGATAAAAACAAAACAAAAACAACAAACAAACAAAACTAACCCAATTTTTTTGTAAAATGATGTATTATGATGTTTTTCCTTGCTGCGGAACATTGCAAATGTGACCACTTTTAAATTTTGGAGGAACTTGTTACGTTACGCTGTGAAAATCTCAATTGACAATATTATTGTCAGTTTAATAAAGTTAGAGTGCTGTGCATAAGGAAATTCATTTTTCCAATTTCAAAATTAAATATCTCTTCTTATGCAAAATATTTTTCATCAATGATACCTTCTTCATATGTTACTCCCATGATTAGTATCAGCTTATGCTTCATGAAGCAGTCAGTCCTGACTGCTCCCAGTCCAGCTGGGTTCATTGTGAAATGGTTAATTTCCAGAGGGAAAAATGGGGATTTTAAATATAATCTCAGTCATATTTGGCATTAACATTATGAGGTAAAGAGAACATTTGTTAAGGAGTCTCCAGACAACACTGGAAGGGGTGAGAGAGGAGGGAGGAGAAAGGCAGAAGGGAAGGTAATAGATGTGAGGTGAGAGAACAATCTTTACTCACCAATACTATTTATGGAGTTTTTTAAAAATGTTCTAACAGAAATGATGTAAAAATGCTCTAGGTTTCTCACACTTCAGCATTCATACAGTTCATCTGGAGTCTTGTTAAAATGCAGATCCTGACTCAGTAGGACAGGGATAGGGCCTGAAATTGTGTATTTCTAACAAACTTCTACAAGCTGCTGGTCAGTGGAGTAGCTGAGATCTAGAGTTGTGGTTCTGAACATTGGCTCACATTAGAAACACATGGGGAAATTAAAAAAACAAACAAACCAACCAGCCTGATACTCAAGCCACATCCCTGAACAATTAAGTTAAAACCTCTGGTGGTGAGACTGCGTTCAGTGTTCTTTAAATCTCCCTAGGATATATGGATGTGTAGGTATGGTTGAGAAACCACTAGTCAGAAGATTATTGTCCCTCATCATTTGCAGGAGCTGGTGGATTCACTGCAGTGGTACTTTGAAATCACTCAAAAACTAAAAGTCAAATATTCCATTACAATAGACTGCATCTGAGAAAACAAAATGTGCACCACATTGTTTAAATAAAAACCCAGCACAGATAGGATATGTTTGGCTTTGTAGATCCTCAGAAATGTTGTTTCTGTCCTTGCATAATTTAGCTGTGGAGTTCCTATGTATAAGTACATCTTGGGAATAGTGGTTAAAATAAGAAAAATAGGCTGTTATGTTTTTCCCTACATGTGTCCTGGAGTGATTAGAAGACTTGATATCTTCACATCAAGTTGTCTGGTCTTTTCAGCAATGACAGGATTTCAGGTACTGGAGCCTTGAGTGCTGGTCCTAGCTGATTCTGGTCCATTCTCTACAGAGTAACTTTCGTTCTAGTATAGTTCTTCCTTTCACCAGAATTACTCCTATTTCCTACATATACAGAAAAGTATCAATCTTAATTTTTAATGTATCAGTGACTCTTAGAATTGCTTTACTCAAACTAATTGCATCAGTCAATGTTCTTAGTTACAAGCAACAGAAAAGAAATCTGGATGAATTAAACAAAAGAAGAGTTTATTTACAAGGAAAGTAGGATGGTCACGGGATCATTGGAGATACGGAGAACCAGGCTCAATCAAGGCTAAATACGCAAAAACAGTGCTCAAACCACACTGTAGAATTGTCTAAAGGAAAACTACTGCTGCTGGATGTTAGAATTTTCCCTGCTGCCATTTTGCACCAGGAACCCAATATTGTAGCCACTTTGTGGCAGAAAGCTGGAACCCCCACCTCCTCCAGGTTTACCAGAAAATGGATTCTCCTGTTTCCTTACATTTCTCACTGATGTCTCCTACTGACTGTCTGATTGGGATTTAGGATTGCTCCTAACTCCAAAGGAAGTTTCTACCTTGGCCAGGCAATGCTTATATGGTGGGAAATTCCTAAGTTATAGGAAAGATCTTCAAAAGGTATTAAGGGTATTAGGGAAACATGGCAAATAACTACTACACCTCTAGGGTACTCATTTTATAATTCAGGTTAGTTTAGGCCACATCAATTTTATTCTGCTTTAATAAGCAGTTATTTGGGGCCTACTATATACTCAAGATGGTGTAGAAAGGCTTACAGTTTGGTAGGAAAATGTTCTACATGGATTATTTT
The DNA here is from genome assembly GCF_000243295.1 of Trichechus manatus latirostris. Lineage (NCBI taxonomy): Eukaryota > Metazoa > Chordata > Mammalia > Sirenia > Trichechidae > Trichechus > Trichechus manatus. Next base: position 5,083,679 of record NW_004444034.1, read on the forward strand.
AACACAGTGTTGCAAGTGTAATGGATTAAAGTATGTACAAAACAGGAAACCTTAGTGCCACAAACTGTACAGAGTGCAAAATGGGAGAAAATAATATATCATTTTAAAGCTCCTTTGCCTTGACTTAATCAGCTATACTGGAAGAGCGAACATGTATATTGTATTTGTGTTTTTCTGTATCTTGCCAAAAGTTATATAAACTCTTCAAGTCCATCTATCTTCCTGTCTTTTTAGTTTTGGTATTCTTCATAGTATCTAGCACATAACTAGGCATAGTTGGATTAAATTATGTTGGGAAATGTATAGCCAGAGTGCCCAAAAATATACCCAAACATGCTATGTAAAAAGTGTTGTAGACAAAACACTTCTTCAGATCAAGTTGCTACTTGACCACAGTCATAATTAACAGTTGTTAGAATGGCCATTGAAGGATTTAAGATTGTTATAGTTTTCATGAGATTAAAACTTTCTAGTCTAAGGTATAACTGGAAAAAGATTCATGTGAAAATAAAGTTTAAAAATTGACATTAACAGTTGTTATGATAACAACTGCTTTGCTTATTATTATTCCAAATTTAAAGGACATGTGTCTGAATGCCAGGTTTGAGTATGTGACCTGTTCATGAATAGGAGAATGGGAGTGTCTTATAGATTTTTTTTATGTATATCTGGGATGTCCATAGGTTAAGGAGATGATTATATAGCTGAGTAGGCAGAAGTTCCAGTGTTTAAAAAAAAAAAACCTGCAAAATAATACAGTTTGCAAGTAACAGAAACCCACTAGGGCTAGCTTAAGCAAACAATACAGCTTGCAAGTAATGGAAACCCACTGGAGCTAGCTTAAGCAAACAATACAATTTGCAAGTAATAGAAACCCGCTGGGGCTAGTTTAAACAACAAGATTAATTAAAGGGATACATGACATCTTGCACTATACAAGGATAGAAAACTAGGATTTGAGAAAAAAACCCTAGAATCTAGGACAGGAAATCTCTAGAGAATTCAGGGAGACGACTCTGTTTCTCATCTCTGATTTCTAGATGCCCGTAAAAGCCCCTGGAGCCCTGGTGGCAAAGTGGTTAAGAGCTCAGTCTGCTAACCCAAAGGTCAGCAGTTTGAATCCACCAGCTGCTCCTTGGAAACCCTATGGGGCAGTTCTACTCTATCTTATAGGGTCGCTATGAGTTGGAATCGACTTGATGGCAGTGGGTTATACAAGTCCCTGATAGTGTCAGTCTTCAATGATTTCAATGTTTAGTTTGCCAGCTCACACTGAAAGTACCTCTTGTCTTTCAGAATAACTTCTGCTTTGCTTTTAACAGCATAGTTTGGCCAGTGATTTGATAAAGTATGACTTCTTGTTGTTTTATTCTGAAGCTTGTCTTCTCTTTAGCCTTGCCTATACTCAATATTACAGCTCAGAAAGCAATCAACTCTTTGCCTTTCCTCCTACTTTTGATAGCCTTGTATGCCTTTCACTGTAACTTTGGACTGCATTTGCACAGTATAAAGCCAATATTTTCTTCCAGTCATGTTGTAATATGATGATTTAGTTCAGAAATATTATTTACCAATAATAGAATACTTAATTCCTGAATTCTCAAGCTTGTTATTTTTTCAGAATTTATTTTTCTGTAAAAAAATACACCTTTTGCTTTTTGTTTTTGGAGCATTTATTAATTTTTAAAATCAAATCTTATTCATTTTTTTAAATTATAAAAGTAATATATGCCTTTTTTTTAAACAGTGAAACATTGAAATACATATAGAAGCATGCTAATCATGTTTCTTGGAGCCCTGGTGGCACAGTGGCTAAGAGCTTGGCTGCTAACCAAAAGGCTGGCAGTTCAAATCTACCAGCCGCTTCTTGGAAACCCTATGGGGTAGTTCTGCTCCATCCTATAGGGTTGCTATGAGTTGGAATCAACTCGAAGGCAATGGGTTTTAATGTTTCTTACCAAATCATGTTACCTAAAAACCACCTCCATTCATTCTCAACCCCTCATAATCAATTTTGATAGCAGGGTGTATCATTTAACATCTTTGTGCTCATGAAAAAAATGTACATACATATCCAATTTATCCTTTTTTACATTTTTTGTAACTTAATATTATCAGGTTAATAACTTAATATTATCCACACCCATGGAAGCAGCAGTCAGGAGATCAAAAGACACATTACATTGGGCAAATCTGCTGCAAAAGACCTCTTTAAAGTGTTGAAAAGCAAAGATGTCACCTCGAAGACTAAGGTGTTCCTGACCCAAGCCATGGTATTTTCAGTTGCATCATATGCATGCGAAAGCTGGACAATGAATAAGGAAGACCAAAGAAGAGTTGACGCCTTTGAATTGTGGTGTTGGTGAAGAATATTGAATATACTATGGACTGCCAAAAGAACGAACAAATCTGTCTTGGAAGAAGTACAACAAGAATGCTGCTTAGAAGCAAGGATGGTTAGACTATGTCTTACATACTTTGGACAGGTTATCAGGAAGGATCAGTCCCTGGAGAAAACACATCATGCTTGGTAAAGTACAGGGTCAGTGAAAAAGAGGAAGACCCTCAAAGAGATGGATTGACACAGTGGCTACAACAATGAGTTCAAGCATAACAATGATTGTGAGCATGGCACCGGACTGGGCGGTGTTTCGTTCTGTGGTGCATAGGGTCGCTATGAGCGGAACAGACTTGACGGCACCTAACAACAACAACAACAATATTATCAGGTAAATAGGTATAGCTCTAATTTTTTTAAACTTCAAAATATTTCATTTTAAGGTTGTACTAAAACATAACCAATCATTCCTTTATTAAGAACATTAAAGTGGTTTCTAATGTTTTTACAATAAAAAATAATGCTGCAGCCTCCATGAACACATATCCACATATTATGTTATTTTTAACAGAAGTGTGATTACTGGATACGATGTGGCAGATTATATTATTGTTCATAATTACTCAACACTGTCCTCCTCATTACCATAAGAGGATTATACAGTTCCACCATTACTATGTGACTTAGTGCCTCTCTAGATGAAACCCTCAAAATTATTGGCACAAAGTTGTCATATTTCCTTATCATTTTAATATCTTCAGAATCTGTGGTAGTGTCCTTTCTTTTATCTCTGATATTGGCAATTAGCACTTTTCCCTTCTAGTTCTTTTGATTGTTTTATCTCTTACTAGTGTTTTTTTCCCCCTTGCTTTTACTGAAAAGCAAGTCTTGTAATTTTTGATCAAATACCAGTCATTGTGTGAAGAACAGTAGACTGAGATAAATAATACTTATGCTTAGGAATGGACTTGCATTTTTTTTTCCTGTCAGGCTGTTATTGTGGGGGTTCAGTCAATGTAATCGGTAGTTGATCTGGATTTAGATTTTGTTATCATTAAAATAAGTGCACCTTAGGCCTCAAATTCCTTCAGTGGTGACCTGCCATTACTTTGTGCTTATTAGGGAGCTGGGATACCAGATGGTTTATATCAGTGTTCTTCCTCAACCCTGAACTTTGAGCAGTCTAGTATTTGATCCTCTAGTCCAATGTTAGTCTTAGGCAGAGTCTGTGCACATGGGCCTTGGGAGTGGTGCCTTCTCAGCACCCCAGGCCCTCCTTCCAGTGGCAGCCAAACTTTGGTATCTTGGACAGGATAGAGCCATCTTCCCCTTTCCCAATAGTAGCAGACCTCTACTTTGTATCAGTGTTGGATGATGGGCTCAGATTTTTCATCTCCCACAGGAATAGATGGCTTTTGCTTTTACCCCTTTCCCAGAAGCAGTTGGTTATGCATGGTTCTTTGAAGTGGAAGAGAAAGATTCATATCATCATCCAGAAGCAATGAATTTCTGCCTGGGCTGAGGTGGCAAGAATGTTTGCTGCCCCTCCTCCCATCTTAAGGTTTTTGCCTCATGCAGGAGATATGGCAACTATCACTTCCTGCATGACTTACCCACTGAGAGGGATCTCTTTGGTCTCCTGCCCCGTCCAGGATCCTTTTTATGAGTATCTAGTAGAGGCCCAGAAACCCTGGTGGCATAGTGGTTAAGAACTACGGCTGCTAACCTAAAGGTCTGCAGTTCGAATCTACCGGGTGCTCCTTGGAAACTCTATGGAGTAGTTCTACTCTGTGCTATAGGGTCGCTATGAGTCGGAATCGACTCAGTGGCAATGGGTTTGGTTTGGTATGCTGGTAGAGGCCCATGGAAAAGTTTGTAAGTGAAAACATCTATTATGTTGAAGCTCTCAACTATTCTAAACTGTTATGCTACTTCAAATTTGACCTTTAGGAATTTTAAAAAGTTTCAGCTAATTTATTCTTACCTACTTTTATGGAAATCACCTCTTCCTCCTGTGGTCTGCCAGAGGTGAAAGAATTCCTGTGTCCAATTTCTATTTACAGATTGTGACTCTTAATTTTCTATGAAAGAATTTAGTATCTATTTTGAATTTTCATTTCTTTCTGCTGTTGCAGTGGGTTAGAACTGAAAGGTAATCTCTGTCCCTCCTGGTATTTTCCTGTAACTCCCTTTGGTTTATGTCAGAGTTGCAGGGTCTTACCCAGTGACACAGATGTGAACGTGTATATGACAGCAGTGACCATCTCTTTATTGTTCTAGCAATGATAACCTGTGTTCCCAAAATCATGGCTCCTTCAGTATTGGCAGCTTTGTGCTGCTGCTTTGCCATACTTGGGGCATGGGGCTCATTTGAAAACTACTCATGCCCCATCTGCCTAGATGTACCATGAAGCCATTTCTTTCTTAAGTCTTGCTTGCTTCCTTTCTGGGGTACTATCATAAAGCAGGATACTTTCTCTCTTTACTTTCAGGACTCCAAAACTTTTCTTTCTTGTTTTTCCTTCCCTTTTTTTCCCATGTGGGAAGAGAGGAGGGGAGCTAAGTATTTTCCCTTCAAAATTAGCATTGGATTGGAAGACTTAGTGGTGGCAGTGGGAAAATGAAGGTGTAGTTGTGGCTAATAAATCCCATCTTTCTCTTCTTCCAAGTCACTTGCATTTTAATTAGTTCTACTATGGTTGACCACATTTTGGACAAGCCTTGTGGTTACATGAGAATGGACAACTTGGAGGTGGGATGTTGCTCTTAGGCAACAACTGGTGGAAGAGAAAGAAAAAGAAATGGAAGAGGAGAGAAAGTTTCCAAATAATGAAATGGGAGTTTTGATGTTCAGTTAGGCAGGATATGGTTTAGTGATTTCCTGCCTATTTAAATATGCATACCTAATAGAAATCTATTACAGTGTGAATTCCAATTACTGTAGATACTTTTTGAAGTGTGTCTGTAAATTATAAAATCTAGTAAATGGTGGCTGAGAGAGTAAGAGCTCACCAAATATTTATGTACTTCTCCACATTTGTCAGCCTCCTTTGCAGTTAGATGGGGACCATGTGTCAAATTCTGACCAGTGGACTGTGGGCAGAAATGATGTATGCCGCCTATAGGTCTGACCATGAACACTTGTGCAAGACCTTCCAGCTATTTTTTCTGCTTCCATGGAAACCCTTAAAGGCATGAGTTGAGATGGAGATAGCCTGAGTTACCACATGAAGGAGAGATGCTTTGAAGAGCTCCCTAGCTAATATCAGGAAGTAATAAACTTTGGTGTTAAGCCATTGATACTTGGGGATTTATCTGCTATTGTAGCATAACGCATTGCCAAACCCATTGCCATTGAGTCGAATCTGACTCATAGAGACCCTGTAAGACAGAATAGAACTGCCACATAGTGTTTCCAAGGCTGTAAATCTTTGCAAAAGCAGACTGCCACATCTTTCTCCAGCAGAGTGGATAGTGGGTTCAAACTGCCCACCTTTTGGTTAGCAGTCGAGTGCTTAACCACAGTGGCACCAGGCTACTGAACAACCAGGGCTCCCTATTGTAGCATATTATTGTTGTTGTTAGGTGCTGTTGAGTCAGTTATGACTCACAGTGACGCTATAGGACAGGGCAGAACTGCCATATAGGGTTTCCAAGGAGCGGCTGACATATTAGAACTACTGACCTTTTGGTTAGCAGCTGAGCTCTTAACCACTACACCACCAGGGCTATTGTAGCATAGACTACCCTATTTTAACTAATACAGTTGGAAGGTATGATGAGTATTCTTTTGAATTGTCTTTCTATTACATGAGTCTCTATGTCATAAAAATATTCAACTTTTCCTTAAAAAGTAATATGTATTGGTTCCCATTTACTTTAGGACAGGTTTTTGACAGAGAAACTAAAAGTCAAATTGTTAGACATTTCTGCCAGTTGAACAATGACTTGGGATGAAGATAAAGCATGTTAGAAATTAGAAGTTAATGGGGAAATATGATTCCAGTAGAAACAATATCTATTCCATAAAATGAGGTTTTCTCAAGAGCTGGAGATCATTCGGATAGAGACAAGTTCTTGTCATTAAAAATTGGTTTAAGTGCTCTCTATTTTTTCAGTAAAGTTCAGCCTCTACTATAGAGAAGTCTTATATGAAAGCTTGGTGTTTAATTTTTTTTAGTGTGGCTGTTGCCCCAAACCTGAATAATATAAGTTTAGGAGGACACAATGTTTTGGGATATAGAAGGCCTTAGTCTCATTAATCAGTTTATAAGTAATAAGAATTAGATTTAGAAAGTTAACATTTTTCTCTGAATAAGAATTTAGATTCTCTGTTTCCTCCCTTTTCCCTCCCTCCCTTCCTTCCCGTTTTTATTCCTGGGGCTCTAAAACAGTTTATTCTTTATTTTCATAATCATTTGAAATGAAGTTTCTATATAATACTTTTAAAGAATTTGGTATAATCTTTGTAAATTCATTTTTTTTCTATCTCTTTTGAAATCATTTCCATAATATTTAGAACTTCCATGACGTTGGAAGAATATTACAGGTTCCCTTCCAGCTTATCACACTGTTATTACAGGTAGTCTCCAACTTGCATTGTATTTGAGATATGAAAAACTGCACTTATGACCGTCCTTTTTTTTTTTTTTGGTATATCTTATCGTTAGTAATATGTACTATGTACAATGTTGCAGCATGTAGTTTGCTGATGTTATCATCATCTATAAGTTTATATATAATGTTTCCAATCCCCAAAGACAAAGATCAGATTTATAAAGATATTGACAGTAAAAGGCAATAATAATGAAACGAAAAAATTATGTGTTTGACTTATGTCAGAACCGACTTATGACAGAGTCATGGGAATGGAATCCCATCGTAAGTCAAGGACTCTCTTTGTAGTCCTCTGATTTTTGCTTTACTCACAAAGGAATTTATTTACTTCTTTAGAACTTTCTCTGGCAATTGAACTGTGTTGCTCTTATATTACTAAACTCATATTATTTTCCCATATTTTATATGTAATAAAACCTTACAGAGATATTTAAGGGAAACTGGAAAACATAATCTTAAGATTTATTTTTTAAAAGGCACTGTAGCTGTATTTTTACAAAAGCTGTAATTAGAATTTTGGAAATCCATGGTAAAGAGTGACTGGGAATATAAGGAAGCAGAAGGTATGACAGCTATGTGGAAATGAACTAAGACAACTACTAGTGACAAAATACAATTTAATTTCAGAATTCAAGACTTCCAGACTTATAACTTGATCAGCATATTTTGCCTTCTACTAGTACAAATCTAACAGGCATATTAGTGGGAGGGGTGGTGTTGGTTGGGGGAGGACATTAGCTTCTAGAGTTAGCCTTTAAAGTGAAAATCAGATATTCTCACAATTACCTTTTAAAAAATTCTTTAAATGTTTCATAAATCATCAAGACAATTTCTTTCATTTTTCTTTGCATTTCACATGAATTCTCTTTCCCTAGGACTGTGGAGGACAAGGTTTTGTTTAGATCGGGCATGGGGGACTAGTTTAATAGTGGTCTCTCTCTCGCTTTCTCACACACACACACACACACACACACACACACACACACACACACACTTTGCCCAAATACACATAGTCTATTTTTCCTAATGCTGTATTCTGAGGAACAACATTTCAGTGTCAACACAAAGACCTGGGCTTCGTATGTCGATGTGCAGACAGCATGAAGAGAAATTGAACGTTAAGTATAACTTAGTAGTCATAACTTTTATCCATTTATTCCCTTCCACAAGGTAAACTGTAACTGTGAGAAAATAGGAGAAAGGAAGGGGATAGCTCAGTTCCTGATCCAAGGATTGGTCAGTCTCTTCCTCTGGCTCGACCACTGTTCATTACTGGCCAGTATGTCTAGACCTCGTCTCCTTATGGCTTTACAATGCATTGAAGTCACCTTATGGTCAGTGTATGATGGTATGAAGCCAACTCAACATGTTTTGGAGAGATGCAGGGAGATGATTCTCAATTTCAGTTTAGTGGGCAGGTTTAAATGCTAACTGAAAGGGTCCTGAATACTGTGACTGCATTTTATATTCTGATGGTCAGCAGTTACATCAGCCATATTCCAATTAGTTACACTTAATGTTATAGAATAACTCATTAAATAACTGGTTTGTAACTTATTGTTTATATATAACTTGTCAGTGCATTTCAGAGACTGTTGATACATCCCAAAACATATGTATAAACTTTGAGGTAACCACTTTTAAGAGAAAAAAACATGCTTATCAGTGAGGAACATTTGTGGTAGGAAAACCAGTTTTAAACATAACAAACACTTTTATATTTGCACATTAAAATGTAGGAAGAGCATTCTTTATAAGCTTCACTTCATATATAACATAACTAAGTGAAAAGCATGTATGATATGACTTGATTTTACTGGCAGTCATAGTATCCTGTTATTAACCCAATAGAATTTCTACAAAAGGGTATGCCTTGAAATCTATTTTAACATATTTTTCTCTTCAAAATATTATTTCCCTCAAGTTCTGGAAATATCAAGAGGTGCTTTCCTGGTTTAAATTAAATCTAAATTTGTTGTAAAAACTCTCTAGACTGCATTTATCCACCTCTTTGGTTTTGGGACTACCTTGGTGCCTGTGGTGAAGTGAGTTTCTTCATGTGGGCTTTTACCTTGGCTCTGTGAAAAAGGGAGAAAAAGAAAACAGCTTTGGAGATTTTTTTCCCCTGAGCCCTGAAGAGTTGTTACAGTTGCCCTGTTACAGTTACTCAGGGAAGAAGCCCTCCCGATTGATAGAAAATGTCAGGTATTATGCAAATAGATAGAGCCACTTGAGAGAGGATTGGTCAGTTTAGTGCAGAGAGGGGATTGGTCAGTTATTATGCAAACAGAGTATGTAAAATCTGTCCAGTAAGACTGAGCCACTCGCTATATACGCACCCCTCCCACAGAGGTTGAAAGGGACCTCACTATCATCAAAAAGAGCCTGGAGAAGAGCACGTCCTTTGGACTCAGGGTCCCTGTGCTGAAAACATCCTAGACCCAGGAGACAGAGAGAGTTGTAACACTCGGGTGGCGGCAGCAGAACTAGGAGACTGGTGTGAGATGGCATGGTGAGCTTCCTGGCTCACAGAGCAAGGTGGCTATAGTGGGCTTGCCAACCCATGAAGCAAGAGGGCTGATGTCCTTCAGGCAGGAGGCTTGCTAGCAGAGTGGGATGCCTTGGGGCACTTGTTGGTGGAGCTAAAAGAGCTGTAACACTTGCTCAAGCAGGGCAAGTTCTGAGAGGAGCCTGTCCTGAGTGGGCCAAGAGGGTTTGCCCTCGGATCCAAGAGCAGCCTATCCTCAGGGGGCCAAGAGGAGGCCTGCACAGCCAGCAAAGAGAGAGAGAGAGCTGTCCTACACCAAAGATGGGAGGGGCATGCTCTTCACTTTGGGGGAGCCTTCCAGACCTTGCCTGTGTGCTTCATGACATTGATCCTGTTCCCATTACTTCCAAGTTAATGCCAGTCCCATGTTTCTTCCCTAATAAACCATATAAATGTGAGTATGGTCTGTGAGTTGTGTGTGGCTATTTTAATGAATTATCAAACCCAGCAGAGAAATAGAAAGTGCCATGGGGAGGATGGCTGTTGTCAGAATTGGTAAAAAGGTTGACGGGTGGAGGTATGTCTGACCTATACCTCATAGGAATCAGCTTTGGACTAATGCTGGTGCTGATTCTCATTCTCCCTCAAGTTAGATGAGGTCTCATGCCACCACTATCCCATTACAGTGTATAAGCTCTTCTAACCAGATTTTCTCATATTAAATCATAGGACAACAATAACAAAAAAAGTGTGATGGTTAAAGTTGTGTGTCAGCTTGGCTGGGCCATAATTCTCAGTGGTTTGGCAGTTATGTAATGATGTAATTTGACAGTTATATAATGATGTAATTGTCTTCTATGATGTGATCTGCTGTAATTAGCCAATCAGTTGATGTGGCCTGCATCCGATATATATATGGATGTTCTGGCAAAGTTCGCTGGCTTGCTCTGAATCCTGTATCTGGCTCTTCATCATCTGACCTCCAGTTCTTGGGACTTGAGCCAGCACCTGCTATCTGACCTGCCGATCTTGGGTTCATCAGCCCCTGCAGCTGCATGAGTCAGGAAAAGCCTCCAGCCTGATGCCTGACCCATGGACTTGGGACTTGGCAAGCTTCTCCAACCGTGTGAACCATTTCCTTGAGTTAAATCTCTCTCTTTCTGTATATAAGCTTCACTGGTTTTCCTTCTCTGGAGAACCCAGCCTAAGACAAGTGATATCTTCATTTCCTTGACAAAGCTTGTTGGGAGCTTGTTAATATTTTTCCACTGAAGAACTGAATTCCTATTCTTCCTACAAATTGAAGATGATTAGATCAAAGTTTTCTGCATCTTCACTTCCCATAAAAGGCAGAGACAGGTTTTTTGCTGTTTTTACTCTTGAGATCTATTCTACTTTAATTTTAACACTGTTGCAAAGAAAATGAGGGGCAACACTTTGGTGTGTCTTCAGTTAGTTGAGATATCACTTCCTTTCCATTCCCCTCTTTACATTCCCAATGCCATATTCTTTTCAATACTTAATTTCAAGCAAAACTAATAATAGTTATTCATATTTGTCTGACTTTATTTGCCTCTTTTTACATGCATCTCCTGTGTCCATTCATTCATAGACATTTTCAAGTTAGTTTCAGTTCTTTGCCTATTTTCACTCCTTTACTCTGACTCTAGTCAATCTCACACGTGCCTATTACTTTATATCCCAAGTATCTTTGCTTGAATGTCTCAAAGGAATCTCATCTCAACATTGTCAAAACCAAGCTCATGATCTTCCCTTAGCATCCCTCACCAAAACTACCTAACTGACTAACTAACTAACTAACTACCACAATCATCTTGATACTTTTTCAGGAATCTCCGTCTCAGAGAATTCCACAGCTATGTGCTCAGTTGTGGCTCAGTGGGTAAGCGCTTGGCTGCTAACCAAAAGATCGGTACTTTGAATCCATTAGGGAGAAGGGAGAAAGATGTGACAGTCTTCTATAAAGATTGCAGCCTTGGAAACCTAGTAGGGCAATTCTACTCTGTCCTGTAGGGTCTCTATAAGTTGGAATTGATTTGGCAATGGGTTAGGTTTTTTTGTTCTCAGTTATGCAAGCCAGAAACTCAAGAGCTTTCTTAATGCTGCCATTTACTTCACTACTCATTTTCATTCCTGTGAATTTTGCCTGTTAACTATCCTTTGAATCCATCATCTTTGATCATCTCCATTTTCATCACCACTTACCTCAACTGTTGCTTGGATCTTTAAGACACCTGCTTCTTGGAGCAAACGTGGAGGGACACCTTGCTGAGAAATAGCCATAAGGAGTGCATCTAACTGCTGCTACCTCCAAGATCGGCTTCAGCTTTCTTGCTTAGGTCATGCACTTCTCATTCCGCCTGAGGTAGTGACTAAACACATCAAGGGCCTGGCCAGTGTGGAGCTCCGCTATGAACAATCTTTGCATTGGGGCTCCTCTTTGGGACGATTGAGACTTTCTCAAAGCTGCATAGCAGTTTGAAGCTCTTTCTACCCAGTCCTCCCTCCTAACATCTCTTTCACTGCATTACAGTCTGAAAGTTTTCCCAACTAGTCCAGCTGTTTCTCCTCTTTATCATTCACAGACATCACCCTCAATAAATCTCTTGTATTTATATTCATCATGGCATCTGCTTCTCAGAGGACTCGGACAGATATACTACTTATACTGCTCTCCTCTTATCCACTCTTTCTCTCCTCATAGTTTCATTTTGCAAGCACAATATTTTTATGTTTCCATGTCATTCCTTTCTTAAAACCTTTTGGTGACTTCTCTTTGTTCAGAAGGCAGTGACCAAAATCATTAACATAGTGTATAAAACCCTGCTTATTCTGGCTTGGCCTCCCACTCCAGCCTCATCTTTCCCCAAGCTCCACACTAACCTTCTTTTCATTTCTGGACTGCTTCCCCCTTCTGCCGTATATTTCCACCTGCTTGCACACTGTTTTCCCCTCCTGTAACCACCCATTTATCCTTCAGAATGCAGCTCAAACATTTCCTCTTCAGAGAAACTTTATCTAACATCCATGGACTAAGTCACACCCTCCTCTCTTCTACTGTTATAACAATCTGTATCGTTTCATCCTGAAACCTGTAATAGCCGTGACTTTACATTTTTCATGGTGCTTTGATTAAAAATCATCTCTCCAATAGATTGCAAGCTCCATAAAGACAGAGTCTGTGCTTTTTCTTACCAATATCTTCCCAAGGACTAAATGGCTGATACGCAAGAGCTACTAAGAACTTTTATTAAATACATAAATGAATAAATGAAAATTTTTGGAGGATTATCTTTTATATCCAAACCTATTCTGAAAGCTTATATCAAACAACAGTTTTCATTTCAAACCTTTTAATCTTTACCAATAAAAGTGCTTTTCGGTCTTTTCCTAGGGACAGGAACTAGACTAGTGCAAGAGAAACTTGAGAACATTTCCATTTCAAATGTTCTTTTCCCTTTCACTTCATTTGGCTATTTGGAGGGTTTGCATTCTTTGTTAAAGATATTTAGGAAAGAAAACAGGTGGAGACATTACTATTTTATGCACGAGAACCTGGAAATTGTGTTAGTTCTATTGGTTTGGCCTGGAAGATGGCCTTGAATAAAGTTTAGGTTGATTTAGAAATGGGATGGGTGAGGTAAATTTATTTTGAAACACTGTGTGGGTAATTCTTTCTCTGGATCTTTTGTGCAATCCAGTTATGACTGGAAGAAGTTCCAAAATTGCCTAATGTTTAAGAGCATGAACTCTGAACTCAGGGTGCCTGAGCTGGAATTCTGGTTCTGTCACATACTAACTGTGTAAGCATGGGAAAGCTAGTAGACTCTCTAAACCTATTTCTTCACCTGTAAAATGGAAATCAGAGCTTCTACTTTATAGGTTTTATGAAGGTTAAATAAGAAACTGTATGTCAAGCTCTTAACATGGTGGCTGTCCCATAGTAAGTGTTAAAAATCCTTAGCTAGTATCACTGTCATTCTGTTTTCTCATTATTCTTTGCATTTCAAGTTCCTGAAAGAACATGTCATTCTTTAATAGAAATATTTTTCCATGCTGTATCATGTTTTTCTACAGTTGTTCCATGTGAATGATGAGAAGCAGGAGGCTGTGCAGTATAGTGCACTGTGTTGAGTTAATATAGTTTTGTCTGTAGAGCCAGACCGGCCCTCTGCTACTCACAAACTGTATGACCTTGGCCTTGTGCTACACACAAGCTGTGTGACTTCTGGAAAGTCCCTTAACTTCCTGTGACTTAGTCCTTTCATATGTGAAATGAAGGTAACAGAAACTACCCCATAGGGTTTTTGTGAGAATAAGCTAAGAAATGAAAAGCACATACAATAATGCCAGGCACAACATAATCTTTGCTCTTTTAAGTGTTGAGTGCCCAGTAAATTTAAAAGCTCTTTGAAGGCAAAAACTGTGACAAAGCGTTCTTTTTTTCTTTTTTTAAATAATTTTTTTTCTTTTATTATTGTTGTTGTTAAAGAATATCCACAGCAAAAATGTACACCAATTCAAGTTTCTACATGTACAATTCAGTGACAACTACATTCTTCGAGTTGTGCAACCATTCTCATTCTCCTTTCCTGAGTTGTTCTTCCCCCATTAACATAAACTCACTGCCCCCTAAAATTCCTGTCTAATTTTTTGAGTTCCTGTTGTCAATTTGAACCTATATAGATAGATCTTAAAAGAGCATAATGCTCAAGGCAGACATTCTTTACTAGTTAAGTTAAACAAATGTCTGGTTTTAAGAAGGCTTCAGGGAATATTTTTGGTTTAAAGTTTAAAGATTATTTTAGGACAGTTGTTTCAGGGAGTCATCTAGCCTCCATGGCTCCAGGAAGTCTGAATTCCATGAGAATTGGAAATTATGTTCTGTATTTTTCCCTTTTTGGTCAGGATTCTTCTATAGAATTGTTGATCAAAATGTTTACTAATGGTAGCTCGGCACCATCCAGTTCTTCTGGTCTCACAGCAGAGGTTGCAGTTGTTCATGGAGGCAATTAGCCACACATTCCATTTCCTCCTCCTATCCCTGACTTTCCTTCTTCGGTTGCTCCAGGTGAATAGAGACCGATTGTTCTGCCGCGAATGGCTGTTTACAAGCTTTTAAGACCCCAGGCACTATGCAACAAACTAGGAGGTAGAACAGAAGCGCTAAACATGTTATTAGTCCAATTAACTGGATGTCCCATGAAACCATGACCTAAACCAGCAAACCAAGGAACGAAGTCCCATGAGGTGTTTCATTGTACATAAGCAGCCTCAGCAACTACTTTTTTTTTTTTTTGGTTGTTTTTGTTGTAAATATAGCTATCAGATGATTTTGTGACAAAGGATTCTTGTTTTTTCCACAAAGTGTCTACCTTTGTGCTGGGTGTATAGCAGATGCTCAATACATACTGTATTTTTATGCAAATAATGTGTGCCTTCTACATTTGTTTGCCAACCACGCCTTCCCCCCTGCAAGGTGTTTTTGTAAGCACACTATGCTAATTTTTTTTTTTTTACAGCAACATGTAAAAAAAAAAATGATATTGTGATTTCTATGAAAATACCTTCCGGGGGAGGCACAGTTGGCAAGCAAATGTAGAAGGTGTGCATTATTTGTGTAAAAACATGGTATATACTTGTTAATTGATTTAATATGCATAAGAAAGCCTTGCTTACAAATCTGAAATTATCTGTATCAAAATAGCTTTTTCACAGAGCCTAGGGTTGAGTCCTATTAAATCTAGTATTGAGTACCAAATTTGCAGCTCACTTGGAATGTTATGTGGTTTTTATGTTATGTTTTTAATTGAAGAGTTTTCACATTCCTAAGAAATAGCCCCAATGCCAATAGCATATTCACAATCGGGTTTTGTTGTCCTTTCCTGAACCGACTGCTGGCCTAGAAATCAAATCTCAAATTAGTAGTATTTACCTATGCCCAACAATATATATTACACTCGAAGTAAATAATAAGCTGTAGAAAAAGGACTGAAATTTCTCCGTGAACTTTAAACAAAACTGCAATCTTCTTTTTTTTTAATCTCACTCAAAGATCAAAAAAACGCAATTAGGAGATGAGCTTCAATTTTCAGAAATAATCTTTAGTGACTGATGGAAACATGTCTATTTGAAGAATACTTAATAATTTCAAATTATAATTTGCTTAATATTGGCTCCTTTTAAGAAGTAGCAGATCACCAGCTTAGCTTCTAAGTCCTGTGCAGCTGTGTGCTCTCAGTCTGTCTACCATTCAAGCCAACAGAACCTACTGTTAATCTCCTAAAAATTTTGATGTGTGTGTGCATGTGTATGTGCACATAAAATGCACAGTTCACATTTACATTTTCAATTTATAAGAATATTCAAACACCCGTGAAGTTTAGGTAAAAGAAGAGGTCATTATGTAAAATATGTTTCCCCACAGAAAAAAAAAAAGCAAACCAAAACTATGGCTACTTGAATTATACTAGAATATAAAAGTATATGTGGTGGAGAATCTTAGTACCTTAACTTCCCCACAAAACTGCTGAATTGTTTACAATTCCGGGAAGCCGGTATATATAGTGGCTAAGAGCTGGAGTTGTATAATCAGACAACTCTGGGTCAAAATTGCAGCCTAGTCACCTTCTATTTATGTGACTCTTGGAAATTTAGTTAATGTCATTAAGACTCAATTTTATTATCTGAAAATGGAGATATATTAAGACCTTCCTCACAGAGCTTCAGTAGGGCAATGCATGCAAGAAACTTAGCCTATTGTCTGGAACATAATGTGCTTGCAATAAAAGTTTAATCAGTATTTTTATTATTCTTCAGAGAAGCTATCTAAACTTTTCTTAGAGTAAGGATTAGACTAATCAATGTTAAGCCTCAGACGTCCTCTATGTTCGCTCTGTATTCCCTTTTGTCTCTTCTATTTTATTAATTCTTTTTATAGGAACAGTATATACTTAGAGAATGGGCTAATTGACTCAGGCAAAATAGAAGTTTATTTCTCTCTTGTGTAACGGTACAGAGGTAGGTGGAAGGTCCAGGGCAGTGGTCAGCCCCATTCAGTGGGGTCATCTAGGAATCCAGTTTTCATTCTTTTCTAGTCCAACATTCCCTAGGGTTTTGTCTTCTCTTACATGGCTGGAGTTGATTCACTAGCACCTTGTTCATGTTCTAGCTTTCAGGAAGGGGAAAGGAAAAAGTAGAGATCGAGTAGCTTCCTTTTTTGAGGATTAACCGAGAAATGGCCTATTTCAATTCTATCTATATCCCATTGACCAGAATGTAGTCACATGCCCACATCTATCTGCAAGAGGGGCTGTAAAATGTAGTCTATAATTTTGTGGCCCTGTGCCAGGAGAAAATGCAAGGGTTCTACTACTAAAGTGAATAGGGCAATTAACAGTCTCTGCCACAAATAACATGATATAGTGTAAAAGCACTGTTGGACCGGGGGCCAAGAGAACTAGCAATATGCCTTGGGTTAGTTCAAATAGTTGCATGACCTTGAGATCTCTGATTTTTCACAGGTCTCAGCTTTCTCTAGGTCTCACCACCTTACTTCTTCACTACCTTCACTACTCCTTAATCCTTTATCATATAATAGCAAACAATATTTATTGAGTGCTTGTGGTGTGCTGGGCGCTAATTTAAGTATTTTACAAATATTATCTCATTTACTACCCTCAACAAACCTGTGAGGTAGGCACTATTATTACCCTCACGTTATAGACAAGGAAACTGAATTGTAGAAAAGTTAGATAACTTGTGCAGATGGGATTTAATCTCAGGTTTCTTAACTCTAGAGCTCAAGTGTTTAGCCCTATGTGAGAAGTAACAACTAGTTTCAGCTCTTAACTGAAATGTTGTATTATTTCTGATTGTTGCTGTAACAAATGACCACAAATTAAGTGACTTAAAATAGCACAGATTTATTATCTGACAGTTCTGGAGGTCAGAAGTCCAAAAAGAGTTTCACTGGGCTAAAATAAAGGTGTTGGGGCTGATTTCTTACGGAGGCTCTAGGGGAGAATCTGTTCCTTGCCCTTTACAGCTAGGCTGCCTACACTCCTTGGCTCATGACCCCCTTTTAGCAATCGCATCATTCTAAATTCTGCTTCCATCATCACATTTCCTTTTCTCGCTCTTCTTCATTTATAAGGATCCTTACGATTATTTTGGGCCCACATAGATAATCCGGGATAATCTCCATTATCAATCCTTAATTTTATCACATTTGCAGAAATCCCTTTTGCCACATAGGTAACATATTCACAGGTTCTGGGGATTAGAATATGGACTACTTTGGGATACCATTATTCGTACTACCACAAATGCTTTCTTAAAAAAACAAAAAAAAAACCCATTGCTGTTGAGTCGATTCCTATAGGACAGAGGAACTGCCCCATAGGGTTTCCAAGGAGCACCTGGCAGATTCAAACTGCTGATCTTTTTGTTAGCAGCCGTAGCTCTTAACCACTATGCCACCAGGGTTTCTGCTTTCTTAAAGGATGCCAGTCATTTATTAATTAACAAATCTGATGGACTCCTTCAGGCTTCACCATTTTTTACCTACCTGTAGCATTTGGTATTCTTCAGCACATGCTTTTTCTTGAAACTCTTCCCCACTTGTAATTTCATTCTTTTTTTGTTGTTGTGGTTGTGCATTAGGTGAAAGTTTGTCTTGGAAAAAGTATAACCAGAATGTTCCTTAGAAGCAAGGATGGCAGGACTACGTCTTTGGACATGTTATCAGGAGGGATCAGTCCCTGGAGAAGGACATCATGCTTAGTAAAGTAGAGGGTCAGTAAAAAAGAGGAAGACCCTCAACTAGATGGACTGACACAGTGGCTGCAGCAATGGGCTCAAGCATAGCAACAATTGTGAGGATGGCACAGAACCGGGCAGTGTTTCATTCTGTTGTGCATAATAGGGTCACTATGAGTCAGAACCAACTCGACGGCATCTAACAACAACAGATAAAAATTTACAGAGCAAATTAGATTCCCATTCAATAGTTTGTACATGAAGAGTTTCATGGCCTTGGTTTCATTCCCCACAATGTGTCACTGCTCTCACCATTTCTACCCTGGTTTGCCCTTTTCTTTTTGTCTGGATTTTCTACCCCTTCCTGCCTTCTCATCTTTGCTTTTGGGTAAATATTGCCCTTTCGATCTCATATAATTGATTGTTCTAAAGAGCAGGCTCCTCTCAGGTGTTATTGTTTATTTTATGGGCTTGTTTATTGTTTGTTTGGAAGGACTCACTTATAATTTCTTAATTATAACTTGCCTGATTTTCCTCCCTTTTTGATGACTAAGGCGATCAGCTGCTGACCAAAAAGTCGGTGGTTGGAAACCACTGGCGGCTCCATGGGAGAAAGATGTGGCAGTTTGTTTCCACAGAGATTTACAGCCTTGAAAACCCTATGGGGTTGCTGAGTCGGAATCAACTTGACAGCAGTGGGTTTTGATGACTGCTTTCTATTTGTAATTCCCTTTTTTATTATTACCTTAAAAATTTATTTTATTTTATTGTTGTTGAGAATATACACAACAAAACATACACCAGTTCAACTGTTTCTACATGTACAATTCAGTGCCATTGATTACATTCTTCGAGTTGTGCTACCATTCTCACCCTCCTTTTCTGAATTGTTCCTCCCCCATTAACATAAACTCACTGCCCCTCTAAGGTTCCTACCTGATCTTTCAAGTTACTGTTGTCACTTTGATCCTATAAAGTTCCTATAGATCCTAGATAGATCTTAAAAGACCGTAATGCTCAAGGCAGACATTTTTTTACTAGTTAAGCTAAACTATTGTTTGGTTTCAAGAAGACTTCAGGGGATATTTTTGGTTTAAAGTTTAAAGATTATCTTAGAGCAATAGTTTCAGGGATTTATCCAGTCTCCATGGCTCCACAAAGTCTGAATTCCATGAGAACTTGAAATTCTGTTCTGCCTTTTCCCCCTTTTGATCAGGATTCTTCTATAGAATCTTTGATCCACATGTTCACTAATGGTAGGCAGGCACCTTCTAATTCTTCTGGTCTCATGGCAAAGGGGGCAGTTGTTCATGGAGGCAGTTAGCCACACATTCTATATCCTCCTCCTATTCCTGACACTCCTTCCTCCTCTGTTGCTCCTGGTTAATAGAGACCAATTATTGTACCTCTTCTTTTTCCCCTTCAATGTAGATGTTTCCCAGGGCTTTTCTTTAATTCTCTCTTCTTCTTACCCTACACTACTTGTCTTGGTACCCTTTTTCATCAGATCTTAGGATCTGTGACCATTATGTAGATGACACTCACGTTTGTATCCTCAGCTCTAGCTTTGCTCTTAAATTTTAATGCAACATGTTTCATATGCCTGCTAGATATCCTCCCCCGACTGTCCTAACTGCTCAAGTTCAGCTCAAAGTGAAATTATGGTCTCCTTACCCATATCTACTGCTTTTTTGGGTTTACTATATTTGTTGATGGCTCCACCATCTTCATAGTCAACCTGTTTTATGAACTCAGTGTCCCCTTGGGCTCTTCTATCTCACTTGCTTCTTAAATTGTATAGATTGTATTCATTTGCTCCATTCCCACAGCCATTCTTGTAGTTCTCTTGCCAGTTCTAACTTATTAGAATACCAATCTATTTTATACATTGCTGCCAGATTTACCAGTCTAAAGAGGAACTCTAGTTTTATTACACCCCTCCACCTCAGATGCCCTGGTTTACAGAATTGTCTAGCTTTCCAGGCCCTCTTCAGCTACCTTCTATATTTTTTATTACTACGTGCATTTATATACTCTGCTTTTGGTGAATAGGACTCTGTTTCCTATTGATCATATGCTTTCCTACCTCTTCCTTCTTGCTCATATTCCTTATACCTGAAACACCTTTCTCCACCATTTACATTGATCTAAATCCAGCTCATTCTTTAAGACTCAGTTTAACACTACTTAGACCAGGAAGATTTTTGGTAATCTCTCCCTTTTTGAATTATCAGGCAATATCTTTTATTGAACTTAACACCTTCTACTCACTTATATAGTCAATTTTGAAAATATCATCGAGGAAGCAATTATATTTGATTCATCACTCAATATATGTTTTTAAATATTCTTAAAAGTGCAGATATGTAAAATAGGAAAGTTAAACAAGAGTGATGCTTATTCAATCTGGAGGGTGAGGAAGGGGTATCAGAATCTTGGGTGTGTATAATTATTTCAAAAATTATATTAAATATTATGAACTACTTGGAAAAATTAAAAACCTATTGCTTTCTTCATTTGAATCTTGATAGCGGGCATAGTTTCAGTTATTGTTAGTGGCAGTGGGCTTGAAGCCAAATCCTTGGGTTTGAATTCTGGCCACACCAGGCCAGGAAATAGTTACTCAATCTCACTATCTCTCACTTTCCTCATCTAAAATGCTGAGAAATAAATATGGCTACTTCTAAAGTACCTCATAATGCACATAGAATGGTACATGGCACATGAAGAGTCTCCATTTAACAAATTACTAGCAGTCATTATTGTTTATCAAAAGTGGGCATAGCTTGAAAAAAATTGAGAAGTGCTGGACTAGATGATCTTTGTCATAACTATAAGCCCTAAAATTCTATCATTCTAATCACAATCATAACTGCCTAATCTGTACTGCATATGGATTTATATGCAAAGAAACAGTTAAAATGTTAACTGAGTGACTTATTCTATTTTATCTTCATTATGGACTTATTAGGCATTATGATGCTTTTGAGATGTCTTCATTTTGATTCAATACTTACTGATTTTAGCTTTTTTTGTGGAATTAAGTTTATAAAGAACTGAGGCAAGCTTTTTTTTTTTTTCCATTAGTATTTGGGCAAATTCTTCTATACCCTTTCTTCTAGCTTAGATTATAATCTTTTCCTGTAGTACTTATAACTCGTTTGTGTGTATATGTGTATGTTCTTAGTGCACTAAATTCACACAATATATGTTAACTAATTATAATGTCATACTTTACCCTGTAGGTTGCTTACATTTGAGAAGCATGTTTTTCCCCTTACGCTATATAATTTGCTACTTTAAATGGAAAAAAATTTTTATTTTTGTAATTTTTATATTTGAATCGTATATCGACTACATAGGCTACATGAGAACTGATACTGTGAGGAGAAGTTGAGAAGCATCTGTTTACACTCTGAAAACATGCCAATGTTTTTTAGGTGAGTGTTGCTCTGTAAATAGTAAATTATTTGCTAAAAATTTCCATTTAAAGATTAAGGTTGCTCTTGAAAGATGCTAATTTAGTACTATTTTGAATATTCATATTGTAATTGAAAGCATCATTTTAGCTGTGCTGAAGTAGTTAGAACTAACTCTGGTATGCAGTTAGAATAAATAAAACCTTCATATTCTAAGTAATTATTGTGGTTGAAGCAGTGACTAAAGAAATTTGTTTGTAATATAAGCATGCACGTATTTTAAAAAACTAGCAAACATTTGTGTTGATTTCTTTGTACTTAATCAGCATAAGGTAGTACCCATTATCCGTTGCCATCGAGTCCATTCCAACTCATAGCAACCCTATAGAGCAGAGTAGAACTGCCCCATAGGGTTTCCAGGGAGTGGCTGGTGGATTCAAACTGCCTACCTTTTGGTTGGCAGCCTGAGCTCTTAACCACTGTGCCACCAGAGCTCCTCATAAGTCATAGTTTTTGTAAATAATACTTTGTGATTTAAAAATTCAAAATGTGCTTCTAGAAATGCAAAATGTTCAGCTCTTTGGACTATGATGACGTCTTCCTTTTTACTTTTCTTGTCCCATATCTTATCAGATTATAAATATGGAATAATTTTTAGTCCTTACTCCACTTTTCAATCAGAATTTGGCCAGAGTAACTAACTGAAGACTTTTAGTCACAGACATCTCCCTATTCTTCAAACCACAACCTAACAAGCTAAAATTGCCTTATCCAAATGATCAGGTATACTTTAATTATAGAATCTGTACTAGTGATGTTGCTGGTAAGTAAAAATAAATATGGTTTTTTTTTTTTTTCAATTCACTGGCAAAGTCTGCTGACCACTAGAAAATTAGTTTCTTTTATAAAGAAATATTTTTGACATAGACATAATTGAAAAGGAATATACAAGGTAAGGTAAAAATTGCAAATACTGTTGATAATTATCAAGAAAATTTTCATTCATGGCTATAGGTGAAAAAATTTACTTATATTTTAGTTTTCTTTATGTTATATAGTAAAAATGTACAATTGAATGTGTAATACTGGTTTGCAACTTTGGCTATACATTTAAATCACCTGGGGAACTTTGGAAAAAAACAGCCTTTCATTGGCCAATTAAAAAGGAATCTCTGGGAGTGGAGTTGGGGCATCCATAACTTTTAAGAGATCCCAACGTGATTCCAATGCTCAAGCAGGCTTGAGAACCACTGGGATAAATACTTTGGCTTTACCTACTATGTTGACATATGCTAATGTAAGTAATATACACACATGTGCGTACATATGTACAAATTTACATACAGATAGATAATAAAATATTCTTTATTTTGCATTATGTGAATTTTACTATGATAATAATAACATTTATTATTATAAGGCCAACATTTATTGAGCTGAGTGCTAGTTACTGTTATCATTGCCTTTAATGTGTTCCCATATTTAAACCTCACAATACCCATATGGAGTATGTATTCTGTCAGTTTTAATGATGAGGATACTGAGACACAAAAATGCCAAGTAACTTGTCCAGTGCCATATAGCTAAAAAGTTGCAAAGCCAGAATTCAAAGATGAGCCTACTGAGTTCAGAGTCTGAGCAGCTATTTTGCCACACTGCATTTAATAGTAATTTAACCACCAATTAAGTGGTTAAAAGTGGAAAAATTAATTAGATGATGGTTAAGACTGCTGTGAAAATACAGGTAAGGTTATCAGAGATAGTTATTGCTATTTATTGCTTGACACAAAAAGGCAATATCCTAGATTTTAATATACTTGCTTTTATATTATATGCAGAATCTCAAAGACCATCTGGAATGTTCTGATAAACAAGGAGCTTTCTCATATGTACTCTTTTTTGGGGAATGTAGGCTGATATATCTGTTTACCATAGAAGCTCTTTGTCTTTTGAGTTCAGAACAGTTTTTAATATTTCGGATAATGTTGCATGAAACCTGTAGATGGCAGCAACTTTCTGCTATTAGGCATTTGCTCTTCATAAGCACCTTTGGCTGGACTACTGACTGAAATTAGATGTAGGACCACAGTCTGTGGTGGCTTGTACTAAGGTACGCTTGTGGAGGTGTATTCTCTATTTGGCATTCCAAAAGCAGTTTTCTGTTATTGGTTTTGAAAGGCTATCCCATGCCCTTTATTTGAATAAAGATAGAATCATATTTGCCTGGATCTGAAAGAAAGAACAACCAAATGCAGGGCATTCTCAACAAAAGCAGTATCAGTGAGCATTATGTTATAATTCTTTGACATTGCATTTAGGCGGTTACACACTTTTTCTAAATACAGTGACCTGCATGATTTATGTGGAATTCCAAAAGCAATGATCCAGTAAATTTACGAACAGTTCCAGTAAATTTGCTTCACGGATCCCGAATCTGATGATTACCTTCTGCTTTTGGCATTTTCTGCCTAATATACCATGTAATATGGTTCAAATTGAGAGTTTTATTTTGTCAAATAATTCACTGGAGAGGCTAGTGAAGCTTTTTACTGTGTATTAGACAAATCGAAGCCACTGGTGGTATGGATTGCATTGCTTTTGACTGCTTTATTAGAGTTGTCAAGGAAAACAATCACCCATACTCCTATTACCCTTCAAATAAATTTACTTTTACAGCTAGGAAGATCCTTATACTAAATTAAGATCACTGTAATTGAGATAACTTCTTGTGATGAATATCTCCCTGTGAGTTGATTAACTTCGTATTGATGAAAGAGGATGGTTTCAATTAGTATGTTTTAATAGAAATAGAACATTATCTCTCCAGCCCTGAAACATTTGACACTTTCCCAGCACTGTTTGAGTTTAAAGAAACAGAGAAAAACATTTTGTGGATCTGATCTTCCATGGGTCACCCTCTAAATGCTAGTCAGATGGGTTTTGGCATAACTGTATTACCCAGGCTGGTTTCTATCCATTTTTTATTTATCAGTGGTCCAAAAGCCAGATAAATATTTTTGGAAGCAGGACACCTTATTTAAAAAATGACAAGTCAGAGTAAATATTCATGTTTACTAAGACCAAATGAAAGATGAGATGAGTCCAAAACACTTATTTATAGGAGCTCATTTTCTTTATATAATTGGTCCAGAGGAAAGATGAAAGCTAATGGGCTCCAGGGATTTACCCCATAATTAGTTTTACACTGTCATGGATACAGTGAACATAAAGTGATACATAATTTATAGTAGAATGCCTTTACAATTCTGACAT
Source organism: Trichechus manatus latirostris (assembly GCF_000243295.1). Taxonomy (NCBI): domain Eukaryota; kingdom Metazoa; phylum Chordata; class Mammalia; order Sirenia; family Trichechidae; genus Trichechus; species Trichechus manatus. The sequence goes on from NW_004444034.1 coordinate 5,108,595, forward strand.
GCAAGGGCAAGAGAAACATCTGCTTTCTGTTGATTTAGTGAAGGAGTTTCTTTATACACCCATCTCCAGGGATGTAATTAGCACCACAAAACCATTTTATAGTAAGATGTTTTATGGAATAACTTATTTCTATGACAGAACTGTCATCCAACCATTTTTTAATTGTTTAAAATAAAGGAGCACTATCAGGACAGAGTCCCTGGGTGGTACAAATGATGAACACACTCAGCTGCTAACTGAAAGATTGGAGGTTCCAGTCCACCCAGAGGCACCTCAGAAGAAAGGCTTGGTGATTTACTTCCAAAAATCAGCCATTGAAAACCCTATGGAGCACAGTTCTACTCTGACACAAATGGGATCACCATGATTTGGAATCAACTCAACAGCAACTGGTTTTCTTTATAAGGATAGTTAGTTTCTGTGACTTAAAAAAGTGTTTAATGAGCCAGAGAAAAGTATCCTTACTCTCTCTGTTCTTACCAGCAGCATATTCAATAACACAGCTGAAAATAATGAGTATCAGTGATCCAAACTAATTAAATCAAAATTTCTATAGGCCATTTCTTAGAGCCATAGGAGATTATTTCCAATTTTAAATAGATATCAGAAACTTTAAATTCTTTTCATTCAATAAGTATTTATTGAGTGCCTACTTTATGAAAAGGCAATGTACTAGTGAAAAACAGAGGCATGGTTCCTACTCCCTCATGGTTCTTCCAGGGAAGAGGGAGATTAAATAACTAATTTCACAAAGTAATATTTAAAGTTATAACCATGGCATTTATGTTGATGGAAATTTTAGGGTGCCATGAAAATATTCAAAAGAGGAATATAACATAGTCTGGGATTTCAAGGAAGACTTCCTTAAAATTTATTTTTAATCTTTTATCTAAAATAAAATAAGATGATGACATAGAGGTAATTTATATTAATGAGTGGAGGCTCTACTTTTATGTAGTAATATGCAGGAATTAGGAAAAGAAGTTGGCCTATTCTCTTAGTATAAATGTGTCTATTTTGATGTTGTGGGTTCTTCATTCTAAAACGCTCACACATGGCGAGATAGACACCAAAACCAAACCCACTGCCATAGAGTTGATTCCGACTTGTAGATACCCTATAGGACAGAGTAGAACCGTCCCATGGGATTTCCAAGGCTGTAAATGTTTACAGAAGCAGACTTTCATATATTTCTTCTGCAGAGCAGCTGGTGGATTTGAACTGCCAGGCTTTTGGTTAGCAGCTGGGTGCTTAACCACTGCACCACCAGGGCATCTGGCTGAGATGGACACACATCTGTTTAAATGGGAAAAGATATATTTGTCTTTGCAAGATACTTTAATTGCTGTTTAAATAAATTAAATTTGCTTTTTGTGTTACTTTGTAAGATGATCCACAAATACAGAATCATATAAGAAGGTTGTTTTCCTGGGAATGAATAGGCAAAAATTAAGAGATAATTTCCTAGGAAAAAGTATGTTGGATTTGGATGAATGTAAATCTGTAGAAAAACAAGTCAGGAGAATATGTAATACAGTCCTGTATATAAGTTTGTCCAACTCTTGTAAAAATGAGATCAAACTCATGAAGCATGAATGCTGTATCCCAGAGCCTGAGGGGAACAAAAAGCCAATCACACTTTTCAGATTGTGTTCTGATTTGTAAAATACAAAGGATCGGTTAACAGTGATTCAATTTAATTTTAATACTGGAGTAGTTTTTCAAAGTTCAAGAATTGCTGGAAATATTTGAAAAAGAGAGAGGAGGTAGGAGGGTGGACCCTCACAACAAATTCAGTGGAAAATAAAACACACACACACACACACACAGAAAAACAAAATAAAATACAATGACAAAGAACCAAAATGACAAAATGCAGATAAAGTCTCCTTATGAAGCCAGAAAATTGTCTTTTATTTTACAAATATATGAAAAAGAACCTAACTGTCCATGTTTTAGACATGCTACTTTTTAGTAAAAATTTCTGTTTTTATCTACTTTGTCCTTGACATACTCTTAAGTCTTGTCAGCTAAGTTATCAGATGTCTGCTTTTCTCATCACTCTCATCAAAGGATCTTTGATGATGAGTGTTATTTTCTTATTCAAGATTTTGTTTTGTTTTTATAAAATATGAATCTCTATAATTTATTCTGAAGTTTATATTAGGTTGGTTAAATTAATCTAAAACTATTCCATTCTCTTTTAAGCTGGGTATGAGTTTAAAAATATGACAAACTTGATTCTAATCATTTTCATTTTCCTGTGGATACTATTCTACTATTGGTAAATTAAGAATTTTTTAAATTTTATTTTGTATTTACTTCCTAGAAATCTCTTCTTCAAAGAAATCACTTGTAACCCAGTTGATACATGACATATACAGATGGCTGCTCAAAATAGCCAAATTTGAGAGTGTTTTGTGTACATCAGTAATGATGGATATGTTTTCCTTGATATTTAACGCTTATCTTCCATATTAAACCTAGTGCTACTGATGGTGTTTAATGAACTAGACTTATTTGTTCCAGTGAAGCAACTGATCAAGGAAAGATTGAGTAAGTCTTTGAACACATAAAACTTTTTTTTATTATTATTATGCAAAGGATAGTGACCATCTGTTCTCTATCTCCACTGAAGCCAGAACATGAGGAAATAAACTTATACTGCAGTATGAGGTAGTTAGGTTAGAATAATTGAGGAATTTCCTGACAGTGTTGTTAAACACTGAAATGAATCAGGAAGAGAGGTTGTGAAATCTCCTTAGATTATTATTTTTTTCCTTATTAAGTAGAATGAGATATGTTTGGTTTTTGCTAGTTTGGCCTAAAACCTGAGGGAATAGACTTTTCAAAACTTAGTTGTCCCTACCTATGATTTCACAAATGTGTTTCTTTCAAGTGTTAATGTCAGAGGGAGGGCCATGAAAAGCTAACAATAATAATAAAAATAACGAAGATTTGTTGAGTTTTAGTTATGTAGAAAGCTCGTGTGAAGAACTTTGCAAGCACTTTCCCATTTGAATACGGTAATGAATCAGGTATTTCAATCTGTGTGGATTCTGTGTCCAGCTTTTCTGTCAATGTTGGCTGCCACACATGCTAGAATTTATTGCTGGCAGCAAATTTTTATATCTTTTAAGCTTACTATAAGAATGGAGGAATTAACCCCTTCTAAAACAGCAGAGATTCCCTTACTTTGAGAACAGAAATGTAGCATGGGCGGTAACATAGTCAGGTCACTTTGGATATGTTAATACAACATAGACAACCTGACCATCAGTTTCATGGAGTTGTATTATGTAACTCATTACTTCTAATGTCTCACATTGTCTCTGATGATAACATGATTAGGGGTGCTCTTGGATTCAGAGTATGCCTCGAATAATTCAGTGGGCTGCAGATCATTGTGTTTTCCTTCCAAAAGGCAGAATTCACTTCTGCAAAAGAATGAACACGAGTAGTTGTCATTAGTTGTAACCCAGAAAAGAAATCTGTAGTTTTTAATGACTCCAGACCTTTGAGGCCCAGATATCAATCCCTACCTCATTGTCATCTCTTCCTTTTTTGAAACAAAAGCTTCACTTTAGATTTTCATAATGGGCAAGTCTTAGACGACAAGACTGGATTTACCAGTCCTGTATGATGAGGCTTATTTTTGTATTTGTTATTTGTTATTTTGATTATAAACTTTAGCAACAAGGATGGGCCTTGATTTCACAATCTTGAAAGCATGCCCAGAGATTTCACTGATGGGAGATGTAATAAGTCTAACTCAGAGAAATAATAATGGTGAAAACATGCAAGTTGGCAGAGAGTTTGTTAGAATTCTCTGAGTTGATGAAAGGAAAGAACGTTTTTCTCTTTTGATAAGGCTTCCCAATGCACTTGTTTTCTTTAGCCATGCTTGTACTACTGTTGCTGTTTCCACGAACTCCAGTCCAAATTTCATGAATATTAGAAGTCCCCAAGGATGGGAGCAGTGAACAAGAAGTCCAGAACTCTGAGTTCTAATCCATTTAAGTCATGTAATAGACACAGGGCTCAAAACTGAAACAGATTTTCTTTGTGGCTTTTTTTTTTTTTCAATTGTGCTTTAGGTGAAAGATTACAACTTGAGTTAAGTTCTCATACAAAAATTTATACACATACTGTTATATGACATTAGTTGCAATCCCTATAATGTGATGGCACACTCCCCCTTTCCACCCCAGGTTTCTTGTGTCCATTCAACCAGTTCCTGCCTCTTCCTGCCTTCTCATCCTACCTCCATGTATCTGCTTGAACTATCTGGTCTCGTGTATCTGCTTGAACCAAGAAGCACACTCTTCAGGAATATTATTTTATGTGTTATAGTCCAGTTTAATCTCTGTCTGAAGAGTAGACTTCAGAAATTGTTATAGTTCTGGGTTAACAGAGCATCCAGGGGCCATGGCTTCGGGGGCTCCTCCAGTCTTAGTCAGACCATTAAGTCTGATATTTTTATATGAATTTGAATTCTGCTCCACACTTTTCTCCTTCTCCATCAGGGACTTTCTGTTGTGTTCTCTGTCCGGGCGGTCATTGACGGTAACCCGGCACCATCTGGTTCTTCTGGTCTCAGGCTGATGGAGTCTCTGGTTTATGTGACCCTTTTGTCTCTTGGGCTAACATTTTCCTTGTGTCTTTGGTGTTCTTCATTCTCCTTTGCTCCAAGTGGGTTGGGAACAATTGCTGCATCTTAGATGGCCGCTTGCAAGCTTTCAAGACTCCAGATGCCACTCACCAAAGTGGGATGCAGAACATTTTCTTAATAAACTTTGTTATGCCAGTTGACCTAAATGTCCCCCGAAACCATGATCCCCAGACCCCAGCCCCAGCTACTCTGTCCCTCAAAGTGTTTGGTTGTGTTTAGGAAACTTCTCAGCTTTTGCTTTAGTCCGGTTGTGCTAACTTCCCCTGTATTGTGTGTTGTCCTTCCCTTCATCTAAGATAATTCTTGTCTACTATCTAGTTAGTGAATTCCCCACTCCCTCCCTCCCCACCCTCATAATCATTAAAGAATGTTTTCTTCTGTGTTTAAACCTTTTCTTGAGTTCTTGTAATAGTGGTCTCATACATTGTCCTTTTGCAACCAACTAATTTCACTCAGCATAACGCCCTCCAGTATCATCCATGTTGTGAGAAGTTTCTTTGTGGCTTTGCAGTTGTTTCAGACATCTTTTTTCTAAGAAGACCAGCAATCAAAAACAGCACAGAAATATCTATAAGACCAGAAATTTCCATGGATTAGGTAACTCACTGAATGTAAATTAAACACTTTTAAAAAGCAAGTAAATAATTTACCAAGCTAACTTCTCTCTCTCCCTCCATTCCTTCCTTCTTTTCTATTGCTGCTAGAACTCTCTAATTCCCATGGGGCAAATGGTTTTTTTTAAAAACCATTTTGGCTTACAAGAGGGCATTGTAACACAGTGGACATGAGTTTGTGCTGGCTCTGCAGTTAGATGGTCCTGACTATTAACAGTGCATATTTGGGCAAACCATGTAACTTTCTTTTGCTTGATAATAGCAATAGTTATCTCATGGAATTGTGAGGATTTGATAATTCAGATAAATCTATTAACACAATCCTGTTACATAGGCTACACTCCATGAATGTTATTTCTTCTCTTTCTCCTTTTCCTCCTGCTCTTTCTCCTCCTCCCAAGCCTTCTTCTTCGGGTCCTAGAACTCTTTGAGAATCTAATGAGAACTTTGACCCCCTAAAATGAACATATGCTTACATACAATCTTATACATGTTTCAGGCTGGTCACAAACCCTTGAAAATTGATCCACAGGCATGGTTAAGAACTACTTTGTTAGGTGGGGTCAATTACAAAGCACCATTCCAGAAGCACTGCAAACACAGCAAAGGTATGTTTTCTATATAACTCCTCAGATGTTGCTTCCATCCAACTCAACCTCCCTTGCCTCTCTAACTCTCCTGTTCACTTACCAAGGGCTCGGTGGCTTGGTGATACTCTCACTCATTCCTTCATGCTGTTCAACTAGGTTCTGGTACCCATCCAATATCTTCCTCTCTGAAAAAAACCTTCTCTTTCTTTACAGGTTCTTTTAACAGGCCCTACTCCATTCCATATGGTCACACCATTTGGTCACCAATCTTCCTAATTAGTTATTTCTACTTATCTTTTATATTATCATTCCCATCCCCATTAGTTGGCTTCTCTCATCTGCCAGAGACTTGTCCCAAACTCTGCTGCAGCCATCTGCCTGAATCAGCTTCATCTATCATTGTTCCTATTCCTGTTTGGATAGCACTAATTTCAGCAATTGCCTTTACTCATTGGCAAATTATTAATGGCTAACTAAGGTGAGCTCTTGGGAACTACAAAAATGCAAGGTTTTATAACAAAAAATATAAATGAATGTTAATGACATTGCATAAATACCAAGTGAACACAGTAGAACAGAGGTATACGCTCATGTCAATGTGATGACAATGGCATAGAATTTGTTATAATAACCAAGTGGTTTGCTCAGCAAATATGCTGAGCAAATAATCCAAGAAGCTGGAGTATATGAAGAAGAACACGGCATCAGGATTGGAGGAAGACTCATTAACAAACTACAGTATGCAGATGACACAACCTTGCTTGCTCAAAGTGAAGAAGACTTGAAGCACTTACTGATGAAGATCAAAGACCACAGCCTTCAATATGGATTATACCTCAACATAAAGAAAACAAAAATCCTCCCATCTGGACCAGTAAGTAACATCATGATAAATGGAGAGAAGATTGAACTTGTTAGAGATTTCATTTTACTTGGATCCACCATCAACACCCATGGTAGCACAGTCAAGAAATCAAATGACGCATTGCCTTGGGCAAATCTACTGCAAAAGACCTGTTTAAAGTGTTAAAAGCAAAGATGTCACTTTAAGGACTAAGGTGCACCTGACCCAACCATGGTGTTTTCGATTGCCTCATATGCTTGCGAAAGCTGGACAATGAATAAGGAAGACCAAAGAATTGATGCCTTTGAATTATGGTATTGGTGAAGAATATTGAATATACCATGGACTGCCAGCAGAATGAACAAATCTGTCTTGGAAGAAGTACAGCCAGAGTACTCCTTAGAAACAAGGATGCTGAGACTTCATTTCACATGCTTTGGACATGTTATCAGGAGAGACCAATCCCTGGAGAAGGACATCATGCTTGGTAAAGTAGAGGGTCAGTGAAAAAGAGGAAAACCCTCAATGAGATGGATTGACACAGTGGCTGCAACATTGGGTTCAAGCATAACAGTGATTGTGAGGAGGCTGCAGGACCAGGCAGTGTTTCGTTCTGTTGTACATAGGGTCGCTATGAGTTGGAACCAACTTGATGGCACCTAACAACATAGCAATAACAAAAACCCTTTATGGGAGCATATCAACAGGTCTTTTCTCCTGAGGAATAGCTGATGGGTTCAAACCACTGACCTTTTGGTTACCAACCAAGCTCTTAACCGTTGCACCACCAGGTTTCCTTACTATTAACTAAACGCCATACTTTATTCAGATTTAGCTAGTTTCCCACTAATGTCTTTTTTCTACCCCAAGATCCAGTCTTAGAATAGAAATTGTATCTAGTTGTCATGTCTCTCCTTAGTCTTCTCTGATCTGGGACAGTCTTCCCTTATTTTTCATCATATTTACAGTTTTGAGGAGTAATGGTCAGGCATTTTGTAGCATGTCCCTCAATTTAGGTTTGTCTGATATTTTCTCATGATTAAACTGGGGTTATTGGTTTTGGGGAAGAATTCCACAGAGGGGGAACTACCATTCTTAGCATATCATATCAGGGGTTACATTCTGTCAACATGATTTATCACTGGTGATGTTAACCTGATCATGTGGCTGAGGTAGTGTTTTCAAGTTTTACCCCTTTCCATATTCTTTTCTTTGGAAGTAAGTCACTAAGTGCAACCTATCTTCAAAGGACAGATGATTTAATTCTGTTAAGATTACTCATCTAGCTGATTAGCAGAACGAATGTCATAAGGTAGAGTGCCTTAAGTTTCTTAGAGAAAAGATATAAAGATTAAAAAAAAAATCTGTGAACTTCCTGACCTTCACAGAATCTGTGTCCCATGTCTAAGTATGACATTCAGATCATGAATAAGCTCTGATATTATTTTTCTGTCCATCAGATAAATGTGAGCAAAATTGACATTGATCAATTTCATACTGACATGATGAATGACTTCACTCAAATCCTCATTAAAGGCATTGAGCTAGATCTTAAGATAGTGACTCAGTATGTCTTACTATCATGCTGGCCATATACAGACCTGTATCCCCATTTTATGGTCAGCTTATACTAATCTTGGAAAAGATAGCAATGGTTTGCTCAGTGGATGTACCCAACAGCTATTTTTTCTATTATTTATTGAGCACCTATTATATGCTGGGATATTTTCAGGTAGTTTCCATAATTTACCTTGCTGATATAATCATTTCATAAAGCGGGTATTAGTATTTCTATTTTATAAGGAAACTGAGGCTCAAAGAGTTCAAGTAGTTGACTATATCAGTAGGTATTGGATCTGGGGCTTAAAATAAGTTCTCTCCATCCCAAAACACATGCTCTTTCTACTATATGTGAAATACATAATTTAAAAAAATTGATCATGATAGAAAAAAGTCTGAGTGTGAGTTCTTTATACTTATTTTAATAATCTAAGATTTTTTTCCATAATAAATTAAGATTAATAGCTATTTCATTTGAGCATAGTAATACAAAAGTAATTTGGTGGTCACGATATCCCCAGATCCAAGTAAATTCTGATGGTTACTATAGTGCCAAAATCCTCTGGGTGGATAAAAATTCACTACATTAAAAAGCATTCAGTTGAAGGTGCTGCTGGAAGCAATCATCTTATTTCATTTTTCTCAGAGTAAAAACTTGCTGCTAATTTTGTTTTTGTATTGAGAGTCAGCATCCAAAAATGTGGAACAGTCAAGGTGCAGAGGGAAATCAGAGTCTGTCTTGAATATTGTTTGAGAGAAGTTAATCTTTTAGGCATTCAGCTCCTAATTCTCAAAGATACTTATTATTAAGTCATTGAGTATGGAAAAATCCACAAATTCCAGTGAAACGTTATAAAATTATTTTCCTGGTAGCTGAACAAAGGATTGAATTATACCCAAATATGGAGGTGAAAAGTCCATTCCCTATATCCCTTTGGATAACCCTCGCTAGTCGAACAGGTACCAGAATAATTGGTCACTTTTCTCTATTTCTGTGCTTCTTTTGGAAATGGCTGATATGTAGCCTGCTATTATTCAAATTCATCAAGAGATCATAATTAATAAAGTTTGATTTAAGATACAGGGGAGAGGTGACTATTTTCTGCATTTTATGGGAAATTATGACAGAAGTAAAACAAATCAAAATGACTCAGGAGTCATAGAAGTGGCATCTGTGGAAATCTTTAAAAGTAGAATAAGTTCTCATTGGATTTTGATGGCCCAGATTTTCAGTGTCTTCTCCTAAAATTATCCGTCTGGAATTTTAAATAAGCAAGGCTCCAGCAGAAGTTTGAAGTTGGTGACATTTTTTCCCCTCTCTCTTCCTGCCGCCTCTGTTACAATTTTTACTTCACTCAAAGCGTTTTCTATTATTACCTAGGTCCCCTTTGCCAAATGGAAAAGAACTAGTCCTTAAAACCTTGGTGTGAATTAGTTGACTCATATATCTTTTCCTAGTCTGTATTTCTAAAGTGAATCCCTGAGTAGGAAACAGGGTTAATGATATATATTCATGTACAGTGGCATCTGGATAGGAAAAATATTTTGGGCAACTGGACTATTAAATCATGCAAAATCTATCCATCTCTAAAGACTTCCTGTGATTCACATTTTTTTTTTAAATTATCTAGCTGTAAGAAACAAGGACAATTTATTCATTCAGTAATATTTATTGAACACTTACTATGTGCCAGTAACTGTTGTAGGCACTAGGGATATCACAGTGATCAAAATTAGACAAAGGTCCCTGCTCTCATGGAGCTTGTATCTAGAGGGAGAATTAAACAATAAGAAAACACATACACACAAGAAAATGGCAATAAGTGAAAATAATTAAATATAGGAAATGGTGTACATATAAAGTGACAGGATGACCAGGAGGGTATTTGCATGATGACAACATAAAGCAAGTGGAAGAAATAGCTCTATCTTAAGGACATTTGAACAGATCCAGGGGAAAGACACTGTAAATAAACTATTCCATGAAATGGTCTTTTTATTATTATTTTTTGCAGTGTCGTATACAGAGTGAAATTTTAATTGGTGGTTTTTGAATTATTGATGGCATGGAAAGAAATTATAAAACTAATATTTAAATTTCCTGTATCTTAAAAACACTGCCTTTAATATGCTAGGTAATTTTCCAAGCACATTATGTATGTTATTTAATTTAATCCTCACAATAAGCCTGTAATGTAGGTAGGATTATCCCTCATCTCTATTTTACACAAAAGGAAACTGAGACTCAAATAGGTTAGGTAGCTTGTTCAAGATCACACAATTAGTAAGTAATGAAGACATGATTAGGATCTAGGACCATCTGACTCCATAGCTTTTTCCTTTCTGTTACATTGAAGTCTGCCAGCCCCTGTGTTTTTTTCTGTCTCTGCCTGTCCCAGAGACTTGTAGCCCAGTCATGTGATGGCTTCAATCTGAGAGATCAGGGTTAGTCACCTCAGTTCCTGAACCAATATTGAAATAGGTGAGAACAAAATACCAACAATGTACACAAGTATTCATTGCAGCATTATTCACAATAGCCAAAAGGTAGAAATAAACCCCAGTGTCCAACAGGTGAATGGATAAACAAAATGTGGTACATACATACAATGGAATATTATTCAGCCATAAAGAGAAATGAAATGCTCCGACATGGATGAACCTGGAAAACATTATGCTAAGTTAAATAAGTCAGACACAAAAGGACAACTGTTACATGATCCCATTTATATGCAATATATAGAGTAGGCAAACGTATAGAGACATAAGTTTATTAGTGGTTACCGGGGTCTAGGGGGAGAGGAGAATGGAGAGTTATTGCTTAAGAGGTAGAGTTTCTGTTTGGGGTGATGAAAAACTTTTGGAAATAGTGGTGATGGTAGCACAACATTATGAATGTAATCAATGTCCCTGAATTGTATACCTAAAACTGGTTAAAATGTCAAAATTTTGTTATCTATATGTTATCATAATAAGTCTTAAAAAAATACTGACAATAATAGTTACTTGTCTACAAAAACTGAAGGGGCAACCATTTTGGATTAAAAGAGATATGAGACATAACAACCAAAGGTGATGTGTGGGAGTTGTTTGGATCCTGATTCAAACAAACCAACTTCAAAGGGACAATATCAAGGAATGATTGCCATTTTTGTTATGATGATGACATTGTGAGGGCATTGCAGTGTCATATTTTTTAGAGATGAATACTGAATTATGTAAAATAGAAATGATATGTCTGGGGAAAAAAGATATGAAACAAATGTGGGCATGTTCTTGATAATTATTGAATCTGGATGAGTATATAGTTCATTAAAATATTCTCTTTAATTTGTTTATGAGATAATATTTTCATAATAAAAAATTTAAAAAATCAGAACAAAAAAATATGCTATTGTGTATATTTATCATTATACAATACGTAGATCAAAACAATGTTTAGTTATCTGAGTACTTTTTGGGAGCTGCTGGTTCATCAGCAGTGTTTGTTTCTCTGCTAGTTTCCTTGGTGTTCTGTCTGCTATCTTTAAACTGAGCCTGCTGTTGCTTTATCAAGCAGAGTCTCAGAGGAACACACTGTTCAGGGATACGGCTCTGGAAAATTTTAAATTGGAATGTACCTGTCGCTAAATCAACAAATGACCTGTGCTAGGATCCAGCAAAGTTGATGGAAAATTTCACAATGAAAGGGAGATTATAGAGATAGCAAAGAGAAGACCAACCTCAAACAAATTAAGTAAATCAGAAATCGTAACACTGGTCGCTATGAGTCAGAATCAACTCGATGATAACGGGTTTTATACCATTAATATATAGACATTTCTAATCATAAATATACATATATACACACACAGACACATACACACAGTTTGACTTTTCCTCCAAACTTTTTTCCCTGAGAAATAAGCATAGGACACAATCATAAAAGTGAAGGTACATTAGTATGTACATACATATCAAAAAAGCTCTTTGCTGTTGAGTCAGTTCTGACTCATAGCAATCCTGTAAGACTAGAGTAGAACTGTCCCATAGGGTTTCCAAGGAGTGGCTGGTGGATTCGAACTGTCGACCTTTTGGTTATCAGCCAAATCTTAACCACTGTGCCACCAGGGCCCTTATACATACATATTCACATGTATTTAGATGCATTGTTTTTTCTTTTTTTTACTAGGCGGAGCATATAACTGACTTCAATATATTCTTTTGACTGCTTTCTGTTTGTGTTTCAAATGGCACCTTGAATTCTGCAAATTCAATAGAAATTAGAGTCTGTTTTTGGAAATAATGACAAGTGGGTGGGCATTCGTCCTTGGATTTGGCAAGTTTTTCTCTGAGACTTCTGCTATAGGAACAGAAATAATAGATTAATCAACTTCATTAATTCATTTAACAAATATTTATTGGGCTTCCTTGGCATAGTTGTTAAGAGCTCAGGCTGCTAACCAAAAGGTTGGCAATTGGAATTCACCAGCCGCTCCCTATGGAGCAGTTCTACTCTGTCCCATAGGGTTGCTATGAGTCGGAATTGACTTAATGGCAATGGGTTTGGGTTTCATGTACCAAGCACTAGGCATACATGTTGCCAAGTATGGTGTAGACACAGTCCCTGCATCACAGAGCTTAACATGTAGCAGTGAATATAGGTAGTAAATCATTTAAATTGTTAAGAATATCATGAAAGGTGAAGTACAGGGTGCAATAAGAATAGATCTTAAGGATATAACATAGACCAGTGACCAGGGAATCTCTGCGGGGGAAGTGGAGTTAAAGCAGCAGGATGAGTAGAAGTGAACAGATCAGGTGTCGAAAGAGTACTCGAAGGTGGAGTAAGTGCAGTAGTTGAGAATAAGTAGGGATCAGCATTTCAAAGTTCTGGAGGCAAAAGAAAGCATGGCAAGTATGGGGAGCTAAAATATTGGCAAAGCAAGAAGAATTGAGAGAGGTAGTCAGAGCCCCGGTGCTGTTATGCTTTCTAGTACACGTTAAGCTTTCTTACCTTGTACTATGGATAATGGGAAGTCATAGAAGCATCTTAATGGGGAGGGACAGGACACAACTGAGTTGGTGCTTTTTGGAAAAATATTCAGTTGCAGAGTGAAAAATGGACGGAAGTGGGCATGATTGGGAGAAAGGGGATCAATTATGAGGACATTGCAGGAATGTAGGTGAGAGAGCCTAGTAGCTTGGACTAGGATGGTGGCTGTGGGGATGGAGAGAAATAGAGGGATAAGAGAAATATTTAGGAGACAGAACTGACAAGATTCGGTGATAGTTTAGATGTTTGTTACACTCAAAACATCTCTGGTCATGGTCTGGGAAAGAGCATAAGAATAGAAGTATTACTGGGTATTAAAGAAGAATGTTTCTTAGGGATCTTGTGTTAGAGTGAATATAGGTAGTAAATCATTTAAATTGTTAAAAGTATCATGAAAGGTGAAGTACAGGGTGCAATGAGAATAGATCTTAAGGATATAAGATAGACCAGTGGCCAGGGAATCTCTGTGGGGGAAGTGGAGTTAAAGCAGCAGGATGAGTAGAAGTGAGCAGATCAGGTGTCGAAAGAGTACTCGAAGGTGGGGTATATGAGCACCTTAGGGCAAGTCTGCAAGAATCTAACAGTAAAAATTCTGTACATATTTAGGATGACTCCAGATGAGGTCAAACAACCTTATAGGCATTATCATGTTAACACCACAACATCCTTTTTCAATTAAGTAGAATGCCAGTGTTATAGTTTGATACCTGACTATGGACAATGTATTTTCCTGACTTTTGATAGGAGATGCTAGCCTCTGGGCCAGCCTGATATTATAGGAGTTAAATAAGTCTTCTGGGCTAGATAGGAACCCCTGGTGACCCAGTGGTTAAGCTCCCAGCTGCTAACTGAAAGATCTACTGTTCTAACCCACCAGTGTTTCCACGGGAGAAAAGACCTGGTGATCTGCTTTCATAAAGATTACGGTCTAGGAAATCCTATGGGGCAGTTCTCCTCTGTCCTATAGGGTCACTATGAGTCGGATTCAACTCGATGGCACATGACAACGTAGACTAGATAAGACTGCAGCTGCATCCTAAGCACTAGTCCAGTACAGAGTGTGAGAAAGTAGGCACTTGACTGTGGGTTTTTGGAAGAGGTTTTGACCTAGATAAGTGCCAGACTACACACGACAAATTGAAGAGTTTCTGAACAGTAGCATCATGCCTGTTGTAGTGTATAAGATCAGACTTTTTGGTGTTCTTTACCCCACCTTTTGCCAGCAATTCGATTTGGGCATCCAGCCTTCTGATTGATAGCACCTGACTACTCTCCTGAAGGGATCTGACCCTTTCCCTTCTGAGTGGTGATGTACCCATCCCTGCAGGAATGGCTTCCAGACAAGTGGATATGGGTAATAGCATTCTCATGAAAACAAACTCTAGCAAAAATGGGCAGAGATGCAAATATTATTAAAAAGCCAGTGAAAAATCAGGCTACAGGCCAAAAGTGACTTAGGCGTGATACTAAAATAAATGGGATCATTTATTTTTGCTTTTCTTCATTTGCCTGAGTATCTGTGTTCTTATAGCTACAAGGTATGGTCTTTTGGCTTAGTGATTTGAGAAGCAATACAGAAGTGGAAAGATTACCTCTGAGGGATCAAACTGTTTTTGAGATACAAGGACAAACCAAAAAACAACCAAACCTGTTGCCGTTAAGGCGATTCCAACGCATAGTGACCTTGTAGGACAGAGTAGAACTGCCCCATAGGGTTTCCAAGGAGTGGCTAGTAGATTCGAGCTAGCAAGCTTTTGGTTAGCAGCCGAGTTCTTAATCACTGTGCCACCAGGGCTTGGCACTGAAAAGATTATGGTCTGAATAAAATTTTTGCAAACCTATTGAAATCTTAAAGGTGAATTGTAAGATTGTTCTATAGCATAGAACTTGGAATTTTACTTACCATTCATCCAAATGTTTAATCTTACAGGCTTAATTCATTTAACCCTGCCTACTTTTTCACAAAGTCAACAGACCTATAAAGCATCTCATGGTTGTTTATCTTCTGCAGGTATGTGGTTCAATGAGATGTGGCAGGGAGCTGAGATCTTTGGTTAGGTCAATGAAAACCTATTGCTATTCTTTATACTTTTTGGGAGAATACACTGAAGGTTTTTTTTTTCCCCATTATTCTACTTGAACAATTCTCATACATTTAATTAATAATGGAGACAGTAGCTAGATCCAATGTACATAGAGGTGGACTGAGAGACCTTTGCAGTGGTTTTAACAGATGTCAGAATGCAGTTGACCCCAAATATTGGCACTTTGCTGACTCCCATGCCTCTAGCCCCACTGACATACGTTTAGTTTACAGTGCCCCTTAGGCACCATTTTATTGTGTCATGGCATCTATTTTAAATGATTAAAATATTATTTTTCCTACGAAGAGATTACACATTAAATATCTACTCATTAGCAATGATTAATTTGTCTGATTATCTGTTGTCACCCATTGTTACAAATCTCAGGGTAGGTCATAAAAAAAAAGTTAATTTTGTCAGAGAAGACTAAGAACATTAGACACTGTTTGGAGTTGGTGTGATCTCATAATGGGAGGTATCGGGTATTTGATTTGGGCAGTGAGAAAGGAGCATGACAGCACCTGTAGGGTGAAATTCCAAAAAAATATGGTTTGGGCAAAAATGATGAACTAAGACAGAGGTGTTAACCTAACATAGCTGGTTAGGAACATGGTCTTTGGAATCCAGCAGTTCTGGGGTAACATCCTAGCTCTGTGACTTACTAGATGTGTGGCCTTGAGAAAGTCACTGAATCCCGCTAAACCTTGGTATCCTTATCTGTATAATAGTCATACTAATGATACTTCCTCATAATATTGGAAGTCATTACATGCTATTATTTTGTAATTGTTATTATCATTATTAATTGTAAGTTTGGGTTGTTTCCATTAAATAGCAGGACCTGGCAAAACCCATAGATTTATCAAAGAGGCCTTTCTAGGCATAGAGGATCCTCTGATGAGATGGATTACAATGAAGGAAAATAGACACAGCTCACTTGGATGATTCAAGGCCAGAATCTAAGGCTTTTACTTAGTGCTAAAGGCAGAATACATATAGTTGAGCACAAATTTCTTTCATAACCATCATTTATGTATTATATTCCCAGGAAAAATTACAGAGTACTAGTACATTGATGGAACTTACAATGGTTTACAGCTACCTTAGAGAACTAGAGTCCATCATTCAATTTTATGTGTAAGTGAAATCCAATTCTGCTTGGAGTGGTAGAGATAAAAAAGGATTTGATTCAGAAGACCTGATTTTGAATCCTTGTTCTTATTCACTTGATAGATTTATGATCTTGGGAAAATAACCTCAGTTTTTTTTTTTTTATCTATAAAACAGGAACCATAATAAATGCCTTATAGCACTGTTATGAGGATAGAATGAAATAAGATATGAAAATGGCCTTTATAAAATAAAGATATTGAAATTTAGATTTAAAATCATTTTGTAGGTTACTGGCTACAGAATCCCTGGCAAAATTATGATGTGACATATCTCACCTCTCTAAACATCACTTTTTGTAGGAGACTGTCCTCATCACAGATCTGATTCTATAATGTTATCCCTAGTGTATTAGTTTTGAGGAGTTCAGTTGCAAGTAATAGAAAGCCTGCATCAAACTGGCTTAAGCAATACAAGAAACATTTGTTCACATAACTAAAGAGCCAAATGCAGGTGAAGATTGATCGAGTTGATTATCAAATGCTACTTAGGACTCAGTTTCTTTCCATATCCCTGCTCTGCATCTTGTAGTGTTTAAAATCCCTAAAACCGTATTTTCATACAAACAGCGCACATGTTATGTTTTTTTTTTGCCACTGTGCCCTCACTTCAAGATATTTCTGTAAGTGTGCTGTGAAAATTTAAAAAAAAATGTTGCTGTAAATAAAAAAAGCATGGCACACTTTCAAAAATACCTGGGGAGGGGGAGGGCGTGGTTGGCAAAAAAAAGTATAACACACTGGTGATTTGTGTAAAAATATGGTAGATGCAGTTGTTTCTAGGGCAATATATGTTCTTATTCATGCCTCGCATGAGAAAAAGCCTAAGTTCAGGTATTCCAAGCATAAATATTGAGACTTTATGATTTTGGTCACTTGCCTATCTTTGGGTTAACCCCTATGGCCAAAGGAAAAATCGCAATAATTGACTGATTTTAGGTTATATAGTCCAGGTAGCTTATGATCAAGAACCGATTATACTGAAGGAAGAAGTCCAAGCTGCACTGAAGACATTGGCGAAAAACAAGCCTCCAGGAATTGACGGAATATCAACTGAGATGATTCAACAAATGGATCCTGTGCTGGAAGTGCTCACTTGTCTTTGCTAAGAAATCTGGAACACAGCTACCTGGCCAACTGATTGGAAGAGATTCATATTTATGCCTATTCCAAATAAAAGCAGTCCAATCAAATGCAGAAATTATGCAACAATATCATTAATATCACATGCAAGTAAAATTTTGCTGAAGATCATTGAAAAGCAGTTGCAGCAGTACATCAACAGGGAACTGCCAGAAATTCAAGCTGGATTCAGAAGAGAATGTGGAACGACGGATATCATTGCTGATGTCAGATGGTTCCTGGCTGAAAGCAGAGAATACCAGAAAGATGTTTACTTGTGTTTTATTGACTATACAAAGGCATTCGACTCTGCGAATCATAACACATTATGGATAACATTTGGGAAGAATGGGAATTGCAGAACACTTAATTGTGCTCATAAGGAACATGTATATAGACCAAGAGACAGTCATTTGAACAGAACAAGCGGATACTGTTTGGTTTAAAGTCAGAAAAGGTGTGCGTCAGGGTTATATCCTTTCACCATACCTATTCAATCTGTATGCTGAGCAAATAATCTGAGAAGCTGGACTAATGAAGAAGAATGCGGCATCAGGATTGGAGGAAGACTCCTTAACAACTTGTGATATGCGGATGACACTACTTTGCTTGCTGAAAATGAAGAGGACTTGAAGCACTTACTGACGAAGATCAAAGACCACAGCCTTCAGTATGGATTACACTTCAACATAAAGAAAAAATCCTCACAACTGGGCCAGTAAGCAACATCATGATAAACTGAGAAAAGATTGAAGTTGCCAAGGATTTCATTTTACTTGGATCCACAATCAACACCCATGGAAGTAGCAGTCAAGAAATCAAAAGACACATTGCGTTGGGCAAATCTGCTGCAAAAGACCTCTTTAAAGTGTTAAAAAGCAAAGATGTCTCTTTAAGGACTAAGTTGCATCTTAGCCATGGTGTTTTCAATTGCCTCATATGCATGTGAAAGCTGTCCAATAAACAAGGAAGACCTAAGAAGAAATGATGCATTTGAATTATGGTGTTGGTGAAGAATATTGAATATACCATGGACTGCCGGAAGAATGAACAAATCTGTCTTGGAAGAAGTACAGCCAGAATGCTCCTTAGAAGCAGGGTTAGTGAGACTTCGTCTCACATACTTTGGACATGTTATCAGCAGAGACCAGTCCCTGGAGAAGGACCTCATACTTGGTAAAGTAGAGGGTCAGTGAAAAAGAGGAAGACCATCAACGAGATGGATTGACACAGTGGCTGCAACAATGGGCTCAAGCATAGCAAAATCATGAGGATGGTGCAGAATCGGGCAGTGTTTCGTTCTGTTGTACATAGGGTTGCTGTGGGTCAGAATTGACTTGGCGGCACCTAACAACAACAATTCTATCCTTGGAGTCAACTTCATCAGAACCAGATGAATCTGAAAATCTAAATCAGAACTATCCAGACAGGTGAAGAGATGAGTAAACAGTGTAATGGTATTTCCTAGGAACCTAAAAAGTAAAAGGATTCTAAAAGAAAGAAATATTTTCTCTTCTCTTTCCTTCTGTATTGTGAGTGAAAACTATCTCAGCATTAAGCAATTTTGATTTATTATTTTATTCTGTGTAAAATATTGTTATAGTGATTCGAATATCCACACAAATATTATAGCAGTTGTCATTTTCTCTTATTTGAGTTAATCTATAATAAGAAATTGAACCAACCAAAACACATTTGTATGGTTATATTTAAATATAGCTACACCTTTAAAAAAATAAAGCTGATTAACTTTAATTCTGTTGATGAATAACTGACATGTTAATCTGAACTTAGGGTTAGGGTTAGGGTTAGGGTTGGAGTCAGTCATAGTGCATTAATATCAAGTTTCTTATTTTTTGGACCGTTAGGCTTGTTTGCTTTTCTATGTCTTCTTTCTCTATGAGTTAAATAGAATTTATTGCACTGACAGTCAAGGATTCTATAAACATTCTTTAATTATTGATCTTGTAGAGTTGAGATGATAATAATATTATCGTTCAGATCCCATTCTAATGCCTATATTATTTCAGATATCTTCAGTGGGTAACTAAAAATAACAATATTAGCACAATTTACTAGTTAATTTAGAATTTATTTTGTTCCACAAATGATTTAAGACAAAGTACAAAAATATGACATTTAAAAAGATGGGTGATTTAAAATAAGTTAAAAGAATCTAAAGGAAAATGACATTAGGAATAAAAGATGGATTCAAGGATGATGTTAGAACATGAAATGCAGGCCATGAATTTCTATTTGCTTGCTAAAAGGAGGACGTAAATATGTCCCTAAGCTTTTTTTTCAACAGGAAGAAAGACAGGAAAATATAATAATGTCCAAAAGTTAGAGAGTCTATAAGCTAAAAACAAAGCCTCTAGTCATGAAAAGCACAACTCTTCCTCTACTTTGTTTCGAGAATATATTTTGAGAATGTTCTGAGGATATAGAAAAATTTCTTCCCTGAGAAAAGTACACATTATGACTTCTTTTCCATTTCTACAAGGTAAATAATGTCTAATAATACTAGATAACCTTATTTTTCCTACCTAAGTCTGTGCTACTAACACTAAAATATCAAGTTCCCTTATTATTTTTTTAGCCCATTCATTCAAGTAGTTTGCTTGTTCATTGCTGCTCATATAATCGTTTGATGTTTTAATTGTATTCTTTTTATATTTTATATAAGAATATATGTGCAGATTGCAATGTGAAGTAAATTTGTATAAATTTGTGTCGTTTTTTTTTTTTTTTAACGTAAGTGTATATGTGGGAAGTACGAGGCTTTAAAACTGGGCTGTACAAGGCTTTAAAATGTGGGCTTTACGTCTTCACCTCATGGTCATCTTTTTTTATTTGTAAGCCATTCTAGCATTCTTTCCTAGAGCAGACACTCTTATTATATCAATATTCTTAAGATTAAGGGGACTGGTTTAGAGAGCTGTTTTCTATTATACACAGTGGTCTGAGGGACCAAAAATAAAGGGAATCTTGGCCTGTGGATATTGCATCTGTGAGTGTGAAGTTGATTTGTCCTATTTGTGCATCAGGGTTGCCTTTACTAAAGCAAACCCACTTCTATGAATGTGAGTTTGGCATAAAATGGACTTCTAAGGTGTATGCAAAAATCAAGACTAAGCAGTTTTTATTTTTTTTAATTCTGTATAACAAATTGAATTGGAGAATGAGCAATCATCTACTAAATTTTAAATGGAAATAAATGTTGGGGTTTAGAAACTCCTATAAATATCGTCCTATCTTTCTCTGGGTTTATTTAGAACCAGTTGATATATAGACAGATTGTGATACATGAAAATTAAAAAAAAAAAAAAAATCTGAATTTGAGCATTCACTTTGACCTGTGGCCACAATCAAGGCTCCAAAAATGTAGCACCAAGAATTAAGCTATGACCTCTCCTTGACTCTGGTAAACTTGCTCTAGAGATAAGTAGCATGTGTCCTGAGAAGAGGATGCTCCAAAAGAGAGGACCCAAAGGAACTGAGATTAGATTTGGCTTCAATTAATAGGAAACTCAAAATAACAGAGGCTTAAACAGGAGTTTCTCTCTGAAATAAAAGAAGCTTGGAGGTAAGCTGAACGAGGGCCAAAATTGTGGTGCTGTGGTCTTTAGGGACCTGGGGATTCATCACTTATTAGCTCCATGACCTGGGAAAATTACTTTTTGTTATGAGTCTCAGTTTTCTTTATATATAAAATAAGTTCAATGGTGTGTGCATTGTAGAAGAGTTGTTAATATTAAACACAATAACTTATATAAGGCAACCATCAGAGTAAGCTCAGTATATATTATTTAACTTCCAAAGCAGACTTTCAGAGTTGGAAAGCTCAAAGTAATTTGATTTAGGGAAAAAGCATAAAAAAAACAAAGGCAAAAGTACAGCAACAGAAAACAGAGCAGTAGTTGCCAGAATTTAGGCATGGGAGTGGGGTTGACTATGAAAAGGAATGGGGAAATTTTTTGAGATGATGGAATTATTATGTTGAACTGTTATATATCTTGATTTTGGTGGTATTGTGCAACTGTACATGTTCATCAAAACTCACAGAACTATACACTCAAAAGGTTAAATTTTACTGTACATAAATAACAGTTTAATAACGGGGGTTAAAATAAAAAGTACAACCATAAAATGAAAATCATGAAGGTTCTGGTGTATATTGGCATATGCTAATGAATACATTAATTTGTGCCCAGAGGCATACACTAATTATATTATCTAATTCTTTGAAGTATAATTTGGAGAAAACAGAATTCCCTGCAAGAGAGAACCTTAGTTTTTAGATCTGGAAGAAACTTTGGAAATCGTGTAGACTAGCCACATTAAAAGCTAAGAAAACTGAGGCCTGGCAAGATAGGGGGACTGACAAAGAAAGGGCACAAAACTATTTCTTGGTGGAAGAGTGGTATTTAAAATCAGGTTTCCTAACTTGTCTTCCAGGGCTTTCTATCACATCATTTTCTCTTTTAATTAAAAAGTTGCTTTTTATAAAATGAAAAAATAGTAGTGTCTTTTTTTAATATATTAATTTCTGGACACAAATGTGATATTAAAAATTTTAACACTATTCTTAAATATGAGGAGCCCTAGTGACGATATGGTTAAGTGCTCGGCTGCTAACTGAAAGATTGGCAGTTCGAACCCGCCCAGCGTCTCCATGGGAGAAAGACCTGGTGATCTGCTCCAGTAAAGATTACAGCCTAGAAAACCCTGGGGGGCAGTTCTACTCTGTCACATGAGGTTGATATGAATTGAAAATCGACTGGACAGCACCTAACAACAGCAGCATTCTTAACTATAAGGTAACTGGAAATTATAGAGAAATTTGATGTTGTGGCACATATAGTTTGCATGAGCACGAGGGAGCTATGTCCATTTAACTCTATGTGTGGTTTGGGTGTCCATATTTTATTAAATAATCTCTGTAGCATGGTTGTAAAAATTCTGGGCCAGATGTCAAAAGACCAGGATCTCAACTTTACCACCAACTGGCTCTCTGATCTTAGGTAAATCTTACTCTCTTAAACTGTTAATTACCTCCTCTGGTTTGGATCAAATCAGTGCTTTACAAACATTTTATTAGGGGATAGTTTTAAAAATGAAATCTCATTGAAAATTAGATCCCAAAGCATTACCTCAGTGCTTTCTTCTAATAGTTCTGTAGTTTTTGATCTTATATTTAGGTTTTTGATCCATTTGAGTTAGTTTTTATATATGGTGTGAGATATGGGTCCAAGTTTATTCTTTTGATTGTAGAAATCCAGTTGTCTCAGCACCATTTATAAAAGAGACTATTCTTTCTCTGTTGGATGGATTTAGCACCCTTGCTGAAGACCAATTGACCATAACTATGTGGTTTTATATCTGGACTTTTAATTTTATTCCATTGGTCTCTATGTCTATCATTAAATAAGTACCATATTGTTTTCATTACAGTAGCTTTATAGTATGTTTTGAGATTGGGAAGTGTGAGTCCTCCTACTTTGTTCTCCTTTTTCAAGATTGCTTTGGTTATTTGGGGCGCTTTACAGTTCCATATGAATTTGAGGATTGGCTTTTCCATTTCTGCAGAAAAGGATGTTGAAATTTTTATGGGTATTGCGCACTGAATCTATACATTGTTTTAGGTAGTATTGACATCTTAACAATATTAAGTCTTCCGATAATATTTTTTATTAGTTTAGCCCTGAATTCATAGATTAATTTAAGGGAGTTGGCATTTAACACCATTTGTTTGCTTGAACATTTTTTAACCTTTGTTGTTTTGTTTAGGATATTCTTTGTTGTTTAAATGTTTCCAAATGTTATGCAGTCAAAATAAAAGTTTTTCCTTAATGGCAAAACAAACAAAAATAAAACACAACATCAAACAAAAAAAATGAACAAGAAAACAAAAACAAAAACATAGGGTAGTAGCATTTTCCACCTCTCAGTACTCCACACTATATTCTGAAGATCACCCTGTGAGAAAATGGTTGACATCTGCTTCAATTTTGGGCTTTTATTTTTTAAAAACATATCTGAGACATTATCATCAGTGATATAGTGAAGATCAGTTTTCCTTTATTTATGTTAAGTATGTCATAAGGTCATTTGCCCACAGGAGAGTTAAGCTCATGCAACAGCCTTCTCTTATATCCCTGATACTTTCTTGAGCACCTGTAGATCTTAAAGAGAGGCTGGCATTTGGTGTGAATTCATTTCTTCTTAAGGGGATGTGATTTGAAGATTATTCTCGAAAACAGACCACTGTGGGAAAGGTTACATGAATTATTTAAATCTACCCCCAAATTATATGTTTTTAAACGATAACACAAACAGAGAAAAATGAAATCTTAAACTGAACCTTAGTATAATAAAAGATAAAAGAAAAGCTGCTCCTCTTGAGTAGGGTAGGGAGAACCTGCTGCCTTCACTCAGCCTCCTCCTGTCCCCACTGACAACTGCAGGCAGACACTAAGCTACTTCCCTGGAGTCTTATGGTGTCAGGAACATAGTTTAAAAACTTCTAGACAAGATAATCTTTAAGGCTCTTTTCCCTTTGAACATACTCTGATTTTTGAGACCAAAGATGAAAGTTTTTTTCTGGCTGTAAAAAGATTAGAAATCAAAAATATTATGTAAGGCTTTTTGATGCATTTGTGCATTATTTTATTGAAACTTTAGTCTTTGCCTTTTATTTAAAAAAAGAATTAAAGAACAAAAGAGAAGAGTGATCTTTTTGTTTGCAAGAAGTTGAGGTTGTAGAATGTTTTCAACAAAGCTTCCATCAGTGATAGAAATGTATATTTATTGGGGCTACAGTAATTTAGGGTGATACTTGCAGCACATTACTACTCTAGGGCTTATATATACAAAATTATTCTAATGAGAGAGCTTGGGAGGGTCTATCAAATGTCAGTTAAGAAAATAAGTACAATTGTTTCTTTAACTCTTTGAGACTATGCCGTATGGGCTATATACCATCAGTTTAAATTCTCTATTTCTACTTCCCAAAATCAGTCTAGTTGGAATAGGCCTATGAGTTAAGTTGTCAAGGGATATGAGGAACCATTCCTATCCCCTAAATTATGCCCATGTCTACCTGCCACAGTACTAGCAATTCCACTGTTATATTTCTTTGGATTCTTCAAGTTTTAAAAAGCCTCACAGTTTTCCTCACCTCTAGGTGAAGAAGGGATGAATTATAATCCATTGGATTGCTGTTCAAGAACATGGACCTTTTGGACAGGGATGTAAAGTACATTGCTAGGAGAGGCTGCTGAGAAAGAATAGGGTGTGCAATAGTGAGATAGAAGAGTATCAAAGTACACCACCTTGTCAAAGACAAATGTGCAAGCACATCTATCTATTGGGTGAATAGCAGTGAAATAATAAATAATGCTTACTACTGTATGATTGTTTTCTCTTGGCCAGGATCCACTCTAGGATTATACATCGAATTTAATTGTCATGTCTCTTTGTTGTTATTGTTAGCTGCTGTCAAGTTGGCCCCCATGTAAAATGGGATAGGACCATTGTGATCCATAAGGTTTTAATTGGCTGATTTTTTGGAAGTAGATCATCAGACCTTTCTTCCTAGTCTGTCTGAGTCAGGAAGCTATGCTGAAACATGCTCAGCATCATAGCAACACACAGGCCTCCACTGACAGATGAGTGATGGCTGCACTGGAGGTGCATTGGCCAGGTATTGAACCTGGATTTCCCACATGGAAGGTGAGAATTCTACCACTGAACCACCACTGCCCCCCAGTAATGTCTGGTTGCCCTTGATCAGACACATGCAGCAAATGAATAATAAGCAGTCACACAAACAAATGTTTTATTATGATAATCAAAAAGGCACAAATAAAATTCAATGCAAGAACATAATGAAGGAAAACTTCAAAAATGTGAAGGTATAGAGAAATGATATAAAACAAATACCATGGAACTAAAGTGTGGCAGCTTAGATGACCTAAGGTTAAGCCCAGTGGCTCAAGTCACATACCACAAAATAGCTTTTGTTTGTCTGAAAAGAAGAAAAAGACTGAATCTACAATAGCCTATTCTAGATACCTGGGCAGTACTGTCACCAGCAGCAATGGTTCAAACACATATGAAATTGGTAGGAATGAGGTGAAGGGAGTTCCATTTAAAATAATTGTCTGGGAGTTCTGGCAAAATGGTGCTCTAGGCAGAAGCACCATGCCATCCCTCCACAGCAAAAATCTGAAAAACTAAACCAAACACAGAATACAACAATTCTGAAACCCTGAAACATTAAATAAAGAAATAAAGAACTCAGCCAAGCACCAAATGGAGTGAGAAAACTGACAGAACAGAGTGTGAGGAGAGATTCATGCAGAGGTCCCCCACCAGCTAACGCAGCGTGGATCTCCATCTTGGACTCCTATCGGATACCAGCAAACGGGGATACGAGAAAGCAGCCTCACAGAGCGTCCAGCGGGAGACAAAACAACTGGTAATTTGCTGTGTGCGCTTTCCCACCCCCCACCCCTCTTCGCCCAGGCTCGGCCTCCTCTGCTTCCCGTGGCCACAATCTCTTGACCAGGAAACAGCGGCTGCTTGGATTCCACACACCCAAACGGGTGGCTGTCTGAGTGCCATTTGTTGGCTGCTGGTGTTGCTTTTTTCCGCTTCTTTTGATTTCTTCCTTGCCTCTCCCCACCTCCCCCTCCTTTCCCTCGAGTACCTCGCTCCGTGAGCCTTCTTTGCTTCTTCTTGAGGGGCTACAGAGCTCCGGTAATTTGTGATATATGCTTTACCACTCTCTACCCTTCTTCGCCCACACTCGGCCCCCTCTGTTTCCCACGCACAGTCTCTTGTCCAGAAACACCAGCCCGCACTAGCTGGCTCTCTGAGTGCCATTTGTTGGCTGCTGGTGTTGCTTTTTTTTCTTTTTTTTCTGCTTCTTTGGATTTCTTGCTTGCCTCTCACTGCCTCCCCCTCCTTTCGCTCGAGTGCCTGGCTCCGTGCTCCATCTTTGCTTCTTCCTAGGGGGCTGCGGAGCTCCATTTGAGTGTGGAGCTGTTTCCCAATCTGGGCTGCCACGCTGGTGGGATCCCGGGGCTTTTGTTCGTTTGTTCGTTTTGAATTGTTTGTTTGTTTTCTTTTCCTTTTCTTGAGTTGAGAGCCCTTTCTGGCCAGGTGGAGATGCGTGGCAAGGAACTCCCCTTCAGCTTCCACAGACATGCAGAGGGATCCCTTAGGACATTTCTTTTGTCGTTTTTTTTTTTTCCCTGATTTTTGGGGGGCCTTTCTTGTTTTTTTTTTTTAATTTGTTTTCTTTTCTTTTCCCCCTTTTTCCATTTTTGTCTTTCTTCATTGCTCATTTTCTCATCTCTCTATATCTTCCTTCTCTTTCTGATCCTTGAATATCAGGCGTTGTATACCTCTACGCCTTCTAGCCAGGCTGTACTGCAACACCTGAGAGCGACTTCCACAGACCTCATAGCTGCATCGGTGGGACCCCTGGTAACTTTGCGGTTCTTTAACCTTTCTGATTTTTATTTATTCATTCTTTTCTTTCCTTCCTCTTCCCCTTTCTGTTTTTCTCCATTTCATAGTCTCTCATCTCTCCATTCCAACGGCAAGCTCCCCTAGCATTCTTTTTTGTTTGTTTGTATGTTTTTTGGCTCCTGTTCCTCTCTCCTCTCTCCCATATCCATCTTAGCTCCACACATAACAATCTCCCTGCTGCATCCAGCCTACCGGCACCGTGCATTTGACATCACACCAGCAAGCAGCACAGGCACGGCCTACTGGAACCTGCGCTGCACTGATTACCGACCCGCCCTGGTGGCTGTAGTAAATGCCACAAACAACCCGTCCCAGTAACTCCTCTTCAGCTAGACCCGCCCTGCTGTACCATATCTGAGTGACTGACCCTGCCAGTTGAAGAAGGAGGTGAAAAGTATTGAGCGCACAGACGAGCAAACAACAAAGAACACACAGTCCGCCTGCTCAGACATAGTTAAATTTTTTTTTTAAAAAAGGGACAAAACAAATCTACAATCAATAAATGAGAAAAATAACTACTGAATGCCCTGAAGA
>NW_004444034.1:5141630-5143454 GCF_000243295.1 Trichechus manatus latirostris
AATAGCAAAACGATGGAAACAACGTAGGTGCCCATCAACAGATGAATGGATAAACAAACTATGGTACATACACACAATGGATTACTATGCAACGTTACAGATTTGAATTATTGTGCTTATCATTTTGACAATATTTTATTCCCCATAATTTGACCAGGAGCCACTCAGAAATATTTTGAATCTGTGGAACCTCAGGAATGACCTTTTTCTCTTTAAAGCGCCTGGAATTTGACCTTCCTGCCAAATGTGTGTCCCTGATGCACTCAGCATTGTGGTCTAATCTCATGTCTTCCTAGTGCTTTCTGGACTAGGTCCCTAGAATTCTATCACCAGGGAAAATATAAGATACAGTGGGTCACACTGGCATTTGAAAATGACACATGAATATCAGTCACAGCAGTTGCTGCCTTGAATCCCAAGTGAAGAGTGAGAGAGTAGCAATGTGGGGAAACACCCAGTCATCCATTTTCAGATCGTCAAGGCCCTTTCCTTAGAATCATTCTGCAATTTCTCTGTAGTGACAAGTGTGGCAGTTCATTTATGCATTCTGCTAAATAAAAGTGTAGGCTCTGGCAGCTTGTGAAATATATATTTTTGAACTTACAAGCCAGTCTTGAACAGAAGTTGCTATTAGTTTTTTGAGTATCTCAAGGTCTTTATTGAAACACAGAGCTTAAATGCTTCAATGGTTTTTCTATGGATAATTTGATTTTTTACTTATATTTCCTAAGTTAAATCTTGGATATTTTGTTGAGACTCTTGGCTTGATAGATATTCTTGTTGAAGAGCTTTTACCTTGTTTTTGATTTGCAAATACACTGCATGCTTTCATTTTATTTGGCATGCCTTGGTTTAGATGTTAAAAAACCTTTATCTTTATAATAATTCTTTTGATATTATGGAACCATGGTTATACCTTAAATGTAAGGTTGAAAGACAAGGGCAAATGGGAGCACCTATTGTCCATGTCTAATTTTTTTCCTCTGAAAAAGAAAAGTGATATCGTATAGAACAGGAGGGCTATAGTGGACTGTTTTTACAGAACCAACATTTCAGTAAGAAGTAGTGCTTCAAATTAATGACTGTAAAGCTAAAAGAAGGCACACTGAGAAAACTCAGACTTGATGATACAATGCAAATGTGCCAAGCCAGGGGAATAACATAGTTACACGCAGAAAGCCTGAAAGTAGGAACAGGCATTTATAACAGTTGGTAAACTTGCCATAGCTGAAATGATTAGAAGGGATTACGGGCAGTCCAGAGAAATAAAATTAAAATGAAGGGACTATAAACATTAGACTTTATTCCTGTGGTTGCACAGTAGTCACGCCAAACTGCAGAACTGTAGTGGGGTAAAATAATTTTTCTAAAATGTGTTTTCCTCAGTACAAGCTCCAGAATAATAGATATTTTCCCTCTAATGGAAACAGACATACCTAAGGAAACTTGTTGACTGAATAAAGACAATACTGTATAACACATGAACACTATAGATAATGCATATTTCTGGGGCAATAGTTAACACCAGACAACACATGAGTTTATAATTTCCAATTCATAAGAACAGATGTAGTCAAAGAAGTAGAGACTGACCCACCTAATTTTAAGTTTAGTGAACTTTGAAAGGAGCCTGTTAAGAAACAAGAAGTAAGATTTAAGATTTTTTTTCCCTTTTCTTTTTTTTTATTCTTGTAGTTAAATGAAGTTTACATTTCAAGTTAGTCTCCCATACAAAATTTTATACATATATTGTTATGTGACCCTAATTGCTCACCCCATTCTGCGACAGCACACTCCTCCTTTCTGCCCCTGACTCCCCATGAC
>NW_004444034.1:5144634-5147668 GCF_000243295.1 Trichechus manatus latirostris
GGTTGTACCATTTTACATTCCCACCAACAGTGTATAAGTGTTTCAGTCTCTCCACAACCTCTCCAGCATTTATTATTTTGTGTTTTTTGGATTAAGGCTAGCCTTGTTGGGGTGAGATGATATGTCATTGTAGTTTTGTTCTGCATTTCTCTAATGGCTAATGATCGTGAGCATTTCTTCATGTGTCTGTTAGCCACCTGAATATCTTCTTTGGTGAAGTGCCTGTTCATCTCCTTTGCCCATTTTTTAATTGGGTTATTTGTCTTTTTGTTGTTGAGGTTTTGCAGTGTCTTGTTGATTTTAGAGATTAGACGCAGATCGGATTTGTCGTAGCCAAAAATATTTTCCCAGTCTGTAGGTTGTCTTTAGTCTTTTGGTGAAGTCTTTTGATGAGCATAAGTGTTTGCTTTTTAGGAGCTCCCAGTTATCTGGTCTCTCTTCTGGTGCTTGTTCATTGTTACTTATGGTCTGTATTGTGTTTTTGCCATGTATTAGGGCTCCTACCATTGTCCCTATTTTTTCTTCCATGATCTTTATATTTTTCGATTTTATATTTAAGTCTTTGATCCATTTTAAGTTAGTGTTTGTACATGGTGTGAGTATGGGTCTTGTTTCAGTTTTTTGCCGATGGATGTCCAGTTATGCCAGCACCATTTGTTAAAGAGACTGTCTTTTCCCCAATTAATGGACTTTGGGCCTTTGTCAAATATTAGCTGCTCTTAGGTGGATGAGCTTATATCTGGATTCTCAACTCTGTACCATTGGTCTATGTATCTGTTGTTGTACCAGTATCAGGCTGTTTTGACTACCGTGGTGGTATAATAAGTCCTAAAATCAGGTAGTATGAGGCCTCCCACTTTGTTCTTCTTCTTGAGTAATGCTTTATTTATTCGAGGCCTCTTCCCTTTCCATATGAAGTTGGTGATTCGTTTCTCCATCTCATTAAAAAATGATGCTGGAATTTGCGTCGGGATTGCATTGTATCTGTAGACTGCTTTGGGTAGAATTGACATTTTTGCTATTTGAGTCTTCCTATCCATGAGCAAGGTATATTTTTCCACTGAAGGAGGTCTCTTTTAGTTTCTTGCAGTAGAGTCTTGTAGTTTTCTCTGTATAGATCTTTTATGTCTCTGGTTAGATTTATTTCTAAGTATTTTATCTTCTTGGGAGCTATTGTAAATGGTATTCATTTGCTGATTTTCTTTTTGAAGTTCTCTTTGTTGGTGTAAAGGAATCCAACTGATTTTTGTATGTTTATCTCGTATCCTGAAACTTTGCTGAAATATCCTATTATTTCCAGTAGTTTTCTTGTGGATTCTTTGGGGTTATCTGGGTATAAGATCATATTATCTGCAAATAGAGATACTTTGACTTCTTCCC
Source organism: Trichechus manatus latirostris (assembly GCF_000243295.1). NCBI lineage: Eukaryota > Metazoa > Chordata > Mammalia > Sirenia > Trichechidae > Trichechus > Trichechus manatus. The sequence continues at coordinate 5,146,015 of NW_004444034.1, forward strand.
TACAGATTTGGATGCCCTTTATTTCTTTTTCTAGCCTAATTGCTCTGACTAGTACCTCCAGCACAATGTTGAATAAGAGTGGTGATAGAGGGCATCCTTGTCTGTTTCCTGTTCTCGAGGGGAATGCTTTCAGAGTCTCTCCATTTAGGATGATGTTGGCTGTTAGCTTTGTATAAACGCCCTTAATTATATTGAGGAATTTCCCTTCTATTCCTATTTTATCGTGAGTTTTTATCTTGAATGGGTGTTGGACTTTGTCAAATGCCTTTTCTGCATCGATTGATAAGATCATGTGGTTCTTGTCTTTTGTTTCATTTATGTGATGGATTACTTTGTTTTTCTAATGTTGAACCATCCCTGCATACCTGATATAAACCCTACTTGGTCATGGTGAATTATTTTTTTGATATGTTGCCGAATTCTATTGACTAGAATTTTGTTGAGGATTTTTGCGTCAATGTTCATGAGGCATATCAGTCTGTCATTTTCTTTTTTTGTGGTGTCTTTACCTGGTTTTGGTATCAGGGTTATGCTGACTCCATAGAATGAGTTTAGTAGTATTCCATCCTTCTGTATGCTCTGAAATACCTTTAGTAGAAGTGGTGTTATCTCTTCTCTGAAAGTTTGGTAGAATTCTCCAGTGAAGCCATCTGGGCCAGGGCTTTTTTTTGTTGGGAGTTTTTTTAATAACCTTTTCAATCTTCTTTTGTTATGGGTTTATTTAGTTGTTCTACCTCTGTTTGGGTTAATTTAGGTAGGTAGTGAGTTTCTAGAAATTTATCCATTTCCTCTAGGTTTTCAAATTTTTTAGAGTGCAATTTTTTGTAGTACTCTGTTATGATTTTTTTAATTTCAGTTGGGTCTGTTGTGATATCACCCATCTCATTTCTTATATAGGCTATCTGCTTCCTCTCCTGTTTTTCTTTTGTCAGTTTGGCCAATGGTTTATCACTTTTGTTGATCTTTTCAAAGAACCAGCTTTTAGACTTGTTAACTCTTTCAATTGTTTTTCTACTCTCTATTTCATTTAATTCTGCTCTAATTATTATTTCATTCCTTCTGGTGCCTGTGGGCTTCTGTTGCTGCTCTCTTTCTACTTGTTCCAGTTGTAGGGTTAATGTTTTGATTATGGCCCTTTCTTGTTTTTAGATGTGTGCATTTATTGCTATAAACTGACCTCTGAGCACCGCTTTTGCTGTGTCCCAAAGGTTCTGGTAGGATGTGTTTTGATTCTTGTTTGATTCTATGAATTTCTTTATTCCATCCTTAATTTCTTGTGTAACCCAGTAATTTTTCACCAAGGTGTTGTTCAGTTTCCATGTGTTTCATTTTTTTTCCTTGATTTTTGTGTTGTTGATTTCCACTTTTATGGCTTTATGGTCAGAAAAGATGTTTTGTAATATTTCGATGTTTTGGATCTTGTTAAGGCTTGCTTTATGGCCTAATATGTGGTCTATTCTGGAGAACGTTCCATGTGAGTTGGAAAAGAAAGTATACTTGGCTGCTGTTGGGTGGAGTGTTCGGTATATGTCTATGAGATCAAGTTGACTGATTGTAGCATTTAGCTCTTCCGTGTCTTTGTTGAGCTTCTTTCTGGATGTTCTGTCCTTCACTGAAAGTGATGTGTTGAAGTCTCCTACTACTATTGTGGAGC
>NW_004444034.1:5148760-5159921 GCF_000243295.1 Trichechus manatus latirostris
TTAAAATTCTCTCTTTATCTTTGGTTTTGGTAAGTTTGATTATAATATGTCTTGGTGACTTTCTTTTGGGATCTACCTTATGTGGGGTTCAATGAGTGTGTGGATAGATATCTTCTCATCTTTCCTGATAACAGGTAAGTTTTCTGTCAACAAATCTTCAACAATTTTCTCTGTATTTTCTGTTATTCCTCCCCGTTCTGGAACTCCAATCACTCATAGGTTATTTCTCTTGATAGAGTCCCTCATGACTCTTAGAGTTTCTTCATTCTTTTTAAATCTTTTATCTGATTTTTCTCAAATAAGTTGGCATCAAGTGCTTTCTCTTCAGTGTCACTAATTCTAACTTCTACTGCCTCAATTCTGCTCCTATGACTTTCTATTGAGTTGTCTAATTCTGAAATTTTATTGTTAATCATCTGGATTCCTGATTGCTGTCTCTCTGTGAAATCTTGCAGCCTATTAAATTTGTCATTATGCTCTGGAATAACTTTTTTAAGTTCCACTACTACTTTGTCTGTGTGTTCCTTGGGAATTTATGCATTTTGTAGAATTTCCTTTCTAATTTCTAGAAGAGTTCTGTATGTTAATCTTATGTATTCTGCCTCTGGTAATTCCAAGAAATTGTCTTCCTCCAGGGAATTTATTGATTCTTTATTTTGGGAGCTTGCTGAAGCCATCAGGGACTGCCTCTTTATGTGATTTGATATTGACTGTTGTCTCTGAGCCATCAATAAGTTATTATAATTTTATTTTGTATTTGTTTAGTGAGTCCTAGCTTCTTGTTTTGTTTTGTTTTGATATGCCCCATAGGCTGCTCTTGCGCGCTAGTTTGATTATTGGCGCCTTTGAAACTCTAACGTCCTGTCACCAGGTAGTTCTGTAACTAAGGATGTGCACCAAGGAGTCCATTAAATTTTCCTATATGGGTTTAGCTCAGGTGTCCAGGCAGTCAGTCACCAAGCGTGTGGTGAGGCTCTCACCTACAGTCTTAGAGAGGCATGGGTGATTGGTGTAGGCAGTGGTAGCTGGTTGTGGTGGGGATCACATGCTGAGCCAGGCAAGGGTCTAATGACTGCCCCTGTGAGTCTGAAAGGAAAGCATGTCCCTATTCCCTAGCATGAGTAGGTAGGTGAGTTTTGCAGCTTGACTATGAGCACCCCACTCAGTTGGCTGTAAAGACTCGAGGGCACTGCTTTTTCTTGGACTCCTGTAGCAGGTGACTAGGTGGCGTAGGTGATGCCACCAGTCCTCATGCCCATGGTGTGGATCGGTAAAGGTGCCTGCTTAAGGGGCAGGGCTGTGTCAAGGGTCACAAATCTGCCACTTCACAGCTGAAACAGTTGAAGTTAAACTTCAGATGTTTACCCTGTTGTACTGTGTTAGTGAGGGCTAACGCTGTTGAGATGGGTCCCCACAAGCCTATACAGGGGTGTAAGGCACTCAGTCTGTGGACCCCTTATGCCTGTGCCTAGCACAGGAGCTGTGCTGACCCTGAGTTCCTGGCTTATGGGAGCTAGTAGCTTATTTGTTCCCTCTCCAAAGCCAGAAGAATGGGTCAGGGTGCCTTTTGGGATCTACTTCTGGCCCAGTGGACTCCTGGTGCAGAGCGGGGAGGGAGGAGGTAAAAGGGAGAGGGGTTTTTCCCAAGTGAGTTTTTTTTTTTTTTTTAAATCCCCGAGAAGGGTCGCACACATGTACTTACCTTTAGCCACTTGGGAGCTGCTTTTCACTGGTTCGGAATGTCCAAGCAGAATCTCTGCTGCGGGATCTCTCTCAATGTGGAAACTGCCTCCTGAGTGTGCACACAGCTGTTTGCCTGCTTCACTGCGGACACAGGACACAGAGCGGCTGAAGAGCTGCAGTCCCGCCGCTGATGCTGTGGTACTCCTGGCTTCTTCTGAACCGTCTCCCTCTCCCTCCGCCACTCAGTCCAATTGCTCAACTTTTGCCTTGTTCAGGGCTCCTAGATATTCATATACAATCAAATCACTTGTTTTTCCAGGTCGTTGTTTTAAGAGGGATATAGAAAGCCATCTGACTACTCCCCGCCTCAGATTTAAGATTCTTTAAAATATATTTAAGTTATATAGTTAGAAATAGCTGTGATTACAATAGAATTACAGTTCTTATTTGAATATTTTCATCCTAGAAAAATTCTTAAAACCTGTGAGCAAATGGTTGAGTTTTATTTGGAGTTATTTTTCTTATTACATGTTCATTGTTTTTTTAAGTGTGAAACACATTGTAAAGTTAAGAGACACCTTGTTGTACAATAGGATCATTGATGAGAATGAACACAACTCTATTGTAGAGATCTATGTTCAAATCTGTTAGATGCCACAGTCTGTGTGATCTTGAGAAGACTTTGAATTTCTGTGCCTGACTTTATTCATTTGCAAGTGTTTGACTGGATCTCCAAGGTCTCTTTTAGTTTGAAAGTTCTGTTTAAATTTCTCATGAGTTAGAACTGCTAACCTTTCAATATAAGTATGAAGGTCTAGGGTATGGCATAAGAGAAATATTTTTAGTTATTTGGAAGCTGATAAGTGAACGTCTCTGAATATTTGTTAATATCTAGCAAATAATAGAGAAAAAATCTAATAATAATGTATAATACCCTTCATTAGCTTGCCTGCTTTTAGTACTGTGATCCTTGATTGTACATAACAGAGGCAAGAACTATTTATGAATTGGTTTATCTCTATTTTTTTCTTTGAGGCACATACAAGAACTTTAATCTACGCATGTTTTATTGGTTGAAAACATAAGTATCCCTTACTTTCAAGAAGATCAGTATTATTTGGCTTTTTACCGTTTATAATCTCAAGATACATATTGTAAGGAAATCTAAGTAAACAGTGTCAAAAGGATCTAGGGATAGATGTGAGACTGAAGAAGGTGTAAAGGCCTAATTAATCAGAAACTTATATTTCAGCTCAAGATATGCATCCTTTAGTTCCCTTTTGCTTGAGAAAGAGCTTCTTTCTATTATCTTAAGGTGAAATATTAGGTATAAAATATTTGGAGCACTTCAGAGATTATCACTTTGCTTTTAATTGGATCAAGGAATGAGGTAAAGGAAATTGAAAGTCTGAGGTTCACTTCTGTGGGGAACAGGCCTGGTTCTAAGAGCCAGATTGGATCCAATGAGAGAAATGAAAGGATATATTTTGTCTTTAATTTATAGATTACTAAAATTTCAATGAATGGCCAGTAGCTAGAAAGAAAAGACTAAGCAAGAAAAAATACCAAGCTTCATAAATTTTAAAACTGATATTCTAATTGATCAAATTTCTCATTATATAAAAGAGGCAATCAAGAGAGAAGGAAAACCAAGTAAATTTTCACAAAGTATTAAGGCCAAGAAAATGAATACTACTGAGAATAAAGAAAGAACAGACAAAATCCCATTAAAAATGTGAAACCTCGAAAGAAGGCAAGCCAGATTAGGAAAGTTTTTTTAAAAAAAGTTTTCAAGCCACAGATAGAATATTCAAGAGGAAAGTCTCAGAAATTCAATGGGAATTATGAGTCAAAATAAATAAATAAATAAAAGACTGGTATATATTTCTTCACATTTTTTTCAGTTAAGTCTAAAGATAGTGATTCAAGTAATTTTTCCAGTGTTCTAAAACTGCTATCTTGATTTGCAGCTATTAAAATTGTGATTTGGGGAAAGGCCCGGTTTTCAGTATGAGAGTAATCAAACACCTTGAAATGAAGTAGTCTTGGAAGTTTCCATTTTGATTTCTTTAGTTTTAGTATATTTTGTCAGGGTTTTTCTAGATGTTTTAAAAAAGCAACTTGACCCTTCAAGAGTCATCTTTTTTTTTTTTTTTAATTTGTTTTATTGTTGTTGAGTCAAGAGTTATCTTTGTCTGAGAAGATGCATACATATACCTATTGGGATGTAAGTCACATGTTTTTGTGCTCTACAGAGTATATTATTTTCTCAGGCAAGCAATATAAGCCAGGACAAAAGGCTGTGAAGATGAAGAATTTGTGAGAAAATGGAGAGACATGGGAAGGTGTGGAGTTCCTTGGTGGCAGAAACGGTTAAGCACTCAACAACTAGCTAAAAAATTGGCAGTTTGAACCCACCCAGAGGAAGACAAGCATAGTGATCTTCTTCTGAAAGGTCACAGCGTTGAAAACGCTATGGAGCAGTTCTACTCTACACACATGGGGTTGCCATGAGTCGGCATCGACTCATTGGCAACTAACAAAAACAACGACAGTATATTTCCCACCCTTTATCAAGCTATTCTATCAGAATACTTAATCAACTTTGTCTAACCTATTTTAAAATTCCAAAATGGAATGAAGAATAAAGAAAGCTTTTAGCTGACTTGGCATGTAGAGAGTGTTGCCAAATTCTTTTTCCCTATCTGCCTCTCTGTATTCTGGTGATAGTAGCAAATTAGATACTGTAGAAAGTTGCATATGCGTGGAATGTTAATCTGGATAATTGAAAATTGCCCAGTTTTAAGTCTGAAGACTCATAGTAATTCCATGTACAACAGAACAAAACATTGCCATGCCCTATGTTATATTCATGATAGTTGATATGTTTGAGTCCATTGTTACAGCTATTGTGTAGTGCCTTCCAACCTTGGAGACTCATCTTCCAGCACTGTATCAGACTATATTCTATTGTGATCCATAATATTTTCACTGGTTAATTTTCAGAAGTAGATTGCCAGGCCTTTCTTTCTAGCCTGTTTTAGGAAGCTCTGCTGAAACTTGTTCACTATGGATGATCCTGCTGGTATTTGAAATACTGGTGGCAAAGCTTCCAGCATCATAACAAACTGACAGATGGGTGGTATCCAAACACAGGCTTTTTTCAATCCTTATTACTTGATAGCCACCTGTCATGGATTAGTAATCCCTAAGAATAGTCTTGCAACATAACAAAACACATGGGATAGTGCTAAAGCAGTGCTTAAAAGAAAATTTATAGCTGTAAATGCCTATATTAAGAAAGAAGAAAGATCTCAAATCAATTAACCTTCCACTTTAAGACTAGAAAAAGAAGAGCAAACTAAACCTAAAGAAAGCAGAGGAGGGAAATAAAGATTAGAGCAGAAATAATGAAGTGTAGAATAGAAAAACAATACAGAAATCAACAAAACCAAAAGCTGGTTCTTTGAAAATAGCAACAAAATTAGCAAACATTTAGCTAGACTTACCAAGAAAAAAAGACAAATGACTCAAATTACTAAACTCAGAAATAAAAGAAGAGACATTACTTCTGATCTTACAGAAAAAAAAAATTATTAAAGAATACTATAACATTTGCATGCCAACAAATTAGATAACCTGGATATAATGGATATATTCCTTGCAGGCACAGTAATGAAACTAATCCAACAAGAAATCGAAAATCTGAAAAGACCTATAACAAGTGAAAAGATTAAATTAGTGAAACAAACAAAGACACAAAACTTTTTACAAAGAAAAGCACAGGTCCAGATGGCTCCATTGGTGAATTCTACCAAACATTTAAAGACAAAATTAACACAAACCCTTTACAAAACTTTTCTAGAAAACAGAAGAAGAAGGAACACTTCTTTACTCATCTTACAAAGTCTCATACTAAAACAAGACAGCACAAGAAAATGAAAACTGCTTTACGAATATAGAAATAAAAATCCTCCATAAAAAACTAGCAAACTAAATTCAGTAACATATAGAAAGAACAATACAACATGACAAAATTGGTTTTTCCTCAGGAATGCAAGGTGACTTCTACATATAAAAATCTATCAGTGTAATATACCATATTAATAGAATACAGGAAAAAAACCCACACAATTATTACAATATATGAAGAGAAAGCATTTGACAAAATCCAACAATCTTTTATAATAAAACCTCTCAATAACTAGGAATAGAAGAAAACTTCTTCAATCTGATCAAGGGCAGCAATGAAAAGCCCACAGCTGGCATCATACTTAATGGTGAATGACTGAAAGCTTTCCCCCATGATCAAGTATAAGACAAGGATGTCTGCTTTCATGATTTCTGTTCAACATTTTGCTATAGATTCTAGCCAGGGCAATTAGGCAAGAAAAAGAAATCAAAGGCATCCAGATTGGAAAGGAAGAAATAAATCTATGTCTGTTTGAAAATGACATGACCTTTTATATAGAAAATCCTAAGGAATCCATGTGTGTATGCATGCAGACACACACACACACACACACACACACACACACACACAACTGTTAGAGTTATTAAATGAGTACAGCAAGGTTGCAGGATACAATATCAATATACAAAAGTCGATTGTATTTCTGTACATCAGCAATGAACAATCCAAAACTGAAATAAGAAAAAAACTTCCATTTGCAATAACCTCAATAAGAATAAAGTACTGTGAATGAATTTAACAAGTTTAAGATTTTTACACTGAAAAGTATACAACTAAATTGAAATAAATTTTAGTGGACTGAATGATGACCTCCCAAAATGTTGTGTTCATGTCCTAACCTCTAGAATGTGTAAATATGAGCTTATTTGGAAAAAGAATCTTTGCAGATGTAACTAGAGTAATATCTCGGTATGGGATCATCCTAAATTGTAGTGGGCCTTGATTCAATGGTGAGTCCTTAGAAGAGAAGAGAAGGGGAAACAGGGACACACAGAAAGGAAGGCAATGTGAAAATGGAAGCAGGGATTGGAGTTATGCCGCACGGCCAAGGAACACCAGGAGTCAATAGAAGCTGGAAGAGGCAAGGAAAAATTATCCCTTAGAGCCTTCAGAGGAATTCCTGGGTGGCACAAAAAGGTTAAGCTGTTGATTACTAACTAAAAGTTTGGCGGTTTTGAACCCACTCAATGCTTCACAAGAAAGGCCTGGCAATCTGCTTTCAAAAGGTCACAGCCTTGAAAACCCTAGGGAATGCAGTTCTTCTCTGCAACACATGGACTCACTATGAATTGGAGTCAACTCAATGGCAACTACTTTGGTTCATGGTTTATAGCCTTCAGAGGGAGTGCAGCCCTACTGACACCTTGATTTCAGACTTCAGGCCTCCAGAACTGTGGGAAAATACATCTCTGCTGTGTTAAGCCAATTGATTTGTGGTAATTTGTTGTGGCAGCCCTAGGAAACTAATACAGAAATGAAAGAAAACTTAAATAGATGAAAGATATCCCATATTCATGGACCAGAAGACAACATGTCCAAATTGATCTACAGATTCAGTAAAATCCCTATCAAAATTCTGGCTGTCATATACCAATGTTCATTGCAGCATTATTCACAATAGCCAAAAGGTGGAGACAACTTAAGTGAATGTATACACAAAACATAGTATATACACACAATGGGATATTATTAGCCAAAGGAGAAATGAAGTTCTGATATTGTCTTAGTCATCTAGTGCTGCTATAACAGAAATACCACAAGTGGATGGCTTTAACAAAGAGAAATTTATTTCTTCACAGTAAAGTAGGCTAAAAGTCCAAATTCAGGGTGTCAGCTCCAGGGGAAGCCTTTCTCTCTGTCAGCCTTCTTCTCATCAGTGTTCCCCCCGACTAGGAGCTTCTCTACACAGGGACTCCAGGTCCAAAGGACAAGTTCTGCTCCTGGCACTGCTTTCTTGGTGGTATGAGGTCCCCAATTCTCTGCTTGCTTCCCTTTCCTTTCATCTCTTGTAAGGTAAAAGGTGGTGCAGGCCATAACCTAGGGAAACTCCCTTTACATTGGATCAGGGATGTGATCTGGGTAAGGTGTTACAATCCCACCCTAATCCTCTTTAACGTAAAATTACAATCACAAAATGGAGGCCAACCACACAATTCTGGGAATCATGGCCCAGCCAAATTGATGAACACATTTTTGGGGGGAGATGATTCAAACCATGACAGATATATACTAAAACATGCATGAACCTTGAAAACAGTATGTGAAGTGAAATAAGCCAGATACAAAGGGACAAATTTTGTATGACCCCACTTACATGAACTATCTAGAATAGGTAAATGTGTGAAGACAAAAGTTCATTAGTGATTCCCCAGGATTGGGAGGAGAAGGGAATGGAGAATTATTACTTAAGTGACGCCAAGTTTCTGCTTGGGGTGATGAAAAACTTTTGGAAATAGTGGTGATGGTTGCACAGCATTATGAATATAATTAATGTCACTGAATTGTACACTTAAAAATAGCAACTTTTTTGTTATATATCCTTTATCACAATACAAATTTTTAAAAAATGTGCAAAAAATTCTCCAAAGAAGATACAAAGTGTCCAGTAAGTACAGGAAAAGATGCTCAACATCATTACTGTATTTTTACACAAATAACAAGCGCCTTCTCTGGTTGCCAACTATGTCTTCCCCTTGTGAGGTATTATCATAACCAAGCTATGCTAATATTTTAACAGCAAAAAAAAATTGGCATTGTGGCGCTTATGAAAATACCTCCCAGGGGGAGGGCGCAGTCGGCTAGCAAATATAGAAGTCATGCTTTATTTGCATAAAAATACAGTAGTCGTTTGTTAAACATAGCCAAAACCACAATGAGATACCACTTGACACCCATTAAAAAAAATAATAAAGAAAACCAAACTCATCGTTGTCAATTCTGACTCATAGCGACACTCTACACAGAGTAGAACTGCCCCATAGAGTTTCCAAGACTAATCTTTACAGAGGCAGACTACCATATCTTTCTCCCGCAGAGCAGCTGGTGGGTTCTAACTATCAACCTTCTGGTAAACAGCCAAGCACTTAACCACTGTTCTACCAGGGCTCCTTCACACCCATTAGGATGGCTATAATAAAAAAAGATGGGTAATAACAAGTGTTGACAAAGATGTAATTAGAAATTAGAACCCTCATACATTGCTGGTGGGAAACTAAAATGGTACAATCATTTTGGAAAACGATTTGACAGTTCCTCAAAAAGTTAAACAGAAAGTTAACATATGACAAAGCAATTCCACTCCTAAGTATATTGTTAGTTGCCATGAAGTTGATTCTGACTCATGGTGATGCCAAGTGTTACAAAGTAAAACTTCTCCATAGGGTTTTCTTGACTGTGATCTCTATGGAAACATATCGCCAGGCCTTTTCTTCCACAATACCACTAGGTGAGTTCGAACCAACAACCTTTAGGTTAACAGTCAACCACAAACCTAGGGACATTCCTAAGTATATAGCCAAGAGAAATGAATACTTAAGCCCCCACAAAAACTTGTACACACGTTTCATAGCTGCAGTATTCATAATAGTCAAAACGTGGAAACAACTGTCCATCAACTGATGAATGGATAAATAAAATTTATATCTAGACAATGGAATTTTGTTTGGCATTTAAAGGAATGAAAGGAGCTCTGGTGGTGCAGTGGTTAAGTGCTCTACTGCTAACCAAAATGTTGGTGCTTCGAACCCACCAGCTGCTCTGCAGGAGAAACATGTGGCAGTCTGCTTTTGTAAAGATTTACAGCCAACGCTGGAAATCCTATGGGGCAGTTCTACTCTGCCCTGTAGGGTCACTTTGAGTCGACAGCCATGAGTTAAAGGAATGAAGTGCTGATACATGCTACAACGTGGATGAACCTTGTTGAGTGAAAGAAGCCAGTCACAAAAGACTACTTATTGTAGGATTCCATTTATAGAAAATGTCCAGAATAAACAGATTCTTAAAGATAGAAAGATTAGTGGCGACCTGGGCCTGGATGGAGGGGGGAAATGGGGAATGACTGCTAATGAGTATGAGGTTTCCTTTTGGAGTGATGAAAATATTCTGGATTATTTAATGCTGATGGTTGCACAGTTTTGTGAACTTACTAAAAACCACTGAATCATGCATTTTAAAGGGTAAATTTTATGGTATGCAAATTATCTCAATTAAAAAAATTTCTGCCTAGAAATGGTGCTAGATGAAAACTGATCAAGTAAATAAATACATAGGTACCAGACTAGACAGAACCAATGATAACGGGCCTCATTAAAAATTAACAGAAAAGCTGAGACCCTGTAAGTGAAAAAGGAAGCAGTTTGGTAGGGGAGATATTGAGATCTGTTCACTTTTATGGCTGGACTGTAATACCTATAAGGGAAGACAAGCATGATCATTTCAATAATGAAAACCAAAAACCTCGTAGTGATCCTTGCCCCGGAGTTTCCAAGGAGCACCTGGTGGACTCAGACTGCAACCTTTTGGTTAGCAGCATTTAGCACTTAACCTCTATGCCACCAGGGTTTCTAATAATACCACTTTCAAAAGGAACCAAAAACTGCTTAGAAAAGACAGTTGTTTGAGAAAATGAGATTAATTAAAAGTTGCTGCTGCATTTCTAAATTATACTATTTATATGCTTTGTTATGAAAACAGATTTCTATGTTGCTAGAGTGGATTGTTTAGAAAATAAAGGGTATCCGGGAAGGACATTTTAGCATTTTTGCAGGCAGTCTGTTATATGTGAGAAGACATAATCCAGAATATTCCAGAATGAATTTTAAAAATAGTCTTATCTAGTTTCACAAAATGGCATTTGGATTCTTACTGGAATTGCACTGAAATCATACATTAACTTATTTAAATGATCTCTGCTCCCTTAGGAACATAAAAAGCTATATAACTTTTTTTGTTAAAATTATTCCTAAGTATTTTCATAGTTTTAATTCCTATTGGGATTTCTCCCATAACTCCCCCAACTTTAAATTTATGACACATTATTGTAACTATGGAAATATGTATTTGAATATATATTTTTGTGTTTTTTATTTATATACAGTCACCTTACCAATTTCTTTAATAAGTTTTAGGAGTATTTTTCAATTTTTAAAAAATTAAATTAAAGACGCCGCAAAGAAAGAAAATGACAGACCGATATGCCTCATGAATATTAATGCAAAAATCCTCAACAAAATTCTAGTCAATAGAATTCAGCAACATATCAAAAAAATAAATCACCATGACCAAGTAGGATTTATACCAGGTGTGCAGGGATGGTTCAACATTAGAAAAACAATCAATGTAATACATCACATAAATAAAACAAAAGACAAGAACCACATGATCTTATCAATTGATGCAGAAAAGGCATTCGACAAAGTCCAACACCCATTCGTGATTAAAACTTTCAACAAAGTAGGAATAGAAGGGAAATTCCTCAGTATAATTAAGGGCATTTATACAAAACCA
>NW_004444034.1:5160021-5178852 GCF_000243295.1 Trichechus manatus latirostris
ATCTATGTCAATTGGCATAACAAAACTTATTAAGAAAATGTTCTGCATCCTACTTTGGTGAGTGGCATCTGGGGTCTTAAAAGCTTGCAAGCAGCTGTCTAAGATGCATCAATTGGTCCCAACCACTTGGAGTAAAGGAGAATGAAGAACACCAAAGACACACGGAAGGTATTAGCCCAAGAGACAGAATGGGCCACATAAACCGGAGACTTCATCAGCCTGAGACCAGAACGACTAGATGGTGCCTGGCTACCACCAATGACTGCCCTGACAGGGAACACAACAGAGTCCTGGATGGAGCAGGAGAAAGGTGGGGTACAGAACTCAAATTCTAGTAAGAAGACCAGACTTAATGGTCTGACTGAGACTGGAGGCGCCCGGGAAAGCATGGCCCCTGGTCTCTCTATCACCCCAGAACTAAAACATTTTCCGAGGCCCACTCTTCAGACAGGGATTGGACTGGGCTGTGGGACATAAAGTGATACTTGTGAAGAATGTGCCTCTTAGTCAAGTAGATACAAGAGACCAAAGGGGCAACTTCTGTCCAGAGGTGAGATGGGAAGGCAGACAGAGTTAGGAGCTGGTTGAATGTTCATGGGGAATCAGGGGCGGAGGGGAGGAGTGGGCTGTCGCAGAATGGGGTGAGCGGTTGGAGTCTCATAACAATGTATGTAAAAAAAAAAAATTCTTTATGGGAGACTAAGTTGAAATGTAAACTTCATTTAATTACAACAATAAAGAAACATTAAAAAAAATTAGATTCTCTTGTTAGTGTGGGGTATACAATTATATATGCAAATAAAATTTTTTTTCACTTCTAATATTTGTGAACAATTTATTATTTACCTGGTTTATCATAGTGAGTTAAACCTTTACGACAATAATGATGTCCTGTGAACTTCCTCTTGATTTTAATATAAATAGTGGTGCTCTTTTATCTTTTAGCATGATTTTGCTATTGGCTTTGGAAAATTGTGTTTATGATGCTTTTTTTTTTGTATTACTGTTTTGTTTAGAGGTTTATAAGGAATATCTTCTGACTTTGACTTGATCATTTACTTCTTTCCTCCCTCTCTGACTTCCTCCTTCTTACCCTTTCTTCCTTTTTTCCTTTATCCTTTCCTTTCTTCCTCTCTCCTCTCCCATCTTTCTTTTTCTACTGTCTTGAATTGGGTTTTAGTATTAATGTCATGCTAGTTTAAAAAAATGGACTAGGGAAATTTTCTTTCTTTTTCCATAGTTTGGGATAATTTTAGTAAATATCAAGTACAGGTTTTTGTTCTTCCAGTTTCTTCTATAATTGTTAGTTTGGTCAGATTTTCTACTTTTTCTTAAGTCAATTTTGATCAATTTTTTAATTTTGATGGAAAAAAATCCCTTTAGACTTTCAAATGTATTGCCATGTAATTTTTTACAAGTTCTCATATTTAAAAAAGATCTCTTTGATTTTAGTAGTTGTTTCTCCTTTGTCCTTTGTAAAATTTTTTTTTGTGCCTATTTTTTTCCCCTTTCTCTTATTTTAACATAATTCAGTCTTCTCAGAGATGTATCTATTATATATGCCATTTCAAAGAAGCAGCTTTTCCTTTATTTATTCTTTTTATCTTTTTCTTTTCTATGTCAATAATTCCAACTTCCCTTTTATTGAGTCCCTTCTTTTTGTCTGTTTTGGATTATTATGTTATTTTTACTTTTTATTGCATTGAACACTTATTTTTATTTGGTAATAAATTCATTTCAGCTATAAATTGTCATCTGGGTCTTATGTTAACTGTGACCCATATGATTTGGTGTAATTTTTAAATTAAGATTAAAATTATTCTGAATAATTCATAAATTCTGTTTTTCTCTTTGAGCCACAGAGAAATTTTCTTAATTTATAAATTTTTATCCTTTAATATAAACTTTTATTGGATTACAACTAAAGAATAAGAGCTATAAAATATGTACTTTTTAGAATTTATTAATTTTTAAATGTTGACATGTTATAAAGTTGATGTATATATATTTTTTAATTTGACAAACAAAAATGTTCTTTCTTCTGAATGCATAAAGTAATATAAATCTCTTTCTATCTATACACAATCACATTTAATTTAATTAATTGAATAATCAATATCCTTGGTGATATTTGGTCTACTCACTCTGAAATTCTGAAAAGAATGTAATGAGATTTTTTCTATAATTATATTAATCAAATTATATATTTTTTATTCTAGGAGTTCTTGATATAAAAAAACTTTTCACTTGTTTTGGTGCTTAAAGGTTTATTACTGTTTTATCATCTAAATATATTATTTGACAGCGTGTTTTAATGTCTCCCTTCTATTTCAATGTATTAGCCTTAAATTTCATTTTATCTAATGTTATTTATCTAATTATTAACTTCTAATGTTAAATATATAAGCTTACTTTCATTTCGTTTGCCTGTATTTACTCCTTTATTTAGATCTTTCTTTGTCACTTTTTTTTGAGTGTGGTTTTTTAAAACAACAAAAAACTGCTTTAAAAAATTTGAATATCTGTCTTTTGATAGGAGGAAACCTTATTACCTTTACTTAAAAGAAACAGAAATATTTGCTTTTATACTTTCTATTTCATTTTATTTTTGCATTATTTTATTTTATTTTTTGTTTTCTTTTTTTTTCTAACTTGATCAAGTTTTACTTTATTACCCTTTTCCTCTTATATATTTAGAAGTTCATCCTTTTCAGTTTTGCTGGTAGTTATTCATTCACTGCCGAATTACAGGCCAATTATCTGCCTGCCATTGAGGACACATAGCGAACAAAGTAGGTAAGGTGTTTGCTCTTATGAAACTTACATCCTAGCGTGTACAAATAGAAACCAACCAACCAACAAATAAGTAATAATTAAATAAGCAAGAAAATATTGAATAAATGCTACGCAGAGAATTAAAAAAAAAAAGATAAAGCAAGTGACTGGGAGGCTTCTTAGAAGTGGCCTTTGGGTTATACCAGATGCTATTCCCTGGTAGTTGCCTCTTGAGTGAGAGAACGTCAGCGGCATGGCCACCATCTTCTCAGAATTCCTCATGCTTTTTCTTTTTTAGATAAGTTTACACATGCACGCGTACACAGAATGAAACACTGCCCAGTCCTGAGCCATCCTCACAATCATTGCTATGTTTGAGCCCATTGTTACAGCCACTGTGTCAATCTATTTCCATGAGGGTCTCCCTCTTTTATGCTGACCGTCTACTTTACCAAGCATGATGTCCTTCACCAGGGACTGGTCCCTCCAGATAACATGTCCAAAGTACATGAGATGAAGTCTCGTCTTCCCCACTTCTGAGGAGTGTTCTGACTGTGCTTCTTCCCAGACAGATTTGTTCATTTTTCTGGAGTCCGTGGTATATTCAATATTCTTTGCCAAAACCGCAATTCAAATGCATTAATTCTTCTTTGGTCTTCCTTATTCATTGTCCAGCTTTCACATGCATATGAGGCGATTGAAAATAACATGGCTTAGGTCAGGTGCACTTTAGCCCTCAAAGTGACATCTTTGCTTTTTAACACGGTGAAGAGATCTTTTGTAGCAGATTTGCCCAATGCAATGTGGCATTTAATTTCTTGACTGCTGCTTCCATGGGCATTGATTGTGGATCCAAGTAAAATGAAATCCTTGACAACTTCGATTTTTTCTCCATTTATCATAATGTTGCTGTTTGGTCCAGTTGTGAGGATTTTCTTTTTTTCTTTATGTTGAAGTGTAATCCATACTGAAGGCTATGTCTTTGATCTTCATCAGTAAATGCTTCAAGTCCTCTTCACTTTCAGCAAGCAAAGCTGTGTCATCTGCATATTACAGGTTGTTACTGAGTCTTCCTCCAATCCTGATGCTGCTTTCTTCTTCATATAATCCAGCTTCAAAAGAAGATGGAAGAAATACACAGAGTTACTGTACCAAAAAAGTTAGTGATGTTCGAGCACTTCAGAAGTTAGCATATTATCAAGAACCGATGGTATTGAAGGAAGAAGTCCAAGCTGCAATGAAGATTTTGGTGAAAAACAAGGCTACAGGAATTGATGGAGTACCGGTTGAGATGTTTCAACAAATGGATGCAATGCTGGAAACGCTTACTCTTCTATGCCAAGAAATTTGGAAGATGGCTACCTGACCAACCAACTGAAAGAGTTCCATGTTTGTGCCTATTCCAAAGAAAGGTGATTCAACAGAATGAGGAAATTATCAAACAATATCATTAATATCACATGCAAGTAAAATTTTACTGAAGATAATTCAAAAGCAGTTGCAGCTGTGCATTGACAGGGACCTGCCAGAAATTCAAGCCGTATTCAAAAGAGGACGTGGAACAAAGTATATCATTGCTGATGTCAGATGGATGCTGGCTGAAAGCAGAGAATACCAGAAAGATGTTTATACATGTTTTATTGACTATGCAAAGACATTCAACTGTGTGTATCATAAGAAATTATGGATAACATTGCAAAGAATGGGAATTCCAGAACATTTATTTGTGCTCATGAGGAACCTGTACATAGACCAGGAGGCAGTCGTTCTAACAGAACAAGGGTATACTGCTAGGTTTAAATTATTATTTAGAACTTTTATATTCATCATCCATACTTATACAGATACTTTTATTTTCCTGTCATCAGATTACAGCTTTGAGAACTCTATGGAAGCTTTGAGATCATCTAGTCAATTCCTATTGCACATGTTAGGAAAATGAGTTATCTAGAGTCCTTGGGTGGTGCAAACAGTTAATGTGCTCAGTTGCTAACTGAAAAGTTAGAGGTTCAAGTCCACACAGAGGCACCTTGAAAGAAAACCCAGGCAATCTATTTCCAAAAAATCAATAATTGAAAATCCTATGGAGCAGAGTTCTATTCTGACACACCCAGGATCTCTGTGAGTCAGAATCGACTTAATGCTAACTATTTTTTAAGATCGTACAGTTTTGTAAACTCAGTTGTTAAGTGGAGACACAGTGGTAGTTCAAAAATACTACTGTAAATGATAAATCAGATAACGTACTAAAAAAATATCTGGCCGTATTAGGCTGTGTGCATGTGTGTAAACACACAGACACAGACAGACACAGACAGACACAGACACACACACAGACACACACACAGACACAGACACACAGACACACACACACACACAGACACAGGCACACGCACACGCACACGCACACGCACGCACACCTCTTGCCTTTCTTCCTTCTTTTCACATAGGGTGAGTTAGTGCCTGAGCTTGGACTGGAAGTAGTTCTGGCTCATAGGTTCTCTTTTGACCACAACTCCTAAAATCCCCTCTCTCTCCCCTAATCTAGAACCATTTCCCCAAATCTTCTTTTTTTTTTTTTTTATAGTTCTTTTTCTCTTAGACTGTGACGTCTTTTCCAGTCATACTGATTTTTCCCATACATTGTTTTCTGGGATTAAAAGAATTTCAAGAATGCTGTCAGTAGACTATGTGACATTCCTTAATAATCTATCACAAAGAAATGAGTATAGATTATTAAAGAAGGTATAGATGTAAATTGTATGCCTATGTAGTTGTCTATGTTCAAAGATGTTTCGTAGAGAAGAAGTGTTTTCTGGGGATGGTTGCTAGGTGAATATTTTCCTTTTAATTAGAATTACTGATTACAGAATGTTTTCTATGCATCGGCCACTATGATAAGCCCTTGTAGTATCATTTCCTTTAATCCTCATAGCTATCTAATGAAATGCATATTTCCTCTACCTGGATCTTTACTTAGAAATCCTCTCTTATTTATGTTTCACCTCAAATATTACTTTCTCAGAAGGCTTTCCATAATTTTCCATTTAAAATGCTTCTAGGCTCGCTTTAACAGATGTAAATAATTACAACATAATGTAATAAATGCAAAAGATGAATCCATGTTTTTTAATAAATACAAAAGCTAAAAAGCTGTATAGTAGATGCAGCTCTTATTGACTCTTACTACTGACAAGAGGAAGTGAAGTTGAAAATTGAATAGGAAAGAACAGTGGGAACCAACCTTTAAAACACCTGCAACATATCAGGAAATTTGATGATATCTTATTGTAAAATTGACAATGAGAAATCAATTATAGAAGTTTTATTGTAGAAGTCACCATCTGGGGCCCACTGGCTGAATTCCAGTCAAAGACGTAGCTTTAAGTATTTTAAATACTTGTCAACATTTAAAAACCAGGGGGTTGAACACAGAAATCCAGATATCCTCCTTCTTTTGAGAAACCAAAATATCTAGCAACATTGAACCCAGCATGGAATTAAGTTGCAAACAATTTGGATGAGGTACACACACTCCAGATCATCAAATTTCCAATCTGCCAGCCTCATTCATTTAAATTTGGTGGGCACGGTAGCTGTTTAGGTTCGTAATCCTGGCTTAGAGTAAATTGTCCAAGGCTACATTGCTAGTAAGGCACAAAGTTAAAATTAAAAGCCAGATCTGTTTCTCTCCAAAGGTCTTGCTCTAATTTATGGCTCCTGTTAAAGTCTCTTTGTGTATAGAGAATATGTACATTGAAATTTTCCAGAAATGATTCTGATTTATTCTCTTGCCTTTTGAAAATCACTGCTGTATGCAGCATTTTTCTGAATACCAAATGTTTTATCTCAAGCATTTTGATTTGTAACTCAGTGATTCATATTTTACCATATATTGTGTATAGACTCAAGTCAAAATAAAAATAGAGAATAATAATCGATATCAATATAATTCTACCTCATTTGCTTATGTCTTGTAATTCTAAGAAATGCATAAGTAGCACTGATAAGGTTTATTTAATTTCAGTGAAAGCCATAAACAACCCACTTTGTGGTCAAATTCCCCTTATATATCAATATAATAAACCAAATCTTTATAGTGCTTAAACTTCTTATTAAAACTAAGTCAGTTCAGTTTCATCCCCAAGTGTCTTTGATATGAGACATCTACAGTTAATATCTAAATATAACTGATGTAATGATGAATAATTTGATATATATATATGCTCAACATGGAGTCCCTGGGTGGTGCAAATGAATATGCAATGTAATATTATTTAAGAATAATGTAATATTTCCATCAAGAGGACCTAGTATAGTGCTAAATACATAGGAAGAATGAAGAGATAATTCAGAATGTTTCTCTGGTCTTCCTGGCTTTGGGATTCCTGTTGCTTTTGCCTTTGATGATGATATCAGACACCATTCCAAAACAAATGACTGTAAAAACTTGTCTGAGATAAGGAAAGGTAATATTGACCAATTAGAGTGTTCTCATTTGATAGTTTAAATTATCTTAAACTATCCTAAAATTGTATGGTGCTGAGGATATGTTCAACATTCAGTATATACTTGTTGAATTTTTTCTTATATTGATGGACTAAATGAATAGGAAAGGTCAACAATGGAGACACTGGTCAGTGAATATATTTATCTAGAGTTGAGCACACAAGTAAGAAAAACATCAACACTGTCATACTTGGAAACAGAAGATAATTGTATGACATTTTAAGGGGTGGATTCAGAAGGGATGATATAACAACCGAAAAACTTTAACCATTTAAAATTTGTTATTACTTACAAATATGCTTTTAAATTAAAATTCTTCTCGATTTTTGCATCCTTATTTGGTAGTTCCTTAGTTTTTAATCACCGTGCTGTCTTTTTTGCTTCTTGCAGGAAACTTTTATGAATGACCTAATTCTGATTTCCAGTGCATACTGGGCTCTTTAGAAATGTTGGATTAATGTGTCTTCTTTCATTTTCTCTTTCTCCACCTCCTTAAGTTGACTATTTTAAAAGTTTTTGCAGCTAGAGAATCTAGGGAAGAATCACTTTATTTATGTACAAAGTTTAACAGATGTTCACTGGTAATAATAACTTATTAGTTTCATTAGTGATAAAATGTAGAGTATGTATACCTGTATCATGAATGCACACTAAATTGAGAATGATACTGACCTGATATTCTGACAAGTGTAATTTTTAATGTGTCAAATAATAAGAATCTAAGAATGGAGAACATCTTACTTAGTGCCATAAGAAGGACAGTTTGAAGCAGACAATTTTGTATTTGTCATTACAGTATCATAATTTGTCATTAATATAGGCTATAATAATTTATAGCCATTTATATTAGTTTATTACTTTGAGTTAAACAGAGGTTCTAGAAATTATTTAAAATGCCAAAAAGAATATTTACATTGTCAAAAATTTATTGAAAATCTTTCATTTTAAATGCCAAAATATCTGAACCAAGGGCTATTTTTAACCATGATTAGATTATTCTTCTGTAGTGAAAACGTATCAATTCATAATTTGTGGTAATAAGTAGAGCCTCTTTTGTAAACCAGAACAAAGCCTATATAGTAGTGGCGTAAAGACAAGGAATTCTTTTTTAAAATTCAAAGTAAACTATAAAATGTGATTGGGGATTTCACTGGAGACTTATTTCTTAATAGCCAAATGGACTTAAGCTTCATAGATTTTCAAATTTATTAAATAACTGGTTTTAAATCAGACAGTTTATGGTTTCTATTTGGAAGAATCCAGACCCCAAGAGTAATCTATTTGTGAGAAAAAATAGACCATTTGAAATATGAGAGGTGTATGAAGGTTTATTTTTCAAGAAGATGTAAGCCGTTTTTTACCTTGTATGTCTAGTTGACCATGCAATATTGAAGACAAATTTCCACTTTACAAAGATGTATCACATTAGAAAGTCCGTGTTTTTGGACAGCTGGGTGTCATTATGTAAAATCTGTGAATTCTATTTGGCTTCTCAATGTTTTAATTGCTGATCTTTTTAAAGAAAATCTATGTTTGAGAATAAAGTATATAATTTGAATCAAATCCCACTTTCAATTACCATAGATACCCTAATAATATATCATGTGTTGTTTTATTATTCCTTCTACTTGCTTTGAGTTTAATTATGTCCTGCAATGGAATCCTTAGGTGGTACACACAGTTAATGCATTTGGCTGCTAACCAAAAAGTTGGCAGTTTGAGTTCACCTAGAGGTAGCGCAGGGGAAAAGCTTAGTGATCTATTTTTGAAAACTCAGTCATGGAAGACATATGAAGCACAGTTTGTTGGAACCAACTCAACAGCACCTTTTTTTTTTTTCAAATTGATGTGATGACTTATCTCATTATTATGTAATGTCTTTCTTTTTTTTTTTTTTGGTAATACTTGTTATTCTGAAGTCTAATTTGATGTGAGCATAATTATTGTAGCTTTGTTTCAATAAGTGTTTGTATGGTGTACCTTTTTTCTTTCTTTTACTTCTAACCAATCTATATACTTAAAGGGGTTTCTTGTAGACAATGTATAGTTGGGTATTTTTTAATCAAACCTAAAAATAACTACCCCTTAATTGAAGTGTTTAGGTAATTTGCACTTAATTTTATTATTAGTTTAATAATGGAATTGGTATATTCTGCTATTGTGCTATTTATTTTTCATTTGTCCCCTCTGTTTTTCTCTCTTATCCTTCTTTCACTGCCCTTTTTTGAAAAAGTAATTATTTCTTATGATTTCATTTTATCTCCTGTCTTGGATTATTGTTGTTGTTAGGTGCCATTGAGTCGGTTCTGACTCATAGAGACCCTATGTACAACAGAACGAAACAGCGCCCTGTCCTACGCCATCCTCACAATCGTTATGCTTCAGCCCATTGTTGCAGCCACTATGTCAATCCATCTTACTGGGGAACTTCCTCTTTTTCACTGATCCTCTGCTTTACCAAGCATAATGTCCTTCTCCAGGGACTTGTCCCTACTGACAACTTGTCCGAAGCACATGAGACGTAGTCTCGCCATTCTTGCTTCTAAGGAGCATTCTGGTTGTACTTTTTCCAAGACAAATTTGTTCGTTCTTTTGGCAGTCCATGGTATATTCAGTATTCTTCTTCAACACCACAATTCAAAGGCATCAGTTCTTCTTTGGTCTTCCTTATACATTGTCCAGCTTTCACATGCATAGGAGGTGAATGAAAACACCATGACTTGGATCAGGCGCACCTTAGTCTTCAAGGTGACATCTTTGCTTTTCAGCACTTTAAAGAGGTCTTTTGCAGCAGATTTGCCCAGTGCAATGCATCTTTTGATTTCTTGACTGCAGCTTCCATGGATGTTGATTATGGATCCAAGTAAAATGCAATCCTTAACAACCTTAATCTTTTCCCCGTTTATCATGATGTTTCTTATTGGTCCAGTCGTGAGGATTTTTGTTTTCTTTTTGTTGAGGTGTAATCGACACTGAAGGCTGTGGTCTTTGATCTTTGTCTTAGTCATCTAGTGCTGCTATAACAGAAATACCACAAGTAGATGGCTTTAACAAAGAGAAGTTTATTCTCTCACAGTCCAGTAGGCTACAAGTCCAAATTCAGGGCATCATCTCCAGGCCTTCTCTCCCTATCGGCTCCAGAGGAAGGTCCTTGTCATCAGTCTTCCCTTGGTCTGGGAGCATCTCAGCGCAGGAACCTCATGTCCAAAGGACATGTTCTGTTCCCAGTGCTGCTTTCTTGGTG
This sequence comes from Trichechus manatus latirostris, assembly GCF_000243295.1. Classification (NCBI taxonomy): domain Eukaryota; kingdom Metazoa; phylum Chordata; class Mammalia; order Sirenia; family Trichechidae; genus Trichechus; species Trichechus manatus. The sequence continues at coordinate 5,170,550 of NW_004444034.1, forward strand.
GTATGAGGTTCCCATGTGTCTCTGCTCGCTTCTTTCTTTTATATCTCAAAAGAGATTGACTTAAGACACTATCCAATCTTGTAAAACTCATCAGTATAACTGCCACTAATCCATTTTATTAGATCATAGTGACTGAGTTTACAACACAGAAGGAAATCACATCAGATTACAGAATGGTACACGATCATACAATACTGGGAATCATGACCCAGCCAAGTTGACAGATTTTTTTGGGGGGACACAATTCAATCCATGACATTCCACCCTTTGGCCCCCAAAAAATTCATATCCTTGGCACATGTAAAACATATTCACCCATAGTATCATAACAAAAGTCATAAATCAACTCCAAGTCTAAAATCGAAAAAATTCCTCTTCATCTGTCAAACCTAGAATACAAGTTATCAGCTTCCAAAGGTACAATGGCAGAACAGGCACAAGCTAGATAATTCCACTACAAATGGGAGAAATTGCAGGGAAAGAAGGAATAACAGGCACCAAGCAAGTTAGCAGAACACCTTACATTAGCCCTCAAGGCTTTCAAAATAATCCTTTGTTCTCTGAGACAATTTACACAATGGCCCTGCCCTCCAGGCTCTAGGTATTGGCCACACTCTCTGGGTTCTGAGTGGAGGCCCCTCGGCCCTGGGCTTCAGCTCCGCCTTCCAGGCCTACTAAGACAGCAACTCTGCTCCCTTGGCTTTAGGTGCACCATTCTCCTAGTCCATCGGAGTGACAATTCCACCCTTAGAAACACCAGAGGCCATGGCTGCACCCTTTGAAACCCTGAGGTCATGGCCATACCTTTTGAGACTGAGGCAGCTCAGCTTCTTGTGTTCCCTGTCTCTTCAGCTTCTGTTTCCTGTGGCCTCTTGGCCCTCGGGCCTCACGCCTGCATCTGCCCTGCAGAGGTAAGTGTTCCAAAGCTCTGTAGCTCCACCGATTAAGTGCCTGGAGGCACCCCACTTGTCTTGGGCTGGGTTCTCTAGAGAAGCAAAACCAGTAAAGTGTATAACTATATACATATATAGAGAGATTATATCAAGGAAACAGCTCACGTGATTGTAGAGGCTAGAAGGTCCATGGATCAGGGTAGAGGCCTCTCCCAAGTCACACAGCTGCATAAGCTGGCAAGCCCAAGGTCGGAAGGTCAGAGAGCAGGGCTCCCACTCACAGGCTGTGCAGATCGATAAATCCCAGGTTCGGCAGATAAGCTGACAGCTCAAGTCCCAAGAACGGGAGATGAGATGACAGGAAGCAGCCGCAGGATCCAGAGAGAGCAAAAATCCAGAACATCTACTTATATACAGATGTGGGCCACACCCCCAAGGAGACTCCCTTTCATCTGATTGGCTACTCACAGTATATTCAATCATGGGAGTGATTACATTAAAACATGGAGAATCATGGCCCAGCCAAGTTGACACACAATCTTAACCATCACACCACTCCACCAGAAGCCTCCTGCACACAGGCACTCAGCTCTCTTGCTCTGTGGGTTGGCTCCAGAGCCGTCTTGCACTGGTCTGGTTCTGCTGCTGCTGGTTCTCTGCCACTGCTGCTTCTCTGTTGCTGCAGGTTCTCTGTTGCTGCTGGTCTGCTGCTGCTGGTCCTCTGCCATTGCCCCTCCTCTATCCATTCACAGTTTCAAAACCACTTCCACATTTTAGGTATCTGTTAGAGCAGCACCCCACTCCTGGTACCAAATTCTGTCTTAGTCATCTAGTGCTGCTATAACAGAAATACCACAAGTGGATGGCTTTAACAAAGAGAGGTTTATTCTCTCACAGTCCAGTAGGCTACAAGTCCAAATTCAGGGCATCAGCTCCAGGCCTTCTCTCCTTGTCGGCTCCAGAGGAAGGTCCTTGTCATCAGTCTTCCCTTGGTCTGGGAGCATCTCAGTGCAGGAACCTCAGGTCCAAAGGACATGCTCTGCTCCCAGTGCTGCTTTCTTGGTGGTACGAGGTTCCCATTTGTCTCTGCTCACTTCTCTTTTTTATATCTCAAAAGAGATTGACTTAAGACACTATCCAATCTTGTAAACATCATCAGTGTAACTGCCACTAATCCATCTTATTACATCATAGTGATTGAGTTTACAGCACAGAAGGAAATCACATCAAATTACAGAATGGTACACAATCATACAATACTGGGAATCATGACCCAGCCAAGTTGACAGATATTTTTTGGTGTACATAATTCAATCCATGACAAACTTCAACAGGAAGTACTTCACGTCCTCTTCACTTTCAGCAAGCAAGCTTGTGTCATCTGCATAAGGCAGGTTGTTAATGAGTTTTCCTCCAATCCTGATGCCCTGTTCTTCCTCATCTAGTCCAGCTTCTTGGATTATTTGCTCAGCATGAACATTGAATAGGTGTGGTGAAAGGATACAACCCTGACACACACCTTTCCTGACTTTAAACCACATCGTTTATGTTGGTGAAAAAAGGTATTTGCAATGAAGTAGTTGGTCTTGCAAAAATCTATCGTGTGATCTCTGGCATCATTTCTATCACTAAGGCCATATTTTCTAACTATGGATCCTTCTTTGTTTCCAACTTTTGCATTCCAGTCACCGGTAATTATCAATGCATCCTGATTGCATGTTTGATCAATTTCAGACTGAAGAAGTTGGTAAAAATCTTCAATTTCTTCATCTTTGGCCTTAGAGGTTGGTGCGTACATTTGAATAATAGTTGCATTAACTAGTCTTCCTTGAAGGCGTATGGATATTATCCTATCACCGACAGCGTTGTACTTCAGGATAGATCTTGAAATGTTCTTTTTGACGATGAATGCAATGCCATTCCTCTTCAAGTTGTCGTTCCCTGCATAGTAGACCATATGATTGTTAGATTCAAAATGGCCAATACCAGTCCATTTCAGCTCACTAATGCCTAGGATATTAATGTTTATGCATTCCATATCATTTTTGAAGACTTCCAATTTTCCTATATTCACACTTCATACATTTCACATTCCAATTATTAATGGATATTTGCAGCTGTTTCTTCTCATTTTGAGTCCTGCCACATCAGAAAATGAAGGTCCCGAAACCTTGACTCCATCCATATATGTAAGGTTGACCCTGCTTTGAGGAGGCAGCTCTTCCCCAGTTGTCTTTTAAGTGCCTTCCAACCTGAGGGACTCATCTTCCTGCACTGTATCAGATAATGTTGCCCTGCTATTCATAAGATTTTCACTGGCTAAATCTTTTCAGAAGTAGACTGCCAGATCCTTCTTCCTAGTCTGTCTTAGTCTGGAAGCTCAGCTGAAACCTGTCTGCCATGAGTGACCCTGCTGGTATTTGAATACCGGTGGCGTAGCTTCCAGCACCACAGCAACACGAAAGCCCCTACAGTACGACAAACTGACAGACGTGTCGGGGCTTGGATTATTAGCTCTACTTGTTTTTTATTTTTTACTTTTTAGTGATTTATCTAGAGTTTACCATGTACATCTTAATGTATCATAACCTACCTTTAAATAATACTATACCACTTTCTGTATAGTTTAATTCTTCCCTTTCATCTTTTATACTATCATTGCCATACAGTTGGTTTCTACATATGATATCAACTGTACATTATAACTGTTTTTTACTTTAGACACTTATATTTTAAAATTATAAAAATAAGAAAAATTATTTTATATTTACCTTCATTTTTTACCATTTCTGGCATTCTTAATTTTTTTGTGTGTAAATTCAAATTTCCATCTGGTATTATACTCTACTAATGGAAGAATTTCTTTTAATATTTCTTGTAGTGCAGATATTCTGGTGATTAATTCTCCAGGTTTTGATGGTCAAAAAAAAAAATTTCACTTTATTTTTAAAAGTTTTTTTTTTTTTTTTTTTTAACTGGGTACATAATTCTGAGTGGATAGTTTTTTTTTCTTTCAATACTTTAAAAATATCATTCCATTGTCTTCTAGTTTGCATATTTTTGATGAGAAGACTGCTGTAATTCTTATCTTTTTTCGCCTATGTAATGTTGTCTGCCTTCAAATATTTCTTTTATCTCGTGCTCTTCTTATTCTTCTGAGATTCAAATTTCATTTGTTATTATCCTCCAGATCTTGGATACTCTGTCTGCTTTTCTCTCTCTCTCTTTCTGCTTCTGCTTGGATAATCTTTATTGATATTATTCAGATTCACTGATTTTTTTCCCTCAGCTGTTTTCAGTCTGTTGATAAGCACCTTAAAGTAATTCTTCATTTCTGATATTCTGTTTTTTACTTTTAATTTATAGCTTTCCATTTGACTCTTGTTTTATAGTTTCAGTTTCACCGATGAAATTCCCCATGTGTTATTGTATATAGTCCATCTTTCCTACTAGATCCTTTAATATGTTAGTCACAGTTTTTGTAAAGACCCCCTATTAGTTCCTTAGGGCTGCAGTAGCAAAGTATCACAAACTGGATGGCTTAAAATAACATAAATGTATTGCCTTACAGTTCTGGGGGTTATAAGTCCAAAATCACAATGCTGGCAGGGACATGCCCCCTATGAAGGTTCTAGGGAAGATACCTTTCTTGCCTCTTCCTAGCTTCTGGTGGTTGTGGGCAATTTTGGCATACCTTTGCTTGTAACTCGGCTTCCAAGTGAAAAGTCAGTAGTTTGAACCCACCAGCCTCTCCACATGAGAAAGATGTGGTAATCTACTTCTGTAAAGATTAGAGCCTTGGAAACCCTATGGGGCAGTTTTACTTTGTTCTTTGGGGTTGTTATGAGTCAGAATCGGCTTGATGGCAGTTGTTTGGTTTTTGGCTTGTAGACACATTAGTCCAATCTCTGCCTTCATCATCACATGGCATTCTTCCTATGGGTCTGTGTGATCAAGTTGCTCTCTTCTTCTGAGGACACAATTATATTGGATTAGGTTATACCCTAATCCAGTATGACCTCATCTTAACTTGATATATCTGCAAAGACTGTATTTCCAAATAAAGTCACATTCACAGATTATGGATGAACATAAAATTTTTGGTACACTATTCAACCCAGTACGGTCTTTGTCTGAATAGATCCAACATATGGGACATCCCTAAGTCTGATATTGTTGATTGATTTATATCTTGGCAATGAGTTTTCTTTCCTTGCTTTTTTGTGTGTCCCATAATTTTCAATTGAATGCCTGATATTGTATGTAGAAGAAGAGTAGAAACTGAGGTAAAAATTATTTACTGTCAGAAATAGACACATTCCTTCTGTCTGTCTATTAGGATGTCAGGTTGTTAGGAAGGGGGTTGAATCAATTTTGTGTATACTTGAACTGGATTTGGGTTTGGTTGATTTATTTTAACCTTCCATACACCGAAGTCTTTAAATTCCTATGCTGGTGGGACGTTGGTATCTTGTGCTAAGAGTGCAGCTTGGGGACTTGGAGACTTTTTAATCAATGTTCCTGTTCCATCTTTAGCTTTCAGTAGTTGCTGCATGCTTGCACTGTTTTACGCCTCCCCCAGAATAGACTGCTGTTATTTGCCACTCATGGTAGGGGGAGAGGGTTGTCCATTCTCCTGGACTAGCATCATTTTTAGGTAGGCACTGTGCTCATGGGTCTTGGGGATGGAGCATTTATAGACCTGACCTTCTTTCCCATGTCAGTAAACCTTGCCTTTTATATTTGGAAGGTCTTGGATGGGACCATATTTCCTGTCTCTCCCTAAGTAATAATAGACCTTTGCTTTGTATCAGTGTACGATCTTGGACCCAAAAGGGTTTCTTGCACCTGGTTCAGGAGCACACAGATTTTGCTTCTTTCTTTCTGCCTATTCACCTGTAGCAGTGGATCTGTGCCTGTGCCCTGGGAGGAAGGGGGTTCCCTCTTCATTCCTCAGAGGCAAATGGGTTTTTCTTCTACCCCTCCCCTAGAAAAATAGGATTTTTGCCTGGACTCAAGTGACAGCAGCACTTCCTGCCTCTATCCCTTTTTTTTATGAGAGAAGGATTTGGGAAATTATAAGGGGTTTTGTACCTGCTCCCACGGATAACTAATCATCGCCTGCATACCTGTGCCATGAGAGGGGCTCTCTTTAGTTTCCGTCATGCTCTTAAATTTTCAGTGTAATCAACTGATGGGGGATCATGGAAAAAAAGCTTATGAAAGGAGTGCAAACTCCCCTGTTTTTAAGGTTTTCAGTTTTTCTGAACTGATAATGCTAGGCAATTCTCAGCCTTTAAGAATTTGTTGAAATTTAACATGATTTATTATTACCTACTTCAATGATAATCACTTCTTCCTCCCACTCACTGCCAAAGGTGAAAATTTTGTGTGTCCTGTTTCTCCTTTAGAGGGCTTGTCTCTGGAATCCAGTTCACTTGTTTGCCTTGCAACTTCAGCTATCCTACGAACTAAAGAAAATGCATGATTCTGTAGGTTATCTGGTTTTTCATAACAGAAATATTAGTTTTACCTTATGCTAATCAGATAAGTTTTTTGGAGAAAGTAAAACTTAAGTTTTGTCTGTAATGGTATGATTTAAATTATCCATGAAAAAAGGATAAGGCAGTTCGGGTGAGGAGAATAGCAAGTTTAAAGGCATGGAAGTAGACAATGAGTAGTGAGATTATGGTGATTGGAAAACAGTAATGATACTAGCCTTGTGAGATTATGGTGATTGGAAAACAGTAATGATACTAGCCTTGTTTTGTTTATTTTTATCAGAGGATGGCGAACTACAGACCATGGGTCATGTTTCGCCTGTGGCCTGTTTTTGAATGACTAGCAATTCAAGAATGGTTTTTACATTTTTAAAGGATTGTTGAAGAAGAAGAAAGAGGAGGAGGAGGGGAAGTTGGAGAGATAGACTGTATGTGGCTTGCAAAGCCTGAAATATTTACTGTCTGGAACTTTAAAGAAAAAATCTGCTAACCATTGATCTATATATTCCCTGACTGGATGATATTCTTATGGTTTGTTATTCTAGTACAGAGAAATAGAAAATTTTTTTTTCAAAATTTATACTAAATAAATGTAATTGCCTTATTATCAGTTAACTACTACTTCACTTGTTTTCAACTGGCTTACCAAATTAAACTGCTTATAGTAATTATTTCAACTATATATATTTTTTGGACAGTTCACAATATACTTTTTCAGTTCTTATATATTGAATGTGGATCCATAATTTAATAGATCACCCATATTGATAACTGGTTTTTATATGGTCCTTTCCATTCTTTATTGAAAAAACAGATACAACCATAATTTTATTTCTCAAATTGTTATTTATCTATAATATGCTTAAGGAAAGAAAATAAAACAAAACAAAACTAACTGAAAAGCTCTCATGGAAAAAATACTCAACACAACAATGGTGAAACAACAGACGGACGCTGGATTTTTTTCAGTGAAGATAGTTTTTTTTTTTTTTTTTCCATTTCTGTTTTTTTATTGTGCTTTAAGTGAAAGTTTACAGTTCAAGTTAGTTTCTCATACAAAAATTTATACACACATTGTTATGTGACCCTAGTTGCTCTCCCTATAATGTGACCACACACTCCTTTCCACCCCGGATTTCCCATGTCCATTCAACCAGCTTCTAACCCTCTTTGTCTTCTCATCTCACCTCCAGACAGGAGCTGCCCTTTTAGTCTCATGTATCTACTTGAGCTAAGAAGCACTCTTTATGAGTATCATTTTATGTCTTATAGTCCAGTCTAATCTATGTCTGAAGAGTTGGCTTTCAGAATGGTTTCAGTTCTGGGCTAACAGAGAGTCTGGGGTCCATGTCTTCTGCAGTCCCTCCACTCTCAGTCAGACCATTAAGTCTGGTCTTTTTACTAGAATTTGAGTTCTGCACCCTACTTTTCTCCTGCTCCATCAGGGACTCTCTGTTGTATTCCCTGTCAGGGCGGTCATTGGTGGTAGCTGGGCACCATCTAGTTCTGGTCTCAGGCTGATGGAATCTTTGGTTTATGTGGCCCTTTCTGTCTTTTGGGCTAATACTTTTCTGGTGTCCTTGGTGTTCTTCTTTCTCCTTTGCTCCATGTGGGGTTGGGACAAATTGATGCATCTCAGCTGGCAACTCATTAGCTTTTAAGACCCCAGACACCACTCACCAAAATGGGATGCAGAACATTTTCTTAATAAACTTTATTATGCCAATTGATCTAGATGTCCCCTGAAAGCATAGTTCCCAGACCCCTGCCCCTGCTACTGTGTCCCTCAAAGTGTTTGGTTGTATTCAGGAAACTTCTTACCTTTTTTTTTTTTTATTGTACTTTAGCTGAAGGTTTAGAGAACAAATAGTTTCTCATTAAACAGTCAGTACACATATTGTTTTATGAC
>NW_004444034.1:5179855-5182084 GCF_000243295.1 Trichechus manatus latirostris
GTAACCATCAAAGAATGTTTTCTTCTGTGTTTAAACCTTTTCTTGAGTTCTTATAATAGTGGTCTCATACATTTGTCCTTTTGCGACTGACTAATGTCACTCAGCATAATGCCTTCCAGATTCATCCATGTTGTGAGATGTTTTGCAGATTCATCATTCTTCTTTAACTTAGTGTAGTATTCCACTGTGTGAATATACCATAATTTGTTTATTCATTCATCCATTGATGGGCACCTAGGTTGTTTCCCTATTCTGAACAGTGCTGCAATGAACATGGATGTGCATGTATCTATTCGTGTGACGGCTCTTATTTCTCTAGGATATATTCCAATGAGTGGCATTGCTGGATTGTATGGTACTTCTATTTCTAGCTTTTTAAGGAAGTGCAAAATTGATTTCCAAAGTGATTGTACCATTTTACATTCCCGCCAACACTGTATAAGTGTTCCAATCTCTCCACAACCTTGCTAACATTTATTATTCTGTAGTTTTTGGATGAATGCTAGCCTTGTTGGGGTGAGATGGTATCTCATTGTAGTTTTGATTTGCATTTCTCTAATGGCTAGTGATCCTGAGCATTTCCTCATGCATCTGTTCGCCACGTGAATGTCTTCTTTGGTAAAGTGTCTGTTCATATCCTTTGCCCATTTTTTAAATGGGTTATTTGTCTTTTGTTGTTGAAGTTTGAAGATCGGATTTGTTGTAGCCAAAATTTTTTTCCCAGTCTGTAGGTTGTCTTTTTACTCTTTTGGTGAAGTCTTTTAATGAGCATAAATATTTGATTTTTAGGAGCTCCTAGTTATCTAGTGTCTCTTGCGGTGATTCTGCATTGTTAGTAATATTTTGTATTCTGTTTATGCCCTGTATTAGGGCTCTTAGTGTTGTCCTTATTTTTTCTTCCATGATCTTTATTGTTTTAGATTTTATGTTTAGGTCTTTGATTCATTTTGAGTTAGTTTTTGTGCATGGTGTGAGGTATGGGTCTTGTTTCATTTTTTTGCAGATGGATATCCAGGTAGGCCAGAACCATTTGTTAAACAGAGTATCTTTTCCCCAATTAATAGACTTTGGACCCTTGTCAAATATCAGTGGATCATAGGTGGATGAATTTACGTGTAGATTCTCAATTCTGTTCCATTGGTCCATGTATCTATTGTACCAGTACTCGGCTGTTTTGACTACAGTGAAAGTGTAACAGGTTCTAAAATCAGGTAGTGTGAGGCCTCCCACTTTGTTCTTCTTGAGTAATGCTTTACTTATCTGGCACCAATTCTCTTTCCATATAAAGTTGGTGATTCGTTTCTCCATCTCATTAAAAAATGTCATTGGAATCTGGATTGGGATTACATTGTATCTGTAGATTGCTTTGGGTAGAATTGACATTTTCACAATGTTGAGTCTTCCTATCCATGAGCAAGGTGTATTTTTCCATTTATGCAGGTCTCTTTTGGTTTCTTTCAGCAGTGTCTTGTAGTTTTCTTTGTATAGGTCTTTCATGTCTCTGGTTAGATTTATTCCTAAGTATTTTATCTTCTTGGGGGCTATTATAAATAGTATTGATTTGGTGATTTCCTCTTCAATGTTCTCTTTGTTGGTGCAGAGGAATCCAACTAATTTTTGTATGTTTATCATGTATCCTGATACTTTGCTGAAATCTTCTGTTAGTTCCAGTGGTTTTCTTGTGTATTCTTTGGGCTTTTCTGTGTATAAGATCATATCATCTGCAAAGAGAGATACTTTTACTTCTTGCTTACCAATCTGGATGCCCTTCATTTCCTTTTCTAGCCTAATTGCTCTGGTTGGGACCTCCGTCACAATGTTGAATAAGAGTGGTGATAAAGGGCATCCTTGTCTGGTTCCAGTTCTCAAGGGCTATGCTTTCAGACTCTCTCCATTTAGGATAGTGTTAGCTGTTGGCTTTATATAAATGCCAATTATTATGTTGAGTAATTTCCCTTCTGTTCCTATTTTGCTGAGAATTTTTATTATGAATGGGTGTTGGACTTTGTCAAATGCCTTTTCTGCATCAATTGATAAGATCATATGGATCTTGTCTTTTGTTTTATTAATGCGATGGATTACATTGATTGTTTTTCTAACGTTGAATCATCCCTGCATACCTGGTATAAGTCCCCTTTGATCGTGGTAAATTATCTTTTTGATATGTTGCTGAATTCTATTGGCTAGAGTTTTGTTGAGGATTTTTGCGTCAATGTTCATGAGGGATAT
>NW_004444034.1:5183568-5216840 GCF_000243295.1 Trichechus manatus latirostris
ATGAGTTTAGTGCTGTCATTTTGATGTCTTTTTTGTGTGTGTTGTTGACAGTTTCTTTGTTCTACTTAATATTCTGTGCTGAGTCATTTTTCTTTATATCTTTTTCATTGTTGTTGATTTTGTATTTATGTTGTTGATTTTGAGTCTTTATGTTTTTTTTATTTTGATGTGTAAAATTGTTAATTTTCTTTGTGATTACCTTAATATTTACCCCTATTTTTCTAAGTTTAAACCAATCTTTTATTTCTTTATATCATCTTGACTTTCTCTCTATGTGAAAGATCTATGTCTACATTTTTTAGTCCCTCTTTTTTGTTTTAATGTTGTCATCTTTTACATATTGATGTCTCTGTTTCTCTATTTACAGTGTTTTAGCTTTGATTTATTTTTGTGACTTCCCTATCTGGGTTGATATCTGGTTGCTCTGTCTTAGTGTTCTAGTCCTGTGTTGTTATCTGATGTTATTGATTTTCTAACCGGAGGACTCCCTTTAGTATTTCTTATAATTTTGGTTTGGTTTTTGCAAATTCCCCAAAGTTCTGTTTATCTAGAAATGCCCTAATTTTACCATCATGTTTGAGAGACAGTTTTGCCAGCTATAAAATTCTTGGCTGGCAATTTTTTTCCTCCAAGACTTTATATATGTCATCCCATTGACTTCTTGCCTGCATGGTTTCTGCTGAGTAGTCTGAATTTAGTCTTATTAACTCTCCTTTTTAGATGACTTTTTGTTTACCCCTAGGAGCTCTTAAAATTCTCTCTTTGTCTTTGGTTTTGGCAAGTTTGATTATAATATGTCTTGGTGACTTTCTTTTGGGATCTACCTTTTTTGGAGTTCTATGAGCATCATGGATAGATATCTTCTCGTCTTTCACCATATCAGGGAAGTTTTCTGCCATCAAATCTTCAACAATTCTTTCTGTATTTTCTGTTATCCGTCCTGCTCTGGTAGTTCAATCACTTGTAGGTTATTCCTCTTGATAGAGTTCCACATAATTCTTAAAGTTTCTTCATTTTTTAAAATTCTTTTATCTAATTTTTCCTCAAATAAGTTGATATCAAGTGCTTTATCTTCAATCTCACTAACTCTGACTTCCTTTGCCTCAGTTCTACTCCTATGACTTTCTGTTGAGTTGTCTAATTTGAAATTTTATTGTTAATCTTCTGAATTTCTGTTTTCTGTCTCTCTATGGGTTCTTGTAACCTGTTAAATTTGTCATTATGCTATTCTATAATCTTCTTAAGTTCCTCTATTGCTTTCTCTGTGTATTCCTTGATTTGTTCTGCATTTTGAAAGACTTCCTTCTTGATCTCTTGAAGAGTTCTGTATATTAATCTTTTGTATTCTACTTCTGTAATTCCAAGAAATTATCTTCCTCCAGAAAATTTCTTGGTTCTTTGTTTTCAGAGGTTGCTGAAGCCATCATGGTCTGCTTCTGTATGTGATTTGATATTGACTGTTGTTTCCGAGCCATCAATAAGTTACTATATTTATTTATTTTATGTTTGCTTACTGTGTCCTAGCTTTTTGTTTTGTTTTGTTTTGATATGCCGGAATAGGTTGCTCGTGTGAGCTAGTTTGATTATTGGCACCTTTGAAGCTCTAACATCCTGTCACCAGGTGGTTAGATCTGTTACTAGATATGTGAGCCCAGGAGTCTGTTTACTTTTCTTGTGTGGATTTAGCTCAGGTGTCCAGGTAGTTGATCACCAAGTGTGTGGTACATGCTCTCACCTACAGTCCTAGATGGGCAGGGGTGATTTGAGTAGGTACGGGTATCTGGCTGCAGTAAGGCATCACATGCTGAGCAAGGCAGGGCACTGACGGCTGCCCCTGAGTGTCTGGGAGAAAAGTGTGTGCCTGTTTCCTAGAGTGCATAGGTGGGTGGGTTTTGTAGCCTGAATATGGGTACCCAGTGCTGTTGGTTGTAAGGACTGGGAGGCACCACTTATTCTTGGACCCCTATCACAGGTGGCTAGGTGATGTGGGTGGAGCCACTAGTCCTCATGCCCCTGATGTGGGTGGGTGAGGACTCTGCTTAATGGGCAGAGCGGTGTCAAATGTCACAAACCTACCACTCCACCATATAGCTGACACAGTTGAAGTTAGGCTTTAGGTATATACCCTGTTGTATTGTGCTAATGAGGGTCTATGCTGTTGAAATGAGCCCTCACAGGTCTATGCAGGGGTGAAAGGCATTGAAAATCTGGGGACCCCTTATGCCTATTCCTAGGCAAAGGAGCTGTGCCTGCCCTGAGTTCCTGGTTTAGGGGAGCCGACAGATTATTTTTTCCCTGTCTGTTAATTTATTCCCCTTCCAATGCCGGGAGAATGGCTCAGGGCACGTGACAGGTACTGCTTCCAGCCCAGGGGACACAGCAATCACTGAAGCTGGCCCGGGATCCTGTGCAGCGCGGGGAAGAGTCAGGTAAATGGGAGAGAGGTTCTTCCCAAATGGGATGTTTTTTGATCTGCACGATGGTTTAGACTTATGTACTTATGCTGATTGAGCACTCCTTTTCACTGGTTCTGGAGGCTTGAGTAGACTGTCTGCTGCTTGGTCTCCTGATATGGAAAATGTGTCCTGAGTGCCACTGCTTGCCTCACCGTGCACTCCAGCCCATCTGGTCTACAGGGTGCCAGTTCCTGCCGGGTCAGGTGTGGCAACTCCTTGCTGCTTCCGAACTGTCTCTCCCTCCTCTGCCACTTAGTCCAATTCCGCAACTTTGCCTTCGATGTTCAGGGCTCCTAGATTGCCATATATAATAAATTCACTTGTCTTTTGGGGTCTTTGTTGTAAGAGGGACAACGGGAAGTATCTGACTACTCTGCCATCTTGGCCCCGCCTCCTCCATGAAGATAATTATGACTTTCTAACTCTTTCCAAGTCCTTACTTTTTTACTATTCCTATTTAGTATCCTATATTGAATGACTAAGAGAGCCACGTCAGTTAGACAGAACTGATCATCCAAATCCTTTTTTCTCCTCTCTTTTTGTTGTACAGTGAGAATGCTTATTACTGCGCCCTCAAAAGATGTGTGGTTGTAGGAAAATAGAAAGCTAAATCTGATAGTCTGAATTTTTTTTTTCAGATGTAATTTTAAAAAGTAGGTAACACAAGTGGGGAGAATTCCATTTGGCTTTTTAAAACATTTCACACTTGTTTTCCATTTTTACTGTCAATCAAGTGAAGTTGTGAAATGGTAGTAGTATCATCATAACCTGCCTAACTTCAGAAGGGATATAATTTGAATCAAGATTAGCCCAAAGCTGATCCCTTTGAGGTAGAGGTTAGACATACCTCCACTTTCCAAACTTTTTACCAATTTTGACACCAGCCTTCCCTTCCATGGCACTCTCTACTTCTCTGCTGAGTTCAATAATCCATTGCAGTGGCCACACAGAACTCACAGACCCTGCTTACAGTTACGTGGTTTATTAAGGAAGCAACAGGGTATAACTTTGGATCAGGATAAACAGGCAACAACTCAGGATCAGAATCAGGAAACATGCAGGCAAAGTCTGGGAGACTCTCCCAAAGAGCACATCCTTCCATTCTTTAGTGCAGAACAGCTCTTTCAGCTCTTCTTGGCCATGCAAGCAAGCAGGCCTTTCCTTCTCTCTGCCATGTATGCCCCCTCTCAGCAGTTCATGACTTCTCTCAGCCCCCTAGGACAGGTTTTCTCTTGGTCCCCTGAGGACAGGCTTCCTCTTAGCCCCTTTAGGACAAGCCTCCTCTTGGCCCCCTGAGGACAGCCTTCCTCTCAAGCTCCCTCAGGACGGGCCTCCTCTCGACCCCCTGAGAACAGGTCTCTCTGCCTGTCCCCTCTGCCATCAGCCTCTCCACTGTGAACTGAGCTAGCTCATAACCAGTATAGCAGTTTCGTTCAGCTCTCTTAGCTGCATTCTTAGGAGCAGGTTTCCACTGACACCACTGACTCTGCCATTGGGCCCTTTCCAGGCCTCTTGCTGTCTTCAAAGTTACACCCCTTGATCCATATGTCAGTTCTTTTAAAGGATTCCTTGCCTCCTCTCTCTATGCTTCTCTCTTTTCTCTCTTTTTTCTGCTCTGTCTGCCCACCTGTGTGGTATTGGCTGCATATATAAGCCAACTCCTCATCAATTTCAAGGCATGGCTTTCCCACCCCAGGACCATGGATTGACTAATCCCCTCTCAGTAAGCCACAGACACTTCATTTGCATTGTAGGATATAGTCACTTCATTTGCATAGTATATTGACCGATCTCTGCTAGGTGCATATCAATCACAGGGCAGGCTATAGCCCAGGCCAGACAAAAATGATCAGATTACAAGTTGTTTACAACTTACTCAGGAAATGTCAATCAACCTGGACTAAAGTAACAAACCCTGTAGGGTAGATAACTAGGGCAAAGGTGACTCCTCAGGGCATAGGGGAAAAGCCTCTCAAGCTGTTTTTCCAAAGAACCAAGACAAAATGTCACATAAAGAACTCTTTTCACCACAGCAGTATTTCAAAATAACAAATGAAGTTTCCATAAATATTACTTAAAATTTAAATTTTACCTGGTCAGGTCCTCAATGAAGAATGTGTCCTTAACTGGTAAAATATTTGAACTTTTATATTTGATGCACTACAGTGTGTTAACTTTTTCAACTGTGTTTTTAACTATGCCACAGAAATCATTTATTCATTGGGAACTTCAGTTTGTTCTGTGATTTGGTCAGGGCTTGGTATATATAAGGCAGAAAGACCAAATGCATTACTTGGTGTCTATTTCTCCTACTAAATAGATACCAACTCATAACAAGGAAAATAAATGCTGTAAGTTTCAGATAGTTTGGAAAACAGCTGCAGGTCCTAAAAGTTAAATCTACTATTGTTCAGTCCTAGATGTAAAGTACAAAAGGAGAATATGAAAGTTAAAGTAAGAATAAGGGAGAAGAGGAACATGAAATCCTTTATTATTGACCTTGTTTTATTAGTGAATGTGACAAAAGGATTTCATAAAATGCTTTCTGCCAGTTCATTACTTGACTCTGTGGCTTGATGATTGCTGGCATCTCTAAAAACCCAACAGACTTCATGGTGGGGAAGACTGACTCCTGTTGTTAAGATAAAATGTCAAGATTAACTCACTAACTAGGGTTTTTGGTAAGACAAAGAGATTTAAACCTTGGATTAAAAACACAGCAGAGGAAAATCATTTAAAACGTATTTTAAGATTCAGCTTTCAGATGTTAAGTCCTCATAATTATACCAGCAATGACCTGTTAGCTAATGATCATCGTCTCAGACATTTGGGAGCAAATCCTTCAGGCTTAGAAAATTACTAACATTTGTGTTTCAACCTTGAGCTCAACAAGACTGCATAATTCCAGTCTTCATCATTTTGAATGAAGACACAATTTGTTTATTTATATTTTACCTTGACAGGAGAAGCATCACTAGAATATATTATTGTATTTTCCTAAAGATCTTTTTAAGAGACTTAATTGGTTGATTAATTTGCATTATGCATTTGCCGTAATTTTATGCAGGATGTATTAGAATAGATAGCTTCTTAAAATTCTTTGAAAGTCTGTCGCTAAAAGGAAAAAAAATCAAATAATAGCCTAGAGAAGTTGGTAATTCATACTGTATTTAAATTATCTTTCAGAACCAATTAATACCAAAACAATGAAAAATGTCTTTTATAGTTAAAGATGAGTGTAGCATGGCTTTTTTCTTTCAACAGAACTGAACTTCCACTATTCAAAGGTAAAGGCTCTTTTAAATTGTGAATTTCAGATATTTAATTAAATAAAGGCTCAATATTATGTCTGGTAAGTGAAAGATTATGTTAAGATTTAGGCTCATAACTACTTGAACTTTTCTTTCTTTTTTCTTAGTGCCTTTCACTGATGCAATGCCTTTCTTTGTGTTCAATAAGGTTTCCAATAGTTTACCTGATCTTTATTCTTTGTATGATTTGGCTTCATGATGATAAGTTTAACTTTCTATTTACATTTTGCCTTCTTTTTTGATTCTGAAAAGACTCACCAAATTACCTGTGAAATAATAATTATAGTTTGGCCAAAATTTGTTTACATGGAAGCAAATAACATTAGAAAAGATGGAAATTAAGGACATAAAAAGGAAATGGTATGCTGCTGCTTTAGGTATATCAGGCCTCACCCAACTCAATTTGATTTTGTAAGGATATTTGCATATGGTCAAATAAATTACTAATTATGTAATTAGTGAAGACGTTATATATTTCGTGTTTAAAATATGTGGTAGAAAAGGCCAAATGAAACTTGTTTCTATAAAGGAATATATGAAAGCTTTAGGCTGCAGCAGAGTCAACAGGGAGCAAAGATGTTTGGTACCATTTAATTACTGTAGTCTAGACAGTGAAAGGAGGAAAGTCTCCCATGCATATGACTATCACATGCAATCATGTTCTATGTCCCACAACGGAGTGATGGTGGGAGCAGGATGATCTTATTTTCCTTTTGTTTTTCTCACTGAATTTAAATTTTTTTGATTACTGAGTGGAGCCTGATGGCTAGAAAATCAAATCCTCATATGAAAACTCCAGACAAATGCTTTTCCTTTGTTTCCAAATATTAACAGGGTAGAGGAGTTGTCTTTTGAGAAAGACATGGAAAAATGAGGTCTCAGTCCTGAGCTCACAGTTAGCTAAGTACATATATATATCAAGTATGTATATACAAATATTGGAGCCCTGGTGGCTTAGTGGTTAAGTACTTGGCTGCTTACCAAAAGGTTGGCAGTTTGAATCCACCAGGCACTCCCTGGAAACCCTATAGGGCAGTTCTACCCTGTCCTATAGGGTCGCTATGAATCGGAATCAACTAAATGTTGCAATGGGTTTGGTTTGTTTGGTTATACACATATGTCAAGCGTGTGTGTGTGTGTGTGTGTGTGTGTGTGTGTGTGTGTGTGTGTGTGTATACTTGGCCCTGGATTTTTTATATATTATTTTCATGTTTATATATCTAATGTTTATATATCTAATATGCATATAATATTTATATTGTATTATATATATACATGGATTTTACTCAAACACATACAATTTCTTTTTAGCAAATGTTTATATATCCATAACAAGTATGATAAATTTTTTTGTGCCTCTATTATGTCTCCCTTTATTGTTTTTTTTTTTCCCTGCATCATGTCCTAGAGATGAGTTATGAATCTGAAATCTGAGAAGGCAGATGAGGGGGAAATTCTGGTAAAAAATATGGAGAATGAAAAAAAAGTCCACTTCTTTAGGCCCTAGTAGGTTGCAGCAGAAGGAGGGATATAGAGTGAGAAAGGAGATGGGATGCCAGTGTTCTTTGTTGTGTCCGCTGCCAACTCCAAGTCTCCCACTCCCCAGAGCCATACTCAAGGATGGGGTAGGGACTTGTAGAAACATTCAGACAGGTATACGGGCTTACTGAGAAGGCCAGCAGAGTGAATCCTTCCTCAGGCGAGAGCTGCCAGATCATAGGAGAACCTGCAAAGGTCAGATCACAGTCACCTGTGCAGGAAGCAGATTACAGTAGCTTCATTCCAGCAGAGATCAGGTAAGGGTCCAGGGTCTCTTCCTGCTACATCAGTGTCTGCCACCAGACCATCGTGGGGACCCTACACTTTCATTCATCCACTTAGATGTTATCTGGGGAGAGGAACATGAGGGGCCCAAACTTTAGAAGACAGAACGTTTCCCTGGGAAGACTGAGTTATCCAAAAGAGTTATTAAAACCAGACAAAATACAGAGCTGGACTTTGAATAGACCAAGTATTAAATTGAAGGAGGCTGTTTAACGTAAAAGAGACTGAGATTGTGTTAATCAACAATTTTAAGTTTCCCTGTTAGCCAAAGGGGTTGAGAGGATTATGTTAGCTCTAGAAATTGAGACAGTATATTTCTTTGCTGAGTACAGTGTGAGTAAATTTGCGATTCTGATATACGTAATTGAATATTCATAAAATTATGAATATTGCATAGGGATGACACAGGCCATGTTTCTGGGTCATCTTTCATTTATCTTTGTTAAACATATGATTGACCTAGCTTTGTGCATATGTTAGTCTTTGAAACTCTCTGAAGTAAAGAGGTGCTTGCATTTACTAAATACTTTTTCATATTTTCTTATCCAAGAAATTTAATCTATTTATGTATTAGAGGTGGTTCAGAATATTTGCTTTATTTAGACAGACATTAAAGAATAATGTGGTAGAAAGAACATTGTAAAATGAGTGAAAATACATAGGTTCTGCCCTAGACTTTGTCACAGCTATGCGGCCAAGGGCAAGTGATCTAGCCTTTCTGATCATCATGGCTTTATCTATACAGTGGAAACAATAGTTACGCATATTCTATCTGTGAGATTGCTGCAAGACCGAAGAAGATAATGGGTGTGATCACGTTTTGAAAATTGAAAATGATTTGATAAAGGGAACATGAAAGCATTATTTAATAAAATAACTCTGAGTCTAATTTATCTAGTCAACATTTTTTAACTTTCTATTTTGACACAATTTCAGACCTATAGCAATAATAGTACAAAGAATTCCTAGAAGCACTTTGCTCAAATTTACCAATTTTTAATATTTTGCCACATTTGCTTTATTCTCTCTCTCTATATATATATAAAATCCTGGAAGACACAATCAGTTAAGCATTCAACTACTAGTTGAAATGTTGGCAGTTTAAACCCATCCAGAGGCACCTCAGGTGACAGGCCTAGTGATCTGATTCCAAAAGGTCACATCCTTGAAAACCCTATGGGGCAGTTATACTCTGCACACATGGGGTTGCCATGAGTCAGAATCGACTTGATGACAACTAACAACATTTTATATATATGTGTGTGTGTGTGTGCGTGTATGTGTGTGTGTATGCATGCATGTATACATACACATGTAATTTTTCTGAACAAGTATATTCTAAGCCATTTGATAGTATATAGCATACATCATGCCTCTTTTTCTTTTAATACTTCAATGTCTATTTCTTAAGAATAAGGATATTTTCTTGTATGACCACAACAGAGTTATAAAATTCAGGAAATGTAACATTAGCACAATAGCTTAATCTGTAGCCCATATTCCAGTTTTCTCAATTATCCCAATAACATCATTTATACCAATTTTTCCTAGTCCAGAATACAGTCCAGGATCACATATTTCCTTTAGTTGTCATATCTTGTTAGCCTTATTTAGTCTGGTAGTCTGGTACACTTTCTTAGTCTTTATTGTCTTCCATGACATGGACAGTTTTTTTTTAGAACGCAGGCCAGTTACATTGTAGCATTTTCCTCAGTTTGGAATTGTCTGATGTGTGCCCATGATTAGATCCAGGTTATAAAGTTTTGGCTGGAATACCACAGATGTGATGTGTCCTGTTCAGGACATTATTTCCTGAGGCTGTTTGCTCCCTATTGGGGAATGTTAAGTTTCATCACATGGCTAAGGTGTTTCCGTTTTTTTCACTGTACGGTTACTATTTTCCATTTTGTAATTAATACATGATTAGATAAGAGGGAAGGTGTCTCCCTAAATTATTAGTAGAGGAAGAGGAAAAGACTGGTACGGATACAAGCAGGTTTATAGGTTCCTAATGGGCCATTGTATCAGTTGGAATCTGCCTGGTGGCAATGGATTTGGGATTTTTTTTTTAATGGGCAGTTAATGTGTAATACCTGTCTCAGGGTTGTGCTTTGTTTGCCAGGTAGGAGGCATAAGCACTTGCTGAAAATGAAATATATATTGTAAACTATTGAAACTGGTCTGTCTTACGTTTTGTAATAAAGCAATTTCCATATTAAAAGTAAACTCTACTTTCAGGAGAGTGGGATAGTTTCAAAATTATCTTAGAACCTTTAAAACTAAGGAATGAAACAGCCTGCCAAAAATGTATCTTAATATTTCAAACTACCATAATTATACAAATACATTGTTTTTAATATTCTACTTTATTTTGCACAAAAGTTTTCGTTTCTTATAAAATTTACTAAAAATATTGGAAATTGAGACTTTACTCTGGAATATTTCTTTGTAGTATAGTTTTTCATACTTAGATTAAGAATTAGCTGGATTAGTGGGATAAATTTTAATATTATTGGGTGTTTAAATATTTAGCCTAATACTAATGATTTCAGCTTTTCCTATAATAATAGGAGGTACTTAAGGATAATTGGGATGGGATTATTTTCAGAACTCTGTTTTTTCTCACTTATTTCTGATGGAGCTTTCTATATTTTATAGCTCACGAAATAGGAGTAGGTTTTTCTTTTTCTTGCTTGTAACAGATTTTAAAAGACAATTGCAGGTATCTTTTCAGTGGGTTTTGGTTTGGCCTGCTGATCCCTTTCTGCTGTATTTCCATTTTATATTAAAGAAATTCTTGTCCAGTGGCTTATATAACCAATTTATTATAAAATCATCAGTTCTTTATTTCTTCTTTTTTACCATTTCCTGGTATCCTTAAATCATCATACTCTTAGTCTCCTGTTACATTATTACTGGGCAGGATTCTTTTCAGCGTGAACTGAAATATCCTAATGATTATGCTGCTCAAAGTTCAGGTTTGAAGTTTTTTTTCAGAAGAATTTTGTCACGTGGTTAAAAACAGGTCAAGGTTGGCATCTGTAATGTTTAATCATCTTTTTCAGTCTTTCCTTTTATTTCAGTCCTCTTTGACTTGGTTTCCAAGAGTCAACTGAGGGAATTTGACAATGGTGGCTCTTTCAGAGGTATCTTTTATTGCCTTGGTTTCTGGCTTGGCTGGTTGGGCTTTTGATTGAAGTGTTTCAAAGTGATTTTAAAGCATTTGAGGTTTCCTCCAACCCCAAATATGTTTTGCTTGTATCTTCCCTTTTGTTTTCATAAGGGCACTTGCAATATGAGAGAATTTTGATCTCTTGGAATGTTTATCCTCAAATAATTTAATAAGAATACATTTCGGCTTTGTTTAATGATTTATAATTTCTAAATCCCTGATGTGTTTAAGCCCACATAGCACACAGACTTTTCAAAGTATATTATTTATTATGGGGGCAGACGCTTGATGCTTTTGGAATCTGACAGCTAATTCTATCATTCAGTGACTGTAGGTATCTTTCATTTTTAGAATGGTTACATATAGCTGTTGAAGTTGTTTGTAATGAATCAATTTTAACTATTCACAGGAAATAAGTGGCGTGTGTGTGTGTGTGTGTGTGTGTGAGCATTCTCAGTCACATGTCAAATCCCAAGGCTTTACAGTCTGGGATCATATTCTTTGACACCTTCCCAGGCATTAGAACTCTGTAGTATTCTGTAGTTTTCCATTCCTTTGAATTCATTTTTTTTATTTCTCTCTCTTTAAATAAATACGTAAAGTTATTAATTTGAGGATTCTCTTTATGTGAAATGAGCTTATTTTTATTCATGCTTGTTTAAACTCTGTATCCTTTCCTACAATGGCTTGAGGCACCATGAATTGAGTTTAAAGACACTTGAGAAAATAGACTTTCGATAACAAGAAGCAGAACATAACTTATTACACGAAACAGAGCCCTTACAGTGATCAAAGATTTGTTTGAGTGTTTTTCCACTTTACTTTGGTCTGGAACAAGGCAATAAAAATTCAGCAGCCCTGAAATTACTCACTGATATTTGAATATACACCAATGAAGAAATATAATGCTAACTACAGAATTTAGGCCAAGCACCCCATCATCTTGTAGATTGAAGGATCAGATAGATATGATAAAAAGTCTACTTAATGAAATGGAACTTGTTACTAAGAGACATCATCAGTCATCTGTAATAGCAACAAAACACTGACAGTTTTTCCAATCTAGACAGTAATACCTATCTAAAATAAAAATTAAAAAAATAGAATGGGAAATATTTTTATGTGATATTTGATTTTTATTCTCAAATAAGAATTCACGTAAATTATATTAACTAAAGATAATGTACTGTTTTGTTATGCTGTCTCTTATTATTCTCTTATTGCTTCATATATATTAGTCCCCTCAACTGTTTGGTTACCATATTTTTATGCAAATAATACATGCCTTCTACGTTTGTTTACCATCCATGCCCTCCCTCCGGGAGGTGTTTTTGTAAGCATGCTATGCTAATTTTTCTTTTTTTTTTACAGCAACCTGTAAAAAAAAATTGATGAAAATACCTCATGGGAGAGGGTGCCATTGGTAAACAAATGTAAAAGGCATGCTTTATTTGCATAAACTACAGTAGGTTCTCTGAAGTCAGAAATCCTATTGTATGCATCTTTGTATTTCTTAAAATATTTGAAAGAAGATTAGGTAATGGTTAACATTTGATAAATTTATTTAATGAGCAAAATAAATTGATAAGAATGAATGACTGCTTCCAGTTAGCTGTTTTTCAAAAGGCAAAAGGTTGATGCTGTGTATCTACCACATGACATAGATGGAAACTCTGTGTCTTGAGTTGGATAAAAACATAAGCAATCAAGTGGTTAAGTAAAAACTGTGCTTTGGTACCACGGAGGGCCTCAGAGAACAGTTTCAGTTACCATGAAGAGATCTAGCCTTTCCAACTGAAAAGTGTTTTCTTACTTCCTATCAAAATGCTCCTACTGGATACTCTTAATAAATAATGGTCTGCTTTTTATACTTACTGAAAATGTCCTGCTAGTTTGATCTGATAGGGATGTTTTAGTTTGAAGACTGATAGGGAGGAAATGTTGTTGTTGTTAGGTGCCTTCAAGCTGCTTCTGACTCATAGCGACCCTATGTATAACAGAACGAAACACTGCCCTGTCCTGCACCATCCTCATGATCTTAGTTATGCTTGAGCCCATTGTTGCAGTCACTGTGTCAGTCCATCTCATTGAGGGTCTTCCTCTTTTTCGCTGACTCTCCACTTTACCAAGCATGATATCCTTCTCCAGGGACTGGTCCCTTCTGATAACGTGTCCAAAGTATGTGAGACGAAGTCTTGCCATTCTCGCTTCTGAGGAGTATTCTGGCTGTACTTCCTCCAAGATGGATTTGTTCTTTCTTTTGGCAGTCCATGGTATATCCAATATTCTTTGTCAGCACCATAATTCAAAGGCATCAATTCTTCTTCAATCTTCCTTATTCATTGTCTAGCTTTCGCATGCATGTAAGGTGATTGAAAATACCATGGCTTGGGTTAGGTGCACATTAGTCCTTAAAGTGACATCTTTGCTTTTTAACACTTTAAAGAGATCTTTGCAGCAGATTTTCCCATTGCAATGTGTCGTTTGATTTCTTACCGCTGCTTCCATGGGTGTTGACTGTGGATACAAGTAACACGAAATCCTTGACAACTTCAATCTTTTTTCCATTTGTCACGATGTCACTTACTGGTCCAGTTGTGAAGATTTTTGTTTTCTGTATGTTGAGGTGTAATCCCTACTGAAGGTTGTAGTCTCTGACCTTCATCAGTAAGTGCTTCAAGTCCTCTTCACTTTCAGAAAACAAGGTTGTGTCATCTGCATAATGAAGATTGTTAATGAGTCTTCCTCCAATCCTGATGCCCTGTTCTTCTTCATATAGTCTTCTTCTGTACAGAAATATGTGTTTTACCAATTACTGGTATTCCTTGTCATAAGAGAAGCCATTTAGGTATAAACGGCAAAAAAAATCTTTGAAGTTTTGCATTTTTTTTTATCTCTTGTGTTTCATTTCTTGTACATGCTATTTGTGGTATGTCACACCTGCTTGTTTTCTTCATTAAGCACTGAGAAAGGTTAGCTAATGGACAATAATATTTGTTTAAAAATTTAAGCATATAAATTAAGATAAAATGAAGTTACATTTATTTTTTTCATGCTGTATATTATCACTGTAAGTACACTTGACAGTACATTTTGCAGATATTTTATGACCATTCACATCCTTATTTGACACACTTTATTCCCCTTAAAATATACACAGAAGATAAAATTTTACCTTAAATGAAACCATCAAGGTTTTAACGCTGAGATTGGATTCATTCTTAATTCACTATTCCCTAACACCTTATCCCAGTGTTAATGTTTTTTGAGCAAGTTTTAGTAGTACCATTTTAACAGCGATTTACAGATTGCCACTGGAACACCTCTCAGTGGTCAGAAAAACTTAAGTACCAGTACTTGATGCAACTATGTGTTTGTGTTCTCAAAAGAAGTAGCCAATAAGTCAAGAGAAGATTTTAGTAGTGGGGGACTTAAAATCATTTTAGAAGTGAGTTATTCAAAGAAATTATCTTCAAGGAAATAGTCTAGAAGGCACCTCCCCTTTCTGCAACATAAAGTCAGAGAAGTCTACAAGACCCTTCCCGTCAAAGCCATAGAAAGCATTTCTTAATTTTCATAAGCATTTTGGGAAAATTATTATTGCTATGTTTTCACTTTCACTAAAGTGCCTTTTATGGATTTTCAACATTTCATGAGTTATAGAGTAAAAATTAGGAAAGAAATAGAGCACTGAAAATGTAGTTGATAGTTTATGTAAATTTTAATTACTGAACTATGATAATTGTAACAGAGAAGCTAGAGAACAGCCTATATTTAGAATATTAATTTTGCTATTAGGAAGATCATTAAATATCAGGATGAAAGATTACTCAGTTCTGGGGCAATCAAAGAATGTGGTACGGATGAGGCCAAGACATTTCACTTGATGTTTCTGGGACTGAAGTTTTCAGGAGAAATACCATTAGTTAATGTCAGAACACTTTCATTGATTCTGTATTATTTCTAGTTTATGTTGTATATGTTAATGAGCTGTGCTTCCAAATATGAGCTCAGTAATCAACATATATTTTCGCAACCTTTATAAAGTCTAAAATCAAAAGGAGCCCTAAAAAAGAAGAAACTGAACTGGTGGCCTAACCAAAATTTGGCAGTTCGAACCCACCAGCGGCTCTGTGGTGGGAAGGGAGGGGACCTGGTGATCTGTTCCTATAAAGATTACAGCCTAGGAAACCATTTGGGGCAGTTCTACTCTGTCCTATAGGGTTGCTATGAGTCAGAATTGACTCAGTGGCACACAACATCCTACTGTCAAAAGAAGTAGACTATGTAGGTAATTTCTTTTAAAATATTTCAGAATATAGAAAAAATCCTTAGGATTTATTTTAAAGTGTTGTTGTTGTTAGGTGCCTTGGAGTTGATTCTGACTCTTAGCGACCTATGTACAACTGAATGAAACACTGCCTAGTTCTGTGCCATCCTCATGATCATTGCTATGTTTGAGCCCATTGTTGCAGCCACTTTGTCAGTCCATCTTGTTGAGGGTCTTCCTCTTTTTCTCGACCCTCTATTTTACCAAGCATGATGTCCTTCTCCAGGGACTGGTCCTTCCTGCTAATATGTCCAAAGTATGTGAGATGAAGCTTGGCATCCTTGCTTCTAATGAGCATTCTGGGTGTACTTATTCCAAGACAGATTTGTTCATTCTTCTGGCAGTCCATGGTGTATTCAATATTCTTCACCAACACCATAATTCAAAGGCATCAATTGTTCTTCTACTTTAAAGTAGGTATACCAAAAAACCAAACCCATTGCCATCCAGTTGATTCTGACTCATAGTCAACCATATAGAACAGAGTAGAAATGTCCCACAGAGTTTCTAAGGCCATAAATCTTTATGGAAGCAGAGAAGGTTTGGAACTGCCAACCTATGAGGTTAGTGCTTAATCACTGTGCCACCAGGGCTCCTCTGACCTCAGTTTCTTCTTATATGTGTGGTCATTGTTGTTGTTGTTAGGTGCTGCCGAGTCAGTTCCGACTCATAGAGACCCTATAGGACAGAGTAAAACTACCTCATATGGTTTCCAAGGAGTGGCTGGTGGATTCGAACTGCTGACTTTTTGGTTAGCAGCCAAGCTCCTAACCGCTCTCAACAGACCTCTGGAATTCTTTTTCAGTGCAACTCTCTTCTCTGCAGTACTTTCCCAGTGAAATCTAGCCACCTAAGCTTCCCTGGACTTCCAGCTCCATTTCCTCAGTTAGGAGTGCCTGCTGGGCTCTATCTGGGTTCCTCTTCTTGTGCCACAGCTGGAAATTGTCTTCAGACAGTCAGCCGAGTATTCATAGGGCTCACCTAATTTGTTTCCCGTGTGTCAAGGATCATTGTCCTTCATTGCTTGATTCTCAATGTCTTGAAAACCATTCTTTTATGTATTTTATCAGTTTTTTCAGGATGTTATTCCATTTAGTCTAAGTGGAGGTTCTATCTGTTAAAAGTTTACTTTTAATCTATTTGAGTCTACTTATTAACAGTTTATTTATTGTAGATATAGTCAGTTCTTGGCTTTTATCCAGTGTGATAATTTATGCCTTTTAACTCAAGTGTTTAGACTTGTACTGTCAAATACTGTAGCCAGATGTGGGTGTTGGATACTTGAAATGTGGCTGGTCAGACTTGATATGTGCTGTCCAGTGTAAAATACAGACTGGATTTTAATGTCTCAGTAAAAAAAATCACGTAAATTATCGCATTAATAAATCTTTATATCAGTTGCACATTAAAATGATAACATTTTGAAAACATTAGGTTACATAAATATATTATTAAAATTAATTTCACTTATTTCTTTTTACTTTTTAAAATGTGGCTATTAGGAAATATAAAAGTATATATGGATTGCTTTTTTCTCTTTTTTTATCATTGAAAAAAATACATATAACACAGCATTTGCCAATTCAACATTTTTGACATGTACAATTTAGTGACACCAATTACACCAATAATTTTTTGCAACCATCACCAATATCCATTGCCAAATTTTCCATCCCCATAAACAGAAACTCAATGCTGCCTAAACAATGACTTGACTTTTCCCCCTTCCTCCTACCTCTGATAACTGCTATTAAACTTTGATATCTATACATTGCCAATTCTAGGTATTTCATACCAGTGAAATCGTACAATATTTGTCCTTTTGTGATTGACTTACCCAACTCAGCTTAATGTTTTCAAGGTTCATCCATGTTGTAGCATGTAATATTCCACTGTATATGGGTGTCTTTATATTTTTATATGAGAGCATTGTATTAGATACTCCAACTTGAGTAGGCTCTATGTCTTCTTTTCTCCTCATTCTGGAGGCCTACCAAATTGATGCTCAGGTTTATTTAGATCTCAAATGTCATTATAGAAAAAGTGGCTCTGCTGTTCAGTTCTCTGTTCCCTTCTGGCTTCATGACTTCGCTTTCATTTTGACCTGGTATTTTCTTACCTTGTCAATTCTTTGATGCTTTTAAAGAGATTTACAAATATTTTCTACCACCCATCTGTCAGTTTGTCATGCTGTGGTGGCTTGCATGTTGCTATGATGCTGGAAGTTATGCCACCAGTATTTCAAATATCAGCAGGGTCACCCATGGTGGGCAGGTTTCAGCAGAGCTTCCAGATTAAGACAGAGTAGGAAGAAAGGCCTGACAATTTACTTCTGAAAATTGGTCAGTGAAAACCCGATGTATGTGTCACAACAGAATATTGTCTGATATAATGCTAGAAGATGAACCTCTGGTTTGAAGCATTCAAAATGCACAGTGGCTACAAAAGTGGACTCCAACATACCAATGATCATGAAGATGGCACAGGACCAGACAACATTTCATTCTGTTGTATGTGAGGTTGCCATGAGTTGGAGCTGACTAGACAGCAGCTAAAAAAACAACAATTTTATGTTAAAGTTTTCTTTTATTTTCTGTGGGATATCTTTTCTGAATAACTTAGTCTGTATTGTTCAGATACGGAAGGGTGGCAGAGACCAACAAGATAGTCACCAATCCCATTTCCCCTTCATGGGCACACTGAAAGCAAGATTTCCTGATCTCTTTTGTAGTTAGGTCAGGGCTATCTGGTCTGACTAAAGGAATGTGGATGAAAGTGATGTATACCACTGCTAAGCCTGGCCATAAAGCATTCTGTGTGATACTCTTCACTTTCACTCTTTGCTCATTGCCTGGCTGAATGCACAAGATGAAGCAGAGGATACTGTGGAAGTCTTAGAAGATGGTAACAACACAGGATGGAAGAGCCAAGGTCCCAAATGACCAAGTCAAAAGTCCGGTTGGCGAAAACTCATTACTCCTGTGATATGAGTGAAAATTGTATGTTTATTGAATAAAGGAGTAATCAATGGTATGTCCTATTCTTACTTATAACAACTTCTGTTGTGCCCCTTACATCTGACTTGTTTCTCTTTGATCCCAGGGCCAAAATATCCCATTTGAAAAATCCAGTCACTTAGTTTGAGAGGCTATAGTTTAGCAAGTTTTTAAGTTACTTAATGAAAGACAAATCTCTTTCTCTATCTTCCTAACAGTTAATATTGTCGGAATGCTTTCACAATAAAGATGTAGTTCCATTTGCTTTATATAAAGCATAAAGGCAGTATTATTGTGTGATAGTGCTGATGCTTATTCAATAAAGGACGTTATCAAATATAAATTAGATTCAGTCTTAAAGGACCAATTTAAAAGACATTTTGCCATATCAAATGTATTGCAAGCACTTTATCTTGGAAATCTGGCTAGTATAATTTTTCTAAGTTTTAGCTAAAATAAGCAGTATAGCACACACACACACTTTTGTATTTCTGGATTTTTGCCCCAATATAAAACATATCAACTTCAGGATTTGCATTTCTATAGTGTATTAAGCCAATTTGGACAACACACACAAATACAGTGGGTGACTCTGGTGCTAAATAGTGAGAAATGAATGAAAAAATAAGAACAAAGAAAATATAAAAATGAACATCATCAGGAAATAATGATAGGTTATAAAATTCTTGAAAATCTTTTTTTTTTTTTAATGTTCTTAAGTAGGTCACATTTTCCTCCAAGTCATACAACCCAAAAACCAGTTGCCACTTCCTAAACCTGTAATTTTATTTTTAAAGATCATTTGCCTCATCTTTTCTGTCTTTGAGGAGGGAAAAATTTCTACAGGGCATGGTAGTGAATTACCTCCTCTGTGGACAGCTAAAGTCATCTTACTGTTTACATATGTAAAATGTGGCTACACTATTGTGGAGAGTATATATTTTTATTTCAAGATATAAAGTACTATTATATAGTAATAGAAAAAGTTCAACAAGTAAAAATTTCACTGCGAGGAAGAATTTACATCAATATTTTAAGAACTGAATTTGACATTAAAGATTGGAGGAGAATTCATCTTCCAAGAAGAATAGTAGAAACATATTTCCTTATAATATTTAAAAACAAGGCAAGGAGAATATTACAATATCAGTGTTAGAGAATTATCTGGGATACTCAGGGATATGGAATGTGAAACCTAAGATACCTATTTCAGCCTTCACCAAGTTTTACTGCCATTATGCTTGTAGGAACCGAGATGAGGAAGAACTCTATCTCTTAAAATATTTTTTACTATAAAAGTTTGCCTCTTAGAGTGGAGCTATCATATATATAACCATTTTTTTCATAGTATGGGGGTGCATTTCTGATAGGCATTAATGATATATGTTAGATATTATATGTTATACAACACAACAGTTGCTGTAATGTCTTTTAGACTACCATTTAAAAAATATACTCAATGGAAACAAAATCTTACTGGTAATTTGTCCTAAGTTAAATCCACAATGAATAACCATGCCCCAGTACTTACATTTTTTGGCCACATTCAGGCAGGTTTGTCTTCTGTAAACTGATATGGAGGTCAATCATACAGGTAACATCTAGTTCTTCTGTTGCTTCAAAGATTTTAAATGGTCAGGACAGAAGTGACGACTGAGCAGTTGTTCAGGTCTTAGCAGTTGTGATTAACTAGGATAAATTATGTGCATTAATGTGCCAGTAAGTTTAAGTAGATATTAGAACAGTGACATCAAACAGATTGTTGATTGAGTGCAATATCTTAGAATGCAAGGATAAAAATTATTTGTAATATGATGCATGTAATCTTGAATTATCAGCTTTTACCAGAAGGTACAAAGGTCTGTCATCAGCCAAGTTCTAGCATATTGTTTGGGGTTTACACTGTCCAAGTTCTGCAATGATGGTTGATCCAGCTAAACAAGGCAATTGTTCTTCTTTCCCTTTTGACTTTGTAGTCACTGAGTGGAATGTAAAATACTGGCATAGAACTCAATATATCTGATAGAACTTTAAAAACAGATAAAGGAACTGCCCACACTTAATCAAATTCTAAAATGTTAAAAAATTGGAATTAAAAAAACATAGTTTGATATAGCAATATTCAAGGATAAACAAAGGTTCATTCTCTAAAGCTTTTAGCTTATGTGAGCTGTTATATTTTATGAAGTCTCAGGGGTGTCTGTAGAATTAACTAAGGTAAGAAAAACAGCACTATCTCTAGGTATGCATGAAAGTTTGAAAACCATAAAACAGTTGCTTAAGTTTAAGAAGTTCTGCTTCCAGTCAAACTGCTGAACTCCTCTACCTGCAAAAATCTTAATTTTAGAGATCTCACTCTGTTTACTACATGTGATCTTTCCATTTCTCTCACTTTGTCTCTTCTTCTCAGCCTGTGCTCATGGCCTCAACCTATCCCTTTTCTCTTAGTTAAACAGTTTCTTCTTGGCTCTATTTTTTTCCTCTACTCCATGTGCTTCCAATATCCTCATTCAACCAGTTCACCACCACAACTGAAAGCAGTCATTATCCATTTCTAATCTTGGTTCAAAAATTGATTGGTGGTGTTGGGGAACATTGCTTAACTATGTAAATTTGTGCTACACAACAGTTATGGTTTTCATTCTAAGCTGAGCTCTCAGTACTTCACAGTATCATTGCTACTTGCCCTGGGTGTTCCCCTTTTTTCCATTCTTTTCTGAGACAGTGTGACAGAGGGAGAAAAATAAGGACTGTGGTGAAAGACCTGGATTCACATCCTAACGTCAGCACTTAACATCTGTGTCATCTTGAACAAATTATTTACCTATATGATCTCCATTTTCTATATATATAAAATGGAAATAGTAATCCCTATCCTGTAGGGCTACCTGTAAGGATTTAAGATAATGTAAGAAAGGTGCTTTGGGAATAGGTTGATAATAAATGGTCACAATTATTCTCTTTTTTTCTTGTGTTGTGCTTTAAGTGAAAAGTTTACAATTCAAGTTAGTTTCTCATACAAAAATTTATACATACGTTGTTATGTGACCCTAGTTGCTCTCCCTATACTGTGACAGCACACTCCTCCTTTCCACCCCGATTTCCCGTGTCCATTCAACCAGCTCCTGATCCTCTCTGCCCTCTTATCTCACCTCTGGACAGGAGCTGCCCATTTAGTCTCATGTATCTGCTTGAGCTAAGAGGCACATTCTTCACAAGTATTATTTTATGTCCCATAGTCCAGTCTAATCTTTGAAGAGTTGACTTTGGGAATGGTTTTAGTTCTACATTGACAGAGAGTCCAGGGGCCATGCTTTCTGGGGTTCCTCCAGTCTCAGACCATTAAGTCTGGTCTTTTTACTAGAATTTGAGTTCTGCACCCCACTTTTCTCCTGCTCCATCAGGGACTCTGTTTCGTTCCCTGTCAGGGCAGTCATTGGTGGTAGCTGGGCACCATCTAGTTCTTCTGGTCTCAAGCTGATGAAGTCTCTGGTTTATGTGGCCCTTTCTATCTCTTGGGCTAATACTTTCGTTGTGTCTTTGGTGTTCTTCATTCCCTTTACTCCAGGTGGTTGGGACCAACTGATGCATCTTAGATGGCCACTTGCTAGCTTTTAAGACCCCAGATGCACTCACCAAAGTGGGATGCAGAACATTTTCTTAATAAACTTTGTTATGCCAGTTGACCTAGATGTCCCCTGAAAGCATGGTTCCCAGACCCCTACCCCTGCTACTGTGTCCCTCTAAGTGTTTGGTTGTGTTCAGGAAACTTCTTAGCTTTGGTTTAGTCCAGTTGTGCTGACTTCCCCTGTAGTGTGTGGTTACAATTATCCTTATGTTGCCTGATTTGGTGTCTCTATAAGTTTGCTATCATCCTTAAACTTTCTACCCTGTCTCCAAATACCTAATCATCAACAGATGATCTTGCTTTCTACTTTGTAGAAAACATGCAAGTTATCAAGTGAATATTTACTCAGCTTCTCTCTCCTCCACTTCTATGCATACCTTGTCAATTCTTTTCTCACCTATTTTAAAAGAATCTTCATTTCATGTTCTTTCCAAAGACCCCAGAGGCAATACAGCACGGTGATTAATAGAACAGGCTTTGCTTCTTGACCACCTGGTTCTAACCCTCCCTCTACCACTTGGACCTGTTATTTAACCTTCCAGCTTGGGTTGCTTAACTTCTCTGTATCTCTGCTTCTCCAACTCTAAAATGGACACGATGAAGTCATGTACCTCATAGCATTCTAAAACAGATTGTACTAATTAAAACATGAAAAACATGCAGAGCAGTGCCTGGCACATGGGATGCACTTTTTGTTAGCTATTACTGCTGCTATGAGTCCTTATCTCTTCCTGTCTCAGTAAGGTCTCAGTTTATAAATTCTTTCCTCTGTCCCGAGTTTTTAGTTACTTCTCCCCTATTGGCTCCTTCTTCTTAGCCTACCTATATGTTCACCACCCTTTGAAAACTTTTCTTCAATTTGACTTTTTACAGTTTTATCTTCTTTCTCTTTGCAGCTAAACTTTTTGAAAACATAGTCTCATTCCATTCCCTGATTCCACTTCTCCTACCACTCTTCCTTTTTCAATCAAATACAGTTTGATATCTATTCCCACTCTTCTACTGAAGTTGCTTTCACTCACATCCACAATGACCTTCCCATTGCCATATCCCATGGCTAATTTCTAGGCATCATTCTGTGTACCCCATCTTTGGTATTTGACACTGTTGACCTTGTAGAACTTCTTGAGATTTCTTCTCTTTCAGTATCTCTGACATTACTCTCTCCTGCTCCCTTCCTTTGGCCATTACTTTTAAAGCTTTCCTGAGTCTCCTTTGTTACACATCTTTAAAACAAGATGATCCAGAACATTCAATCATGTGAATTTCTCCCATACCAAGTGCTGTCCAAGTGTACCTTCAAGTGTCCACTCTGTATGTCTGCTTCCTTACATCCTAACTGGACTTGCCTTAATCTAGGCCATATAAATTTTTGATACACTTTATTCTTCCAATTTATTTTACAGTAGCCTTATAATTATTGGTCTTCCATCCTCCACTCCATTGTTAGATTTGTCATCCTAGAATCTCAGTCTAATCATCTCTCGCTCGCATGTAATAAAATTCAGATTCCACCACATATCTTGTAGCGTAAAGCCCAAACAACTTGTCCTATATTATTTGGGCCCTATATTAATTGCTTGGCAAAACTTTATTCATACCCTAAGACTCAGCTCCAATGTTTTGTCTTCCAGTTAACATTTTCTTAAATCCCTCAGATAATTAGCTGTTAGGTTATTTGCTCTCACAGCAACTTGTGTACTCTTCTTTTATAGTCTTTACAGACTGTGTATTATTTATTCATTTATATGTCTGTCTGTCTCTTGCTTAAAAGAGAGATCATCCTTTTAGTTTAACATAGTCTCTAGACCATAACATAAACCTAAATATATTTGTTGAATAATTCTCTCTAAAAGCAGATAATAGTTTGGTATGTAGGGATTTTATATGTAGTTTTTTCTGCATTAAACAAGTAATTTTCTGAAGGCTAATAATATTTTCTCTAACAAAATGATATAATGTTGCAATTTTGTGCAGTCAGAAACCCTCAAAATATAAAAGTAAAATATACGTAAATGACACATATTTATACCAAAAACTTGCCCAAATGGCCTGATTTATAAAATTCAGTAAATTTACTATCTCCTCAAAATACTATCTGGCTATAAACATGTTGTTGGGATTTAGTCTCATTCATTGCGTGGGCAGTGCTGATTCCAGTGACATATTTACTATTAAGAAGTTTTATTCTCATATTATCTATTGTGAGCATATTTACCATTTTTTAAGACCTAGTAGTATAAATATAATTACATTTTATTTGCATATAAAACATAACTAAATCAAGATGTTTTAACAATAGGAATGTTATTGAATTCTCATAAAAGAAATGATAAGATTCTTAAAGTATTATGAAAAATGTCATTTTACACAGTAGGCCAGAGAGAAATGAAGACAAATCTATCCATGACTCCTGGTAAATACTGAACAACTCAGAACTCTCCATATGTGTATTCCTAAAGGTCAATTTAGAACATTTCTGATATAGGCAAAGGGAGGTAGTTTTCAACAACTGCCCCATAGGGTTTCCAAGGATGTAAATCTTTAACGAAGCAAACTGTCACATCTTTCTCCCATGGAACGGCTGGTGGGTTCAAACTGCTGACCTTTTGATTAGCAGCTGAGCACTTTAACCACTGTGTCACGAGGGCTCCTGTAAGTAGATGTGTCCTAATGTATTAAATATTCTATTCCATTTTGAAGTTAAGAGCTGCATGTTCCTTAAAAGATCTTTTTCAGTGACTAAAATTTCATTTCTGAATACTATTCCAATAAAGATATTAACGTTTTAAACAAATATTTTAAATTTGAGGATTTTTAAAGACTTAAGATGCTGCTATAAGGAGATTACCCTAGCAATATAAAAATGTAATAATATGTCATTTGTTGGCATGTTAGAGAATCAGATGATCACTATATAGTGTTCATCTAATTATTTTTGTATCAGAAATATGATTCACATTAGTCAATGTTAGTAGTTATGGACCTGTATTGGTGCAACGAGAGATGGAATGTCACTTTTTATTCTGCAAAGGTGCCATTGCTGAATACAAAGCTCCCTTAACATCTGCTTAATGTTTTATATAACTGACAGCCTTACTTACTGCTTATAAGAAATGCTGCCTGTTATATCGTTAAGAGTCAAAATTAACCACAAAGGTTATATACTACAGAATAAAAAAGTGATAATTTTAATTTTTAAAAAGACATGTCTTTCAAATTAATAGCTCATCTAACATAATCTGAACCAAAAGTCTTGGAATAAGCCTGTTTAGAGATGAGCTATGGAGTTGAATATTTTGAGGCAAAACTAAGTACATTTGATTGGGTTTTCAAGCTTTCTTCATATAGAAAGTAACGAATTCTCTTCTAGGTATGCAAACAAGCACAGTGTTAGCAATGCATGCTCTGTTGTTGACATCCTGTGAGGAGCACATCTTCTTGTTCTTAGAACAAGGGCTTACAAATAGAAGATACTCAGTAAAAAATAAGTATTATTAATAAAAATTCAAACAACCAATTGTTGGACATCCAAAGTTTATTTACATTACAGTTAAAAATAAGTAAAAAAAAAAAAAAAAATTAATGATGTGCATTTACATTTCTCCCCCAAGTTTTCCATACTAACAACTTAAAAATGTAAGCTACAGAGTGAGAAAGCAATGGTCAGTGGCACATGGAATGTTCTAATCTCACTATTCAGCAAAGGTAAAATATTTATATGAATCATTCATTTGTCTGTTAAGATAAGAAATGGAGAATAGCTCAGTTAAGCTGCTTAGCTCTAGAGTAAAATTGAGAAGATAATTGAGGCATTATAGAAAAGCAAAAAAAAAAAAAAAAAGGAGTCTCTAAACAAAACAGGTGATTAGCTATTTCGTGAAATGGATTAAAGCTCCAACTTTTCCATGCACTAGCTTTGTGAACTTGAAACACTTGGTGTGTCTGAGCATCACTTTTCCTGTTCTCTAATAAAAGAAGTAGACTGGGTCAAGGGGCTTGAATCTTTTATGATGAAAAGTTACTTTTTATTTTCCTGAAACTTGAGTTGGTGACAGTCATGGTAGATACTGTAGGGTAGGTAAACAGAAAGCTACAGATAGTAGAAAGGTGACTGTGCATGTTTCCTGGAGTGCAGTCAACACTGGGTCTTGTCAAATGTGTTCTCTTTACCTTGGAAATAGAAGTGGATGGAGATATCCTATGGATAAGAAGTGGAAAGGTGGGAACAGTTTCTGCTTGTAACATCAACCAGGTAAGGACGATCAGACAAAATGAGGACCAACTTCAAAAAAAAAAAGTTCATTGTAAGTTTGGTGCTCATCAGAATAATTAACATCTGAATTTATTATATTGTTTAAAAAGACCTTGTTGTATATTATGATTGCATTTTAAAACTGAACATGAACTTTTCATGGAAAGTATAGCTAAGAAACAATATTTTATTTAGAAAATTACTTTTTATAATTAAAAACTGGTGAGGAAAATTATACTGTAATTTTCTTAATCATCTTTTAATTAGTATCAAATGGCACTATTTACTGAAAATAATTTTTGAGTAAAATCGAAATGGTTAAAGTAATTAGCTTAGAGGTTAAATCAAAGCAATGAAAATTATCATATACATTTGGGGAATCTTATTTTAATACTGTATTGACGTTGAATATTAATCACTGCAAATAATGACATTTTTCTGTTGTATTTTACTTATAGTTTTTTACTTTAAAGCTTATTAAAAAAAATTCTGAGTGCTAGGTACCATTATATCCATTTTATAGTAGGAAACAGGGGCTCAAAAAAAAAATCACTTATCTGAAGCCACTTGGTTAGTAAGAAGCAGAACTGGAACTTATATCCAGGTCTTTCTGACTCTAAGATGTGTGCTTTTAACTACTATGGGGCTGCACCTTTAATTATGCAATTATTTCACAAATATATTTAGAGTACCTACAATGTTTGAGGCAACTTTCTAGGAACTGAGTCTACAGGAGTGAAAAAAAACACAAAAATTTCTACCCTCTTGGAGTTTGCATTCTAGTGAGGGAAGACAGACATGAAACCAACTAAATGTGTAAACTATGCAGTATGTTAGATTATTATCAGTGTCAAAGAGAAATAAACCAGGAGAAGGAGATAGAGGGTGTTGAGGGTGAAGGTTGCAATTTTAAATAGGGTGTTCAGGGAGGATCGCTCTGAAGGAGCTGAAGAAACCTGCCATGGAGACAATAAGGTGGTAAAGATTCAAGGAGAGGAAATAGCAGGTATGAAGGTCCTGAGGTGGGAGAATGCCTGGTAAGTTCAAGGCACATCAAGGAGGCCAGTTTGACTGGAGCAGAGAAAGTAAGTGGGATTGTAGAAGATGATGCGATCAGAAAGGAACAGGGGAACAGACTGTGTAGGACCTTATGGATGTTGTAATGACTTGGCCTTTCCTCTGAGTGAGATAAGGAGCCACTGGAGGATTTTGAAAATAGTGCTATGATCTGACTTACATTTTATCAAGATCACTGGCTGCTGTGTTGTTGAAAATAGCATGAAGGGGAGAAAGGGTGGAAGCAGAGAAACCACTGAGTAGGCTATTGAAAATAATTAAAGGGCCTTGGAGTAAGGATTAATGGAGGTGGTAGTGGGAAGTGGTGGAATTCTGGATATAATTTTATGGTAGAGTTAACAGGATTTGCTATGGATTCCATGTGAGTTGTGAGAGAAAAAGTTGCAAAGAATGGCAATGTTTTGATTGAACAGCTGCAGGGAAGGAGTTGCCATTAATTGAAATGGGGAAGAGCAAGTTTGGGGTGGGGGTGAGGATAAAATGAGAGTTCAGTTTTGAACATGATAAGGTGAAATGTCTGTTAGTAAAATGGAGATATGGTGTGTAATTGGACCTCAGGTTTAGGACAGAAGTTCAGGCTACATTGGGTAACAACAATGTATAGAAGAGAGTGGATGAAAGGGAGCTAGCAGAATATAAAAGAGATATAGGATTAAAACCTTTGAGTATGTCAACGTTTGGAGGTTGTTGGGGAGATGAAGAGGAAATATCAAAGGAAATGTGAAAGAGTGGCCAAGGAGAAAGGAGGACACCTAAGATTATAGTAAACTGGAAGCAAAGAAAATCTTTATAGGAGGAGAGAATGGTTAATTGTGTCAAATGCTGCTGAGGGGCCAAGTAATTTAAGAAACTGAGCAGTGGCTATTGGATTTAGTAATATGAAGGTCATTGATGACCTCAACAAGAACAGTTTCAGTCAAGTGGTGGGTGAAAAACTTGAATAGAGTGCATTTTAGAGATAATGTGCAAAGACAATATTTTGAAGAGTTCCCCTCGAAAGAGATGGAGATGTAGGAAATATATACTAGAGAGGCAAATGAGATGATAAAATGATTTTTTTTTTCAAGATGGGAGAAATAATATTTTTATATGTTGGTGAAACAATCCAGAAGTGGTAGAAAATTGATGACGTAGGAGACAGAGGTGAGAATTGCCAAAGCACTGTTCTTGTGTTGGAGAAAGTGGATGATATTAGGATCCAAGTGGCAGGCTGGCCTTCACAAGGAGCAAATGATGACAGAGAGTTCATCTATTTTAACCAGAGTGAAGGCAGCGTGGGTGGGAATAGATTCAAGTATAGGGGGGAGGCAGTGGTAATGGCTTGTGGATGTTCTCTTCTGAGAGTGAAATGTGGGTATGTAATGCTACATTAAATGATAAAATACCCAAATTAGGAAGAAGCCCTGGTGGAGCAGTGGTTAAACACTCAGCTGCTAATCTAAAGGTTGTGGTTCAGATTCACCCAATGGCTCCACAGGAGAAAGACCTGGTGATCTGCTCTCATAAAGATTACAGCCTAAAAAACCCTATGGGGCAGTTCTACTCTGTCACATAGGGTCACTATGAGTCGAAATCTACTCGACTGCACCTAACAACAACAGCAACAAACCCCAGGTATCTTTAATTGGAGACTTGCTCATTTTAAAATTCTAAATTATGGGCTAGAATACAGTATAAACTGAGACTATAACCTTTTGGAAATTGTAGCAGATTCACATCATGGCTATTAAATAGATACATTTTGTTGTAGTTAAGTGCCATTGAGTTGGCTCCAACTTATAGTGAGTGTATGTATAACAGAATGAAAGTTTGCTGGGTCCTGCACTATCCTAAAAATTACTGCTATGTTTGAGCCCATTGTTGCAGCCACTGTGTCAATCCATGTCAGTCCATCTCCTTGAGGGTTTCCTTTTTTGCTGACTTTCTACTTGACCAAGCATGATGTCTTTCTCCAGTGATTGATCCCTCCTGATGACATGTCCAAAGTAAGCAAGATGAAGTCTCGCAATTCTTGCTTCTAAGGAGCATTCTGGCTGTATTTTCTCTAAGATGGATTTGCTTGTTCTTCTGGCAGTCATGGTATATTCAATAGTCTTTGCCAACACATTTTTATTCCTAGAATAAAAGTTTATATTTATCCATGGAAAGGATTATTGTTCTCCGTTAGGTCTTTTTCCTACAGAAACACAGAAATGGTGATCAACATTATCAGCTTTATCTTTGAAAACCAAGGACAGTAATAAATATAATATTCTTTATCTGAAAGTTAAAAGCATCGTACGGATGTGTCATGGATTGAATTATGTCCCCCCAAAAATGTGTGTATCACTTTGGCTGGGCCATGATTCCAGGTATTGTGTGATTTTCCTATATGTTGTAAATCCTGCCTCTATGATGTTACTGAGGGAGGATGGGTAGCAGTTGTGTTAGTAAAGCAGGACTCAATCTACAAGATTGGATTGTGTCCTGAGGCAATGTCTTGAGATATAAAAGAGAGAAGTGAGTAGAGAGACAGGGGGACCTCATACCACCAAGAAAACAGTACCAGGAGCAGAGCGTGTCCTTTGGAGCAGGGTCCCTGCATGGAGAAGCTCCTAGTCTGGGGGAACATTGATG
This sequence comes from Trichechus manatus latirostris, assembly GCF_000243295.1. Lineage (NCBI taxonomy): Eukaryota > Metazoa > Chordata > Mammalia > Sirenia > Trichechidae > Trichechus > Trichechus manatus. Next base: position 5,213,234 of record NW_004444034.1, read on the forward strand.
AGGAGGCCGACAGAGAGAAAGCCTTTCCCTGGAGCTGACGCCCTGAATTTGGACTTTTAGCCTACTTTACTGTGAAGAAATAAATTTCTCTTTGTTAAAGCCATCCACTTGTGGTATTTCTGTTGTAGCAGCACTAAATGACTAAGACAGGATGAATGAGTAATTTTTCTTTTGTGATAGAGTAAGTGATTTATTTAATGACATGAGTGTATGGGAGAAAGAAAGACATGGACATTTCTGCATTAAAATCCTGATGGATTTCAATCATCTGATAACATTTCTATTCTAAAAGCTCCTATTGTCTTTGAGAATGTTTAAATAAATTTTTAAGAAAAATAAAGACAATGAGCTTTTCTCTTTATACTTTGTGCTAAAAAGACAAAGGTCTATATTTTACCTTTTTGTTAGCAGTTACCAAAAGAACGTATAATGTGGGATCTATCTAAGGAATGTTCCCAAAGGTTGCTAAAAATGTAATTTAAAAATATTGTACGTTTAAACAGAATTTAGAACGTTCTACAAGCTTAAAAGGATGTTTCGAGTTAGATTTTAAAAACAGTGGGATTTAGTGTAATAGGTTTGGCAACAAAATCAGCGCAATTCATGCAACTCATGAACTGATGCAGACCCAACTGACTAACATGTACCATGTGTTTTCTTTGGCAGAGAATTTGGAAAAATAATTTGGAGAAAAAATTGTATTATTCAACAGATTTCACTTTTGTTGCTGTTTTGTGGGGGGTTTTTTTAGTTTCTAATTGGACTTGCAAAGGTAGAGAGTTCACAAAGATCTTCCCATTGATTGGAACCATATTTGAACAATTCATAAAAAAAAAAAAAAGAGGGAAGAGGATAATTTTGCTTATTTCATATGTTTCTTTCTCTTAATTTCTCACCTCTTATAGATTTATGACTCACTGTTTTGTAGTTTATACCATGTTTATGAATTTATTCTGTCTAAAAACAACGTGTCCATTATCAGCATTTCTAATATAATCATGACATATAGAATGTATTTAAACTTCCATTGCCAAGAACAGCACTTCTTTTTGCAGTAATGATTAAATATACCATTTCTAAAGCTTTATTGCTCCTATGTTAATTCATAGATTTGTTTTTTTGTTAGTGCATAAATAAAGCTCGTTTCTTGTGTATAAGTAGATTATTTGACTATAGCTACAAAGATTTAAAACAGTTTCTTGAGTGTGTTAAAATCTTGGAATGCTTACTGTTTACTAAAATCCAGACACATTAATGACATGATGGATCCAAGGCTGGGAAGATCTCTGATATCATTTTAGATTGGAAGTTGCTTCCCAGGCTATTCTGACCATTATACAATGGATAGGTTAAATATACTCCTAAATTGACTTCAGGAGCTAGACACTCTATTTTCCCCTATGAGTTAGCTTGAATTTCTGTGCCATGTTGCTAAACCATGAAATTCAGGAGATATTGGGACATTTTTCTCAATGAGGTATGAAAAATTTGTAAAGCTAGAGGCAGTTTAGTAGAGCATTTATAAATGTGTGGTGCTATTACACAGGAAAGAGTTAAAAACTGATAAAACAGGCAACTGGTTTTCTAAAGTAAGTGTAAAAATTACTTGAATATAACTCCACTTCTATTTTTTTTTTATGGTAACCTTAAATAAGTTAATAACCATTGTGAGACAGTTGCATTTGTATAAAAATGGGGATGATGGTATCTATTTATATTGCAAGATTGTTATAAAGATAAAATATGTGGGATCCTTCTTTTCCTCTCACTAGACTGTAACCATAAGAATAGGATTTTGAGTATTTTTCAAATAACTGATCGATATTATATGCTTAGTAATAAATGTTGGATGAACTGAACTCCCACCCTTTTTACTATTAATGCAACATACATTAATTCTATCTTCTGGTGAGTGTTAGGAAGAGCTATGAGGTGAAATTCACCTTCAACCTTGAAAATGGAATTCAAATTTTATTTTATTTTTTTGTGTGCATCTTTCCCTGTTCCAACCAACATTAAATTGAATCCTCTTCTTTTGAGATAATTTCATCCAGTGTTGCCAGCTGAATCCTCAGATACTTACCTCAGAGACATTGTTTCTGTGCCTCTGGAAAAATGAAATAGAAGTGTTGAGAACTGATGGCCTTGAAGATTTTACACCTATCTCTAAGTATGGATTGGATAATCTTAGAAAACCATTCTAAATATAAAAGTTCCTTGGATCTCAGTATAAGAGAGAATTGAAAACATATATATATATATATGCACATAAATATATATATGTTTGTTTATATGAAAATATTTTTAAACTATTGAGAAATCAAGCAATGTCTCCCCCACTCCCACTTTCTCCTCCCCTTCCCAGCCACATAAGTCACTAGTGCCGATCCAAAACCTTGCATAACGTTCCCAGAGATGCCTACCACTTGATCCCCCCATACCATTCAGTCCCTAGCCCCAATATACTTACCTGATATCTCTTATCATGCTCTGTACATAATAATCACCACAATGAAACACTGAATTTCAGAGGAATTAGCACAATTATGTGAATTAAGGCTAAGTATGATCAAAATTAGAATTAAACGAGGCCCTTGTGGTGTGTGGGCCTTTGTTGGGAAACAGTTCTGTCAGATGGATTTTTGAGCCCAACATCCTGTTTCCAATGCACATCTATCAACACCCTCACTATTATCTTTTATTAAATAATTACTATTGTATCACAAATCTTTTCTTTTGGCTGTTAAATTTTGATTCAGCTGTAAAGTTAGATCTACGGACTGGGAGAGCAAGGACGGTTTATTTTTTTCTCTGTTCCGTGTCAGTTCTATAGTGTATGGTAGAATGGGGCAGTGGATATTTATGGTTTTTCAAATACAATTACGTTTCCATTCACTCATCTATTGGGGGTCATGAGTTTTACAAGTAGATTTATCACTTGTACAACATATAGTGATTAAATTAATTAACAATTTTTTTTTTAATCTTTTTGTCCATTCATTGAATTTCCCATATGCCTACTCAGGATCTGTTAAATAAATAAAAGAAAAACTATTAGAGGTTAAGACTGTGTCAGCAAAGCCAAATGTGAAATGCAGAGTTAGCAATTAACTGACAAACCTAGAATATTCAGAGCAAAAAAAGGGTTTGTTTGGCCATGTCCACTGTCCATACTCTCTGATAACTGCTGGCCCCTTATTTTACTTCAGGCTGTATTGATCAAGGGTAAAAGTGAAGCAGAGATCCATGGTTTCGTTTAATCATTGAAAACAAAAATGTTTGCCTTTGAAATATAACTTGGGTCATGGTCTCATAGTTTTGTGGACATGTAATAACGTTGAAAATTCAAGACCGTTGCTTTTGTAATTCTTGGTCAATCATCAACACTTGGCTTGGACACTAAAGTCCTAAAAGTAGGCTCCACATTGGAGCAATGGAACAGTTTGCAAATGTGTATTTGCTCTGGCATTTCTGCATTATTTGTTAAACTCACAAAATGTAGATTTTTTTTTTTTAATTTTATTGTACTTCAGGTGAAGGCTTACAGAACAAATAGTTTCTCATGAAACAGTAGTACACATGTTGTTTTATGACATTGGTTAACAAC
>NW_004444034.1:5223668-5250740 GCF_000243295.1 Trichechus manatus latirostris
CGCACGGTGCAGGTAGGCAGGGTGTAGCGGGGAGATTGTCATGTGTGGAGCTATGTTGGATATGGGCGAGAGGAGAGAGGAACAGCAGCCAAAAACATACAAACAAGCAAAAAAGAATGCTAGGGGAGCTTATCGTTGGAGTGGAGAGATGAGAGACTATGAAATGGAGAAAAACAGAAAGGGGAAGGGGAAGAAAAGAAAACAATGAATCAATAAAAATCGGAAAGGTTAACGAATTGCAAAGTTCTGCGGGATCCCACCGGTGCAGCTATGAGGTCTGGAGAAGTCGCTGTCAGGTGTTGCAGTACAGCCTGGCTAGAAGGTGTAGAGGTATACAACGCCAGGTATTCAGGGAACAGAAAGAGAAGGAAGATATAGAGAGATGAGAAACTGAGCAATGAAGAAAGACAAAAAGGGAGAAAGAGGGAAAAGAGAACAAAACAAATTTAAAAAAAAGAAGAACAATAAAAACCCCCCAAAAAACAGAAAAAAAAAGAAAAAAAAACCCAATGAATAAATAAATGTCCTCAGGGATCCCTCTGCACGTCTGTGCAAGCCGAGGGGGTAGTCTCCTTGCCCCGCAGCACCGTCTGGCCTGAAAGGGCTTCCAACTCAAGAAAAGGAAAAGAAAACAAATAAACAATTCAAAGTAAACTAACAAAAGCCCTGGGATCCCACCAGCGCAGCAGCTGAGACTGGGCAGCAGCTCCACACTCGAATGGAGCTCCACAGCCCCTCAGGAAGAAGCAAAGATGGTGCACGGAGCCAGGTATTTGAGCGAAATGTGGCGGAGGTTGTGAGAGGTAAGGAAGAAATCAAAAGAAGCAGAAAAAAAAGCAACACCAGCATCCAACAAATGGCACTCAGAGAGCCAGCTAGTGCGGGCTGGTGGAATCCAAGGTGCCGGTGTTTCTCGGATAAGAGACTGTGTCCACGGGAAGCAGATGAGGCCGAGTGTGGGTGAAGAAGGGTAGGGAGTGGGAAAGTGTATATCACAAATTACCGGAGCTCTGCAGCCCCTCAGGAAGAAGCAAAGATGGTGCACGGAGCCAGGTATTTGAGCGAAAGGAGTGGGCGCTGGTGAGAGTTAAGGAAGAAATCAAAACAAGCAGAAAAAAACAACACCAGCAGCCAACAAATGGCACTCAGAGAGCCCGCCCGTTTGGGTGTGTGGAATCCAAGCAGCCGGTGTTTCCCGGACAAGAGATTGTGGCCACGGGAAGTAGAGGAGGCCGAGTGGGGGTGAAGAAGGGTGGGGGGTGGGAAAGTGTATATCGCAAGTTACTGGTTGTTTTGTCTCCTGATGGAAGCTACATGAAGCTGCTTTCTCGTACCCCCTGCTTGCTGGTCTCCGATAGGCGTCCAAGATGGTGAATCCACGCTGCATTAGCTGGTAGGGGACCTCTGCATGAATCTCTCTTTGCTGTCCATTCTCTGTCAGTTTTCTCACTCCATTTGGTGCTTGGCTGAGTTCTTTATCTCTTCATTTGATGTTTTAGGGTTTCAGGATTGTTGTTTTCTCTGTTTGGCTTAGTTTTTTGGATCTTTGCTGTGGAGGGATGGCGTGGTGCTTCTGCCTAGAGCGCCATTTTGACAGAAGTCCCCAAAATGTAGATTTTTGCCTGTAACTTCTGTTCAGTCACTTGTGGCTACTTTAGGAAGTAGTTTTTCTTTCTTTATTTCCACAGTGAGAATTGCAAGATCATTGTGGGTACAACTTAGCCACTGCTTAACACAAGCAACTTGTTTATATTACTTTTTTTTTAAAGACCAACATTTATAATCCTTTAAGAAGCTCTTTACAGTTTTCTTTCTTAGGGATTTTTATTTTTTTTCTGGAGGAATACCACAGACTCAATTAGGTTAATAACTTTTCACCTGTGAGATTATAATGAAATTATTCTCCATTCAATAGTCACTGGAGAATATTACTCCATATTTAAAGGAAGGGGAAAAAAAACAGGATATAAGAGATCATTTTTGGGAGTCTACATCTCCTAAATTCTTGCTGCTTAAAAAAAGAAAAAGAAAAAGAAAAAGACAAAAACCCATTTATATACTTTTAAATAATCCTCTATGTAATAAATTGAGATCCTCTACTTGAATCTACCTATTCTTTTAGTGATGAAAGGTACTGAAAATTCTATTTTGGCTAAGTAAAGAAATTTTAATGACCTGTCTAGTAGCTGAATTTAAGCATACCAGCTTGCCACTATGTTGCCAAAACAAATGGAAATTTATTACCTGCTATTGGAACCAATTTAGTTAGGTAACACTTCATTTTTAAGACATCATCAAGGGAATGCGTTATTCCACTGAAGTGAATTTTTGACATACATGCTTTTGAGTTATTTTTTTAAATCAAAAATCATGGCTGTTGGTCTCTTGATGAAACCTTCAGTGACTTCCCATTGTCTGAAGAATAATGCATGACTTTATTATCTACGATTCCAGTTTCGTCTCCCTTCAAACACCCTACTGGCTAGATGGCCCACTTTAATTAGCTCAACATTCTCTGAACCTATCATACTCTTTTAATTCTGTTATTTTCAGATGCTGTTCTATGTGGCCAAGAATGCCAAACTCCACCTTCTCTGCTCAACAAACTCTTAAAAAAAACAAACAAACCCTTTGCTGTTGAGTCAATTCCAACTCATAGCAATCCTATAGGATAGAGTACAACTGCCTCATAGGGTTTCCAAGGAGTGGCTGGTGGATTCAAACTGCCAGCCATTTGGTTAGCAGCCAAGTTCTTAACCACTGCACTGCTACAAACTCTTAGTCCTCTTTAAGGACTTACCTTCAAAGTCATCTTCTCTAATGCTGTACTTGACTCCTCACTGATTTACTGAATCTCTTCTCTGTGTTTCCATAGCCCCAATACATGTTTCCCATACAGAAATAATATTGCATTGTGATTTTTTATTTTTCTATGTTAGTCTCCTTAACTAAATTGTGACCTAATAGTGGGTCAGGTGATTCTGTAGTAGAATTCTTTTCTGTTTTTTTTTTTTTTTTTATAGAATCTGGCATTTCCACTTTGGTTTATTTATTTGCAAATTAAACTTTCTATAAAAATCTTACAATGAAGCCCAATAATAAAGTTGTATTCTTTTCCTATGAATACCGGCAGTGATGAAAGGCCTTATTCCAAAATTAATTTTAAAGGAGGTGTGCGGACTAATAATATTAAGTATGCAAAGCCCTAAACAAGTTTAGGAAATTTTGTGATAAATAAAAAATGTATAAATGCAGAACACATATTTTGCTGCATTCTGATTGTATTCTGTCCTAGTGGGGTCAGGGCTTTGGGACACTACCATGCCATTTTTATGAAGGTAAAATTTTCTTCTCCTTCTCCTCTATCTTTTGTATTATTGTTCTGCCTTCTTTTATCATCTTAGAAAGCAGGATTTTAGATCACTTCAACGATGAGTTGGGCCTGTCCCTTCGAGGATTATTTTGTCTTTTTCCTTCCCAGAAAGTCTCCTTAGGAACTCCAAATCATAGGCCTAGGGACAATCTCCCACTCCCATTCTTTACCCCTCTGAATATCTGTGACATCTTCTGTGGTAGAATTCTTGCCTTCCATGCAGGAGACCTGGGTTCAATTCCTGACCAATGCACCTCATGTGCAGCCACCACCTTGTCTGTCAGTGGTGGTCTGAATGTTGCTTTGAGGCTGAACAGGTTTCAGTGGAGCTTATGGACCAGAAAGAAACACTTGGTGATTAACTTCTGAAAATCAGTCAGTGAAAATCCTATGGATCACAATGATCTGATCAGGGGGATGGTGCAGGACTGGGCAGGGTTTCATACCATAGTGCGTGGGGTCCCCATGAGTCACTGGAATAGGTGAAAATGAGCTGCATCTGAAAGGATGAACAGACTATATCTAGGGGAGTTAGGGAGTATAAGATATCCTAGTCAAAAGAAATATGCTATATAAGAAAATGCATGGTATATGTAAGGGACTACACACAACTTAGTACTAATGGGCCATAATGTCTGAGGTGGATAATGGTAGGCAATAAGGATGCAGACAGAGGCCAAGTGATGGAAGGCTTTGTATGGACCATACTAAGAAGTTAGACTTTATTCAGTACATGATGGGGAATGTCATGGTCAAATTTTGTTTGAGGTGGCTTGCTGTGGATTCAGGGAAAGGTGATAAGGAACTAAACTATGCATTGAGAGATATCCAGGTAGATATATTCAGTCAAAAAATTGGTTATAGTTCTGAAGTTCAAAAGGACAAATCAGCAACAGAGCTATAGAATTTAGGAATTATCAGCAACCAGAATAATGAACAAATCAATTTAGAAGAAACAGAACCAGAATGCTCCTTAGAAACAAAGGTGGCGAGACATAGGCTTGCTTACTTTGGACACATAATCAGGAAAGACAAATCACTAGAAGAGAACATCATGGTAAGTCAGAGGGTCAGTTAAAATGAGAGGAATCCTCAATGAGATGGAGTGACATATTAGACAAACCAATAGACTCAAACATAGCAATAATCATGAAGATGGCACAGGACTGGGCAACATTTTATTCTGTTATCCATAAAGGCGCTATGAGTCAGAGCCAACTTGGCAGCACCTAACAACAACAAAAGTAGTAATTACAAACATGATAGTAGGTAAATAGAAAGACAAACTGAATGTTGGATCCTTGGAAGACACGTGGAGGAAAGGCAGAAGAAGAGATTTTCATAAAGGGGAGTGAGATGGAATATGAAGAGAACAAGGTGTTACAGATTTAAGGAAGTAGAGAGTTTACAAAAAGAGGGACTGATAAATAGTCAGAAGGTAGGAAAGCAGAGCAGAGAAGAGCATTGAAAAATGTCTATTATATTAACAAATTAGGTTATAGGTGACTATGGTGACCTCATACAGGGTCTCTAGGAATCGGAACTGACTCGACAGCAACAGGTTTTTTTTTGGTTTATAACAAGAGAAGTTTCAGTGGACTGCTAAGGATGTAAGCTATACATCAGTGGAGACTGAACAAAGTGAGAAAATATTACTTGGAAACTGTGCATGGGAAAGGAAGGAGAAAGGTGTGACACTGGGTAAAGGAGGATTATCTTTTGTTTGGGTGAGTGAGTCTGTAATGTTGAACTTCTGAGAGTATCGTCATTAGAAAAGGATTCATGTAGGGAGAGAGAGGATAACTGGTAGAAAAAGATTCAGAAGGATAGAAGAGAGGTTGGAATCTAGACTAGAGGTGCAGGACTGGTTTTGAATCAAAAGGGAGGTAGGTCATCCTCTGAGTCTATAGGAAATAAAGGTAATGTATAGTTGTGAGGGATAAAGGAATTTAAGGGAATTCATGCTGAATGATCCTAGTTTGTGCCACAGTGTATCTGAGAGCTGAAATAAGAAAGTATTGAAGTTTTCAAATAAGCACTGAGGATAGTAGGAAGGAACTGACCAAGGACAAGGTGCTGGATCGACAGACGGTGCTAAAGGCCGAGCTGAAGCTGGACATGTGATTCATGATAGATCCAGACTATATTATTGTGTGATTTTCCTCCAGCAGTGTTGGCCACCCAGACATAGGAACAGACAAGATGGATTGTAGCATTGTTCATAGTTAGACTTTTGCCTGGTTAGTTTCAGTGGGATAATTAGGGTGGTGGAGACCTAGGGGTGCTGGCTAGAGTAGTTCTGGTAATAAACTATGGGCTCTAGGAAATGAAAAGTGGATAGAAGGGAATTGATAGGCTGGCAGAAAATGGAGGCCTCAAAGGCTTTTGCCCCTCTCAGTGGAAGAAGAGAAGATGTTGTCAGTGAAAGCATAAGAAACTGAGAGGAAAGAAAATGGTGGTTAAAGAAGAGCTGTTTGAATGAAAGAAACAAAACATGGAACAATTCCCTGCAGTGACAGCATTGTACTCTGGAAGGGGGTGACTGAAGTAGACAGTAGGTTGAAGGTAGCTGGAACTAAGAAGGCTCAGACATTATAATGCTACTGTGTGGGATGGATCATCTGCCCACATGTTGAGATCACTCAGAATGACAAAAGCATTTGGGATGGAAACAAGACCACAAGCCAAGCTGCAAATCCTTAAAGAATTGGGGGAGTTATTCAGAAGTTAGCAAATGAAAACAGCAAAGAGACAGGGAAAGGGACTTAAAGAACAACAAGCTGTTGCACAAAAATGGAAAAGAACCAAAGGGTTAGGAAGGAAGCAATGCCCTCTCCAGACTTGGAATTAGCTGACGGTGGGGGAAGAGACTCCCTACACTAGAGGCAGTGGTGTTGTGGGAGAAAGAGTTTGCTTATGACAGTGAAGAGGTTAATGCCTGTTGACAGTGGAACTGAGATTCCAGAGTGCTCTGTGGCATGAAGAGGAGAGCAGTGAGGAGAGAAGGAATTATTTGTGGAGAAGTTGTGAAGGAAGCACCAGGTTGTTAGGTGACAAGAATGAAAGAAAAATCTAAGTACACAAAAAGGCAGTGACAAAAGTATGATGCATGTACAGAATTGAATGGCCTGAAATAGTTCACCTTTGAGGGTCAGTCATTTTGGCTGAGGGTACTCAGAGGAAACTGGCTTGGTTTCAGAAGAGGTAGATCAGAAGCATCATGAGATGGTGAGGGACTGGCCTCAGCTAGAGGCGGGTGGTAATGATTTTATAGAGGAGTCACTAAGGACTGCTGTCAAAGTAAAGGGTCTTTTCTTATTGTAAATTGTGTCATCATTAAATCTACTGCTTTTAATCTATTTTGAGAATGTAACTGGGTAAAAAAACAAACAGCAACAAAAAACTTGCCAAAATTAGGGGCCTTCTGTTCAAAATTATTTAAAAAAATAGTCCCTGCCCCCTCAGCTGCTAACCAAAAGGTCAGTAGTTCAAACCCACCAGCCGCTCCTTGGTAAGTGTACGGAGAAATTCTACTCTGTCCTATAGGGTCGCTATGAATCGGAATCGACTCGATGGCAGTGGGTTTTTGGTACCCCCTAATTATGGTTTTCTATCTGTGATTTTAGCATATCAGATAGATGAGAAGTTTTTATATCAAGATTTTAAAAAGTGAAAGTCTTCTTTCCTTTGTAACATGCTGCACAATTTTCCTCTTCTCTGTTGAGAATAAAGGTTTTTGTTATTAAGTTGGATAAAATTGTTTAATAGTTGTTTATTAATTTTTAAAAATGTTAAAGTTTAGTGGCAACCTGCCCGAGGTTAAGTTCTAAGCTTGTGGGAGGAAGTAGTGAGTCAAGCACTCAGTAGTTTTATAGCTAAAATCTAATTATTTATCTGTTTTATACACAATATAACCTTGAGTCTGAGATTTTCCTTTTATTTGCTACTTTTCCAAATTTTCAGGTAGGAAAATTCAAGCTCAGGAATCATATGTCTCTGACTGGCTGCTCTATTCTAATGTTCTAACTCAGACTCACAAGCACTTATCTTCCCTTGACATGTTTACATTCTCCCAGTCTGGAAGAGTGGTAATAACTTGTATGCCCAACATTACTAGCACTTTGAGATTTGGTAGTTTAAAACATTTAGTTTAGAATTAACGACCTTTCCACATTTATGGAGAAACTTTCTTCCTGATCAAGGATTAAAAATCTTTTTCTTTGAGCTGAATTAGTTTTCCCAGACACTTTATTACATTCTTGGCACCATGAATTCATAGTTTACGTACAGCTAAACTGGAAGTTGTGGAATATTAATATTTTCAGTGCATCTACCTACTTTTTTCTCTTATATCCCTTACATTGACTTTTCTCACTTTAGGTACATTAAGAATAAATAATAAGAAAAGAATCACATGGTCATCTCAATTGACACAGAAAAGGCATTTGACAAAGTCCAACACCCATTCCTGATAAAAACTCTCAATAAAATAGGTATAGAAGGGAAATTTCTCAACATAATAAAGGGCATCTATGCAAAACCAACGGCCAACATCATTCTTAATGGAGACAGGCTGAAAACATTCCCCTTGAGAACAGGAACAAGACAAGGATGCCTTTTATCTCCACTCTATTTAACATTGTGCTGGAAGTCCTAGCTAGAGCAATAAGGCAAGAGAAAGAAATAAAGGGCATCCAAATTGGTAATGAAGAAGTTAAACTGTCCCTGTTTCTGGATGATATGATACCATACATAGAAAACTCTGAAGACTCCACGAGAAAACTGCTGGAACTAATAGAAAGATTCAGCAGAGGAGCAGGATACAAGATAAACAGATAAAAATCGGTTGGATTCCTATACATCAATAAAGAGAACGATGAAAAGGAAATCAGGAAAACAATACCATTTTCAATAGCCACTAAAAAGATAAAATACTTAGGAATAAATCTGACCAGGGATGTAAAAGACCTATACAAAGAAAACTACAAAACATTACTGTAAGAAACCAAAAGGGACCTACATAAATGGAAAAACATACCATGCTCATGGATAGGTAGACTCAACATAGTGCAAATGACGATTCTACGCAAAGCAATTTACAAATACAACGCAATCCCAATCCAAATACCAACAACATTCTTCAAAGAGATGGAAAAACTAATCATTAACTTTATATGGAAAGGGAAGAAGCCTCAGATAAGTACAGCTCTATTGAAGAAGAAGAATAAAGCAGCAGGACTCGCACTACCTGACCTCAGAACCTACTATACCGCTACGGTAGTCAAAACATCCTAGTATTGGTACAACAACAGATACATTGACCAATGGAACAGAATTGAGAACCCAGATGTAAATCCATCCACCTATGGTCACCTGATCTTTGACAAGGGCCCAAAGTCCATCAAATGGGGAAAAGACAGTTTTTTTAACAAATGGTGCTGGCAAAATTGGATGTCCATCTGTAAAAAAATGAAACAGGACCCTTACCTCACACCAGACACAAAAACTAATTCAAAATGGATCAAAGACCTAAATATAAAGCCAAAAACTAGAAAGTTCATAGAAGAAAAAATTGGATCAACGCTAGAGGCCGTAATGCATAGCATTAAGAGGATACAAACCATAACCAACAACACAAAAACTCCAGAAGATAAGCTAGATAACTGGGGTCTTCTAAAAATCAAATACCCATGCTCTTCAAAAGATTTAACCAAAAGAGTAAAAAGAGAACTGATATACTGGGAAAAGAATTTTGGACATTACAAGTCAAACAATGGTCTAATCTCTAAAATCTACAAGAAAATCCAACACCTCTACAACAAAAAGACAAGTAATCCAATTTAAAAATGGCGAAAGGAAATGAGCAGACACTTCACCAAAGAAAACATTCAAGTGGCCAACAGACACATGAGGAAATGTTCACGATCACTAGCCATTAGAGAAATGAAAATTAAAACCACAGTGAGATACCATTTCACCCTGGCATTAATGGCATGAATCAAAAACACTGGAAATAACAAATGTTGGCGAGGCTGCAGGGAGATCGGAACTCTTATGCACTGCTGGTGGGAATACATAATGATACAACAGTTTTGGAAGATAACGTGGCGCTTCTTTAGAAAGCTAGAAATAGAAATACCATAAGATCCAGCAATCCCATTGCTAGGAATATATCCTAGAGAAGTAAGAGCAGTCACCCAAATAAACATGCACACTCATATTCATTGCAGCACTGTTCACGATAGCGAAAAGATGGAAACCACCTAGATGCCCATCAAGAGATAAATGGATAAACAAACTATGGTACATTCACACAATGGAGTATTATGCAACGATAAAGAACAATGATGAATCTCTGAAGCATCTCATAACATGGATGAAACTGGAGGTCATTATGCTGAGTGAAATAAATCAATCACAAAAGGATAAATATTGTATGAGACCTCTACTATAAAAACTCATGTAAAAGTTTACACACAATAAGAAATAATCTTTGTTGGTTACAAGGGATCGGAGGGGTGGGAGGGGAACTAAATAGACAATAGATAAGTGGTAACTTTGGTGAAGGGTAAGACAGTACACAGTACTGGGGAAGCCAGCACACCTTGTACAAGGAAAGGTCATGGAGGCTCCATAGACATATCCAAACTCCCTGAGGGACTGTATTGCTGGGCAGAGGGCTGTGGGGACCATGGTCTCGGGGAACATCTAGCTCAACTGGCATAACACAGTTTATAAAGACAATGTTGTACATTTTACCTTGGTGAGTAGCATCTGTGGTCTTAAAAGCCTGTGAGGAGCCATCTAAGATACTCCAGTGGTCTCACCCCTTTGGGAGCAAGGGAGAATGAAAAGAACAGGCTACAAGGAGAAGATTAGTCCAAAGGACTAATGGACCACAGCTACCATGGTCTCCATCAGACTGACTCCAGTAAAGCTAGATGGTTCCTGTCTACCACCACTGACTGCTCTGACTGGAATCACAACAGAGGGTCCCAGGCAGAGCTGTAGAAGAATGTAGAACAAAATTCTAACTCACAAAAAAAGACCAGATTTACTAGACTGACAGACTGGAGAAGCCCTGAGAGTATGGCCCCTTGACACCTTTTTAGCTCAGTGGTGAAGTCATTCCCAAGGTTCACCGTTCACCTGTGGATTGGACAGCCCCATAAAACAAAATGGGACTAATGAGGCACGGCAGTCCACAGACAAGGACTAGAAGACAGGAGGGGACAGGAAAGCTGATGATAGGGAACCCAAGGTTGAGAAGGGACAGTGTTGTCATGTTGTCGGGTTGTTAACCATTGTCATACGGCAATATGTGTACTAACTGTTTAATGAGAATCTGTTTGTTCTGTAAACCTTCATCTAAGGTACAAAAAAAAAGAATTATCTGTGTGAGATCAAACTGACAACAGCAACTCAAAAGCCTAGGGGACAGTGAGTTGAAGATGATGGTGATGGAATAATTTGGAAAAGGATAGTGAGAATAGCAGCACAACTGGAAGAATGTAATCAATGTCACTGAATTGTACATATAGAAACTTTTGAAATGGTGTAACTTTGGCTATGTATATTCTCACCAAAAAAAAAAAGATCCTCCAAGGTCGAGAAGGGAGAATGTTGACATGTCGTGGGGTTGTTAACCAATGTCATAAAACAATATTTATACTGACTGTTTAATGAGAAACTATTCTGTAAACCTTCATCTAAAGTACAATAAAAAAATTAAAATAAATAAGTAAAAAAAAAATATAGCACTGACATTATAAATTTCTTTTAAACCTATCAAGATTTTCAAGAATCAGTCTTAGAGACAAAGATCAAATTTCTTTTATGAAGTATGGAACTCTTGATATATATATATTCTTACTGAACTTGTACTCATGGAAGCTGATTATGAAATAAGTCATTAAAACCTGTCTTTTCTTTGAACTTGTGGATTTAGAAGAAGGAAGAGAAATGCTGACAAAACAAGCTTTAAAATATCTGATAGAAAAGTTATTAACAATAATAATCGAGTGGTTCCAGCTCATAGGGACCCTGTGTACAACAGAACGAAACACCGCCCAATCCTTCGCCATCCTTACAACCATTGTTTTGGTTGAGCCCATTGTTGCAGCCACTGTGTCAGTCCATCTTGTTGAGGTCTTCCTCTTTTTTGCTGACTCTCTACTTTACTAAGCATGATGTCCTTCTCTAGGGACTGATCCCTCCTGATACCATGTCCAAATTATGTGAGATGTAATCTCGCCATCCTTACTTCTAAGGAGCATTCTGGTTGTACGTCTTCCAAGACAGATTTGTTCATTCTTTTGGCAGTCCATGCTGTATTCAATATTTATATTCTTTGCAACAATGAAACACCACAGTGCACCAACACGCAAGCCGCCACAGTACAACAAACTGACAGACTTGTGGGGGCTTATAGAAATAGTTCTCCATATTTGATAAGTTTTGAAATGAAATGTTTGTATTTGTGATCTTAAAAGTAGACTAGTATAAAGTCTTTTTAATTCCACTAAAAGTTTGGGAAAAAACTATGAATAGTTTTAAAATTCTTTTCTATATTAGTACATTAAAATAATTTCAGTTTTTTTTCCTGGGCAATAAATCATGGCTGAGGAACCAGATTCCCCACCATTTTTACGTTCTTTTATACATGTTTTATTATGCAAGCACTGTTATTAAACAAGAGAAAGTTAGAGTTACTTGAATCAAAAAATTATCTTTCCCCACTCCCTTTATCTATTCTCTAAGGTTAAAATGAAATTTATTCTTTATTCTATGTAAAGTTTGAAGATAAGCGATTATTGGTCTTGCTCTCTCAGCTCTAGGAAAAATGCATTATGCTCAAAACTTTGAATTAAAGAAAGACAATACAGTGACTTATAAGTAGATAAAAATGATGTCCCTTAGCGTATTCTCAGAGTTATTCTTAGAAATTTATCGTATATATATATATATATGCTTATCTTTTAATTAGTGATGTTATCATCATTAAATCCAACATTTATTATGGAGATGACTGAATTATAATATGGTAGATAATATTACTTTTTTTATAAGAAATGATTGGTGCATAACACACTCTAAGATTATACACCAGAGTAAGAATTACACAAAAAGGTGATGTTCTCCCAAAGTTGCCTAAGACCCTGCTAGTGTTTAAGTGTCTTGTGACTAGGGATTTAACAAGAAAAGAGCAATATCTTGGATATCAAACCAGTTTTGGATATAGTTTAACTGAGCTGTTTAGTAATGTTTTATTTCAAATAACTAAGAAGGAACATTTTCTCTGCAAATTCTAATTCTTTGGCTCTGCTGCTAGATAGGCTCTGCTATTGAGCTGGCTTGGCATTTCACTTCTAATTCCTGGACAAAGTTTACAGCAGTTTAGTTGGTGCAGAAAGGCACAGGATTTTTTGCTGTTGGCATTTCACTCAGTCATTTTTATATCTCATTGAAAAAGTGACCGCCTAACTTTGCGCTTCACCTCTTTTCTCTGTTAAGTTCTGCCTACCCCAAGCCTCTGTTCCCTGGAAGTGCTAATGTCTCTTCATCAACAAGAGCAGCACTGCCCAGTTTGGGCACAAATTCGAACCTGAGCAAGAAGTGCGTAGACAGCCTCTGAATCCATCAAGTCTGGAATTATTCTTGCTATCATGGTCTGAGTATCTGGTGCTGCAAACCAGCTTTTGCCCTGGAGGGAGACATTATCTTTATTATCCCGATCAGACAACAAATCTGCCCCTGCCCTGAAGGGAGACATTATTCCTAACTTCATAAGAGTTATCGCAAACAGCATGTTTTTACCAGATTGGCTGAAGTCATATAATTGGATTTATGCTTAGATTTTCCTAGCTAGGATTAATCTCTCCCCCAAGCATAGCCAATTTATATCCCTTGAGCCCTGGTGGTGCAGCAGTTAAGCCCTCGGCTGCTAACCGAAAGGTCAGTGGTTCAAACCCACCAGCCATTCTGCAGGAGAAATATGTGGCACTTTACTTCATAAAGATTTACAGCCTTGGAAACATATGGGGCAGTTCTACTCCATCCTATAGGGTCACTATGAGTTGGCATTGACTCAACGGCAAAGCATTTGATTTTGGTTGCTACCAAGGAGTTTGGTTACTAACCAAAAAGTCAGTGGTTTGAACCCACCAGAGTCTCTGGAGGGGGCGGGGGAAAGACCTGACGATCTGCTTCCATAAAGATTAACCCATTGCCATTGAGTTGATTCCGACTCATAGCCACTCTATAGGACAGAGCAGAACTGCCCCTAGGGCTTCCAAGGAGCAGCTGGTGGATTCAAACTGCCTAACTGCCCACCTTTTGGTTAACAGCCATAGCTTTTAACCACTGTGACACCAGAGCTCCAGCCTAGGAAACCTATGGGGCAGCTCTACTCTTTCTTATAGGGTAGCTATAGGGTCACTCCACCACTTGTCTGTCAGTTTATCATACTGTGGTGGCTTACATGTTTCTCTGATGCTGGAAGCTATGCTACCGGTATTTCAAATACCAGCAGGGTCACCTATGGTGGACAGGTTTCAGCAGAGTTTCCAGACTAAGATAAAGTAGGAAGAAAGACTTGGTGGTTTACTTCTGAGAAAACTGGCTAGTAAAAATCTTATGAATAGCAGCGGAACATTGTCTTATATAGTGCCAAAAGATAAGCCTCTCAGATTGGAAGGCACTCAAAAGACGACTGGGAAAGAGCTGGCTCCTCAAAGTAGAGTCGACCTTGATGACATGTATGGAGTAAAGTTTTTGGGAACTTCATTTGCTGATGTGGCATGACTCAAAATAAGAAGAAACAGCTGAAAACATCCATTAATAATTGGAATGTGGAATGTACAAAGTATGAATCTAGGAAAATTGGAAGTCAACAGAAATGAAATGGACCACATAAAGATCAATATCCTAGGCATTAGTGAGCTGAAATAGACTGATATTGGCCATTTTGAACCAGACAATCATACGGTCTACTATGCCTGGAATGACAAATTGAAGAGTAATGACATCACATTCATTGTCAAAAGAACATTTCAAGATCTATCCTGAAGTACAACACTGTTAGTGGTAGAATAATATCAATACACCTACAAGGAAGGTCAGTTAATATGACTGTTCTTCAAATTTAAGCACCAACCACTAATGTCAAAGATAAAAGAAATGTTTGCAGTCTGAAATTGATCAAACATGCAGTAAAGATGCCTTGATAATTACTGTTGACTGGAATGTGATATTTGGAAACGAAGAAGGATTGGTAGTTGGAAAATATGGCCTTAATGATAGAAATGATGCCAGAGATTGCATGATAGAATTTTCAAGACCAACGACTTCTTCATTGCAAATGCCTTTTTTCAACAATATAAATGGCGACTATACATGTGGACCTGACTGGATGGAATACACAGGAATCAGATCGACTACATCTATGGAAAGAGACGATGGAAAAGTTCAATAAGCTCAGTCAGAACAAGGCCAGGGTCCGACTGTGCAACAGACCGTCATTTGCTCATATGCTCAAGCTGAAGCCAAAGAAAATTAGAACAAGTCCATGAGAGCCAAAGTATGACCTTGAGTATATCCCCCCCTGAATTTAGAGACCATCTCAAGAAAAGATTTGACACATTGAATAGCAGTAACTGAAGACCACAAGAGTTGTGGGATGACATCAAGGAAATCATACATGAAGAAAGTGAAAGGTCATTTAAAAGACAGGAAAGAAAGAAAAGACCAAAATGGATGCCAGAAGAGACTCTGAAATTTGCTCTTGAACGTAGAGCAGCTAAAGCAAAAGGAAGAAATTATGAAGTAAAAGAACTGAACAGAAGATTTCAAAGGGTGGCTAGAGAAGACAAAGTAAAGTATTATAATGAAATGTGCAAAGACCTGGAGATAGAAAACCAGAAGGGAAGAACACCCTGAGCATTTCTCAAGCTGAAAGAACTAAGGAAAACATTCAAGCCTCGAGTTGCAATATTGTAGGATTCTTTGGGCAAAACGTTGAATGACACAGGAAGTATCAAGAGAAGATTGAAGGAATACACAGAGTCACTATACCAAAAAAATTGGTCGACATTTAGCCATTTCAGGAGGTAGCATATGATCAAGAACCAATGATACTAAAAGAAGAAGTCCAAATTTCACCAAAGGCATTGGCGAAAAACGAGGCTCCAGGAATTGACCGAATACCAATTGAGAAGTTTCAACAGATGCAGTGCTGAAGGTGCCCACTTATCTATGCCAAGAAATTTGGAAGACAGCTACCTGGCCAACCGACTGGAAGAGAGCCATATTTATGCCTATTTCAAAGAAAGGTGATCCAAATGAATGTGGAAATTATCAAACAATATCATTAATATCACACACCAGTAAAATTTTGCTGAAGATAATTCAAAAAACAATCGCGGCAGCGCATCGACAGGGAACTGCCACAAATTCAAGTCAGGTTCAGAAGAGGACGTGGAACCAGGGATATCATTGCTGATGTCAGATGGATCCTGGCTGAAAGCAGAGAATATCAGAAAGATGCTTACCTGTGTTTTATTGACTATGTAAAGGCATTTGACTGTGTGGTTCATAACAAACTATGGATAACATTGTGAAGAATGGAACTTATAGAACACTTAATTGTGCTCATGAGGAACCTGTACATAGATCAAGAGGCAGTCCTTTGGACAGATCAAGAGGATACTGTGTGGTTTAAAGTCAGGAAAGGTATGCGTCAAGATTGTATCCTTTCACCATACTTATTCAGTCTGTATGCTGAGCAAATAATCAGAGAAGCTGGACTATATGAAGAAGAATGGGGCATCAGGATTGGAGAAAGACTCATTAACAATGTGCAATATGCTGAAAGAGAAGAGGACTTGAAGCACTTACTGGTGAAGATCAAAGACTACGGCCATCACTATGGACTGCACATCAACATAAAGAAAACAAAAATTATCACAACTGGACCAGTAAGCAAAATCATGATAAACAGAGTAAATATTGAAGTTGTCAAGGATTTCATTTTACTTCGATCCACAATCAATGCCCATGGAAGCAGCAGTCAAGAAATAAAACAACGTATCGTGTTGGGCAAATCTGCTGCAAAAGACCCCTTTAAAGTATTAAAAAGCAAAGAAGTCACTTTGAGCACTAAGGTACACTTGACCTAAGTCATGGTACTTTCAAATGCCTTATATGCATGCGAAAGCTAGACAGTGAATAAAGAAGACTGATGAGGAATTGATGCCTTTGAATTATGGTGTTGGTGAAGAATATTGAATACACCATGGACTGCCAAAAGAATGAACAAGTCCGTCTTGGAAGAAGTACAGCCAGAATACTTCTTAGAAGCAAGGATGGCGAGACTTTGTCTCACGTACTCTGAACATAGTATCGGGAGGGACCAGTCTCTGCAGAAGGACATCATGCTTGGTAAAGTAGAAAGCCAGCAAAAAAGGGGAAGACCCTCAGCAACATGGATTGACACAGTGGCTGCAACCATGGGCTCAAGCATAGCAAAGATTGAGAGGATGGTGCAGGACTGGGCAGTGTTTTGTTCTATTGTATATCGGGTCTCTATGAGTTGGACCCAACTCAATGACACCTAACAACAATAACTGGAAACTCAGCTGTAGCTTGGGCTTCTCTTAGCATGGTGACTGAGTGGCAGTAGGGAGCGTGCTGGAAATAAGAGTTTTCAGAGTCAGGAAGTAAAAACAGCCAGTTCTCTTTAAGCCTAGTCCTGCAACTGTCTCAGCATCATTTCTGCCACATTCTATTGGACAAGGCGACCAGAGAGTTAGTCCACATTCCAGGGATGCAAAAATAGCTCCACCTCTTAATAGGATAAGTGATCAATTATTTGCAACCTTACTGAATCCTCCATAGCAGGTAAACACATTCATTTATTCAACCAGTATTATGGAGCACCTATTATGAGTGGAGCCCTGGTGGCACAGTGGTTAAGAGCTACATCTGCTAACTAAAAGACTGGCAGTTTGAATCCACTAGCCACTCCTTAGGAACCCTACGGGGCAGTTCTACTCTGTCCCATAGGGTTGCTATGAGTCGGAATTGCCTTGATGGCAACAGGTTTGGTTTTTTGTTTTGGTTTATTATAGGCATCATTCTAGGCACTGCAGTTATAACAGTGAGAAAATAAACAAACAAACAGGCAAAACTCCCTGTTCATTGTGAAGCTTTCATTTTACTAGGAAAAATAAAATAAAATATATAGTGTATTAGAAAGTAGTAGGTGGTGCTATAGATAGGGTGACCATGTCCCAGTGTTCCCATTGCCTTTTTTCTTAGTGTACTTGCTGACAGTATCCCATTCACTGTCAAAAGCATCTTTGTTTGGATGATAAATAATTTGATCATACTAACTATGGTTATTTCACTGAGAGGGTGAGTAAAGATCTAAAAAAGTCAAGGAAGTAAGCCGTAGATATATTTATGTGCTTCAGCCTCGTGAAATTTTGAAATGTACACATGAAAATGAAGAAAAAATATTTTGTTTGTGTACATTACTTTGATCCCATCATAGATTTTTGCTTTTTCTAAACTAGTGTGTTCTGCAGTGAATTTGACTAATCCAAGATATCCAAATCCCTGGAAAGTAGAATTCGAATGCTACAGAAAACTCAAGTTTGGTTTTGAAACAGCTTTTGAGATGAAGTAAACTCAGTTGAGATATATGCCTATTTAAAAAAAAATATATATATATATATATCAAAGGAACTACTTAAAGTTGTTCGCAGATTTTGGAGCATATCATCTATGTCATTTTGAAGAAAATTGTTAAATATGAATGTTATTCACCAGAGGGTGCTATAGCCATCTGAAATGAAGTGTACAACAACACAGCGCACTCTTCAGGTACACTCAAGAGCTTCAGCTTTGGCTGTAGGAAACATAATTTTTAAAATGTTCTCCCTTTCCCATTTTTCTCTCCCTCTTTCCCCTTCTCCACGTATTACCTGCAGTAACTCCACCAAAGGTATCGCTTTAATGATGCTTTATATCAGCAAGTATTAAAATAAGTTGAGATCACGTGGGCTATAACTACTGATGATAGTGCACCATGGATCCTGAACCTGTGGATAAGACACAAAAGTATGCATGCAGACATAGCGAGTCTGATGTGCTGAAATACATTTCCTGCCTGAAAATTACCTTTTGTATTTTTACCATGGAACACACGAACGTCTGGTTATTTCACAATGTCATATGCCTGATAAATGTATGAGAATATAAATAACAAATAGATTTTTGATAATAATATGCCTTTTGCCCATGGGATTCAAAGTTTATATTCAAATCAGACAATAAAAAGATCTTGGTACCATGAATTATGATAAAGTACGAACTAATAAACTACTCCCTACAAACCAGGATGCCTTAGTTTCAATACCTTTAAATATAAATAATGGAGCCCTGGTGGCATAATGATTAAGCATTCGACTGCTAACCAAAAGGTTAACAGTTCAAATCCACCAGCTGCTCCTTGGAAACCCTCTGGGGCAGTTCTACTCTGTCCTGTAAGGTCGCTATGAATTGGAATCAACTTGACAACAACAGGGAAATTTAAATAATAATAGTGCCTATCCCAAGGGATTGTTGTGTGGATTAATAGGTAATCCATGGGAACCCCAGCAGTACCTGGCACATAATAAGCCCCTGTTGTTATTGTTTTTGAGCATCTACCATTGGACCTCCTGAGTTCAGATCTTGGTTATACTTCTTACTAAGTAACTGGAACTAAGTTAATCACAAAACTGTGCCTCAGTTTTCTTACATTGAAAATGGTGATAATCATCACATTCATTTCATGGGTTTATCTGAAAATTTAAATGAAATAATGTGCATACAGAATTTATCACAGGCCCTATCTCATTCCACACTCAATGATTATTATGTACCATTTATTCAACTGTAGCATCTTCTATCCTGTGTTTTCAAATTTTCTTGTGTTCTTTTAAAAAGGCCCAGAATGTCTTGTGTGATTTCTCTGATGTTGACTTTTCTTTCCTAGATTGTCTTTTCTTTGCTTGACCACTTTTGTACTCCCTTTCCAACCAAATGATGTAATATCTGCCACTTGATCTATCAGCCTGAATGTTTCCTAAGTTTCCTTGGGTAGCTCATGCATGTTCCTTTTATGTATGTACTGAAAAGTCTTTATTTCAATGTTTTGCTGCTATTTTTCCTGATTATCAATGTAATCATTTCCATTAAGAAAATTTGGAAATCTCAGAGATGAGTAAACATATAGAAAAACAGCAACAACTGTATTAACAGCATGGACTTTGCTACTTGCTCACTATGGGGCCATGGGTCACATACTCTGTTGAAATGTTTAAGGTCCTACCTAAGCCTCATGGTCACTTCTGGCTCCAACTTACTGCCTCTAACAGATTCTCATTCTCTACTTTGCATCTTGAGGCTCTTTTTTATATTTATCCAAGCATTGACTCACAGATGAAATTAGTACTCGTCTTTGATTTTTCCCCCATATACTCTTCTCTCAAGGACTCTGCATGTAACAGACTCTCACTGAAGTTCTTAGAAGGCCAATTGCTTTTTTTTGCCAAATGCAATCCTAAAATTTATTATTAGGAATTCTTCATTAAGTTCCTGGGACTATCTTTCCTAACCTCTTTGTCTACCATCTCTTCTCAACCCATTTCTCCCAAGAGAAAAAGAAAATAAATCCCCACACTATCTCTGGCAGAAAAACTCAGTTGTCTTCAAATATCGATTTTTCCATTTCACGTTACTTTTCTTATCTTTATCTCATAAGTATTTTCTCATGTAAATAAAATCTTTGTGAACAACATTTTAATGGCTGCATACTATTCCATCTTATTGGAGTATATAATTTCCTTAACATAGGTTTGAACATTAAAATTGTTTCTACTTTTTATAATTATAAATTTTATCTGAAATTTAACATTTCTTTGTGAATAAATTTTTGTTCCTATCTCAGATTATTTCAGGAATACTTTTTTTTAGTCTAGAATTTGCTTTAAAAAAGGCTGGATAAAATAATTTTTATTGAAGAACTTGCATACCTGGTAATGCTTAAGGGGACCCAGGATAGTGGTAGAATATTACTTGAAGTGACTGTAAAGTTACTTATGCTACAGTGTAAGCATTAGTAGAGTTGAATAACTTTACGTTTTCTTGGAGGAGTGCTTTCTCCCAGTGGGTGACAGCTGATGCTTAGAAAATGATTCTTCCCAACTGTCACAGATTTACAGTAAAAATGACACTGAAATGGGGGAAAATAAATTACACCAATAATTAAGGTGTGATATAAGTGAAGTTATTTTTATATGTTGACAAATCACTTGTTTTGCTTCTATGATCCTTTCTACTCTCTACACTGTATTCAAAGAAACAAATAAGAAGGTAATAGAAAAATAATTCTAATTTCCAATTCAATTTCCAATTGAAATGCCGTTCTAATTTCCCACGTAAGGGCTGGCAATGAATAAGTGCTTTTTACATTCTCCTTTAGAAATATAGAAAGGAGAGCCAACCCTACTTGTACCCCATTTTATCTAGATGGTACATAGAATGCTAAAAAGAAACAAGGATTCAGATCCCTGAAGGCCTCATACATTCAATTAAATGTGTAACCTGGAATGGGTATGTGAGAAGATTTTTCAGACCTTTCACAGTGCACGTGTAGATGGATGATGTTCCATTTAATAGGCACTGTTGCGAACTTCTCCACAACTCCCCTAAGGGCCTCTTCTGTGTTGGCCCTTACCATCTATCAGAATTAGTGTTGTTGCTGGACAAAGAATCATGGTTCATTTAGAGTGTACTGCTCACTCCTCATTATACTGACAAAGGAGACTTCTGGATAGAAAGTTTATTAAATTTAGAGATTGATGATTGTTGAGAGCTGGGTCTGCATTTTATGAATACTTCGTAGGTCTTAGCTTTAATGGCTAACATGGGGAAGTACTCCCTAGGCCCCTGCTGCTAGATGACACAGGCATCAAAAAGAGACTCCCAATTAAAACTAACAAAAACCACATTGCTCTGTGTTCTGGGGATCGGTTCAAATAGTTTGGAGTTTTTTCTCTTGAATCAAAGTCAATAATTTTGTTTAGATTTGGAAGAGCTCTCCTAGTCTCCTTTCCAACACCTTGTGGGCACGTTACAAATGTTAGTAACATTTGTTAGGCGGGGGAGGGGAGTGGGGGGCTTTCCTATTTGTTTAAGTGCAGCCTGGTGTTGGGAACCAACATGCAGCTAAACTCAGGTAGTTTCTGGTGAAGATCAGAGTTTGCCTAGCACCTAACAGTGGCTGGCATTATCTGCTAAATCAGATTCAGATCTTTGACACTAGCTACAGGCTCCTTAAGAGCTGCCCCATTTTGTAATAAGAATAATAAGATCAATGAACATTCAAGAACAAGGAGTACAAACTATGTGCCTGGCAATGTGCTAAGTTCTTTACATATAGAATATTTCTTAATCTTCAAAACACCCCACAGAATAACTAGTGTTATTACCTTTTTTTTATCGATAAAGAAATAGAAGTATAAAAAGGTTAAAAAATTTAGCCCAAGTTACTTAACTATCAAGAGGCAGGGTGAGGATTCCGTTTTCAGTCTGCCTGAGTCCAAAGCCTATGCTTTTAGCCCCTGTGTTATATTATTTTTGGTTAACCAGATTGGATGTACCGTGAACTATCGTAACTGAAAGATTAAAATTCCTAAAACTTTCCTCCAGTTATAGATTTAAATATTTGTGTTTATAGAATTTTTTGAAACCTCAAACTATTTGCCCAAATCTGAGCATCAGGAAGCAGGAGAAGGTCTGTGACATGTGCAAACTAGGTAAGCAAACCCTGCCTCATTGATCTCTGGCTGTAGGCTTGGGGAAATAACAATGATAATTTTTGCTTTATAATGGAGCATGATTATATTTTTAGCAAAGTGCATGTCATCAGAATATCTTTCTAGACTTCATAGCATCATTTACAAACAGTGTTTTATCATAAACAAATATCTAATGCTTGGTCTATGATATCTTTTTTTCTTTCTTTTAGGGTCACAAAAGGTGACATTAATATAGTGTCATTTTAGGACAGAAGAGGTAAGAAGGGTTTGGTTTCTGGCATTGAGACCATGCTATTATGAATATCCAACCCGTGAAGTGGACAACATAAAATAACTGAAAACTTACTTTCTGTTTTTATGGATTTGCCTTTTCTGGACTTTTCCTATAAAAGAAATCATACTGTATGTGGCTTTTTTTGACTGCTTTCTTTCACTTTGCAAAATGTTTTCAGGGTTCATCCATATTGTAGTACTTTATTTTTGTTGTTGTTGTTGTCGTCATTGTTGCTAGAAACTGTTCCGTTGTATGGATGTACCACATTTTATCCATTAAGTTGATGGACATTTGGGTTATTTCCACTTTGGGTTATGTTATGGATTGAAAGGTGTCCCCCCAGCCCACCAAAAGAGGATGTGTTGGAATTCTAACCCTTAATTCCTGTGGATACGATCCTGTTTGGAAATACGGTTTTCTATGTTATGTTAATGAAATTATACCAATGTCGTGTGCGTTCTAAACCTAATCACTTCTGAATTATCAAAAAAGGCGATCTGACACAGACTCCTGCACATACTGGGGAAGACAGATGCCATGTGAGGATTGCCAAGAACCAAGAAATGCCTAGAGCTTGAGATCCTGATTTGCATTTTTAGCTTCCAGAACTGTGAGATAATAAATTGCTGTTCTTAAAACTACCCACTTTTGGTATTTGTATTATATCAGCATTAGCTAACTAACACAGGTTATTATGAATAAAGCTGCTATCAATATTCATGTACAAGTTTTTGTGTGGATGTATGTTTTCATTTATCTTGGGCATGTGCTTAGGAGTGGGATTGCTGTCCATATGGCAACACTATGTTCAACTTTTTAAGGAACCATTACACTATTTTCCAAGGTGGATATTACATTCCCACCAGCAAAATATGAGGATTCTAATTTTTCAAAATCCTTCTTAATATTTGTGATTGGATATGTATCCACCCTAGTGAGTGTGAAGTGGTATCCCATTGTGGTTTTGATTTGCGTTTTGCTAATGGCTAATGATATTGACCATCATGTGTCTGTCAGTTTGTCCTACTGTGGTGGGTTTTGTATTGCTGTGATACTGAAAGCTTTGCCACCAGTATTTCAAATACCAGCAGGGTCACCCATGGTGGACAGCATTCAGTGGAGCTGCCAGACTAAGATAAACTAGGAAGAAGGACCGGGCAGTCTATTTCTGAAAAAATTGGCAAGTGAAAACCTTATGAATAGCAGTGGAATACTATCTGATACAGTGCTGGAAGATGAGCTCCTCAGGTTGGAAGGCACTCAGAATATGACTGAGGAAGAGCTGCCTCCTCAAAGTAGAGTCAACCTTAATGACGTGGATGGAATCAAGCATTCAGGACCTTCATTTGCTGATGTGGCACGACTCAAAATAAGAAGAAACAGCTGTGAACATCCAATAATCAGAATGTGGAATGTACAAAATATAAATCTAGGAAAATTAGAAATTGTCAGAAAAGAAATGGAACACATAAACATCGATATCCTAGGCATTAGTGAGCTGAAATGGATTGGTATTGGCCATTTTGAACTGAACAATCATATGGTCTACTATGCTGGGAATGACAAATTGAAGAGGAATGGCATCCCGTTCATTGTCAAAAAGAACATTTCAAGACTCATCCTGAAGTACAGTGCTGTCAGTGATAGGATAATATCCATACGCCTACAAGTAAGACCAGTTAAAACCACTATTATTCAAATTTATGCACCAACAACTAAGGCCACAGATGAAGAAATTGAAGATTTTTACCAACTTCTGCAGTCTCAGATTGATCCAGCATGCAGTCATGATGCAGTGATAATTTGGTTTAAAGTCAGGGGAGGTGTGCGTCAGGGTTGTATCCTTTCACCTACATATTCAACCTGTTTGTTGCGCAAATAATTGGAGAAACTGGGCTATATGAAGAAGAACGGGGCATCAGGATTGGAGGAAGACTCATTAACAACCCTCATTATGAAGATGACACAACCTTGCTTGCTGAGGGTGAAGAGGACTTGAAGCACTTACTGATGAAGATCAAAGACTACAGCCTTCAGTATGGATTACACCTCAACATAAAGAAAGCAGAAATTGTCACAACTGGACCAATAAGCAACTTCATGATAAACGGAGAAAAGATTGACTTTGTCAAGGATTTTATTTTACTTGGATCCACAATCAACGTCCATGGAAGCAACAGGGAAGTAATCAAATGACTCATTGAATTGGACCAGTCTCTAAAGAAGGACATCATGCTTGGTAGAGGGTCAGCTAAAAAGAGGAAGACCCTCAATGAGATGAATTGACACAGTGGCCACACAATGGGCTCAAGCATAACAATGATTATGCAGATGGCATAGGACCGGGCAGTGTTTTGTTCTGTTATGTATAGGGTTGCTATGAGTTCGAAAAAACTGGACGACACCTAACAACAACAACAACAATCTGATGGAAGAGATCTTTTTAAAGTGTTACAGCAAAGATGTCACTTTAAGGACTTAAGTTGTGCCTGACCCAAGCCATGGTGTTTTCAATCGCCTCATATGCATGTGAAAGCTGTACAATGAATAAGGAAGACCGAAGAAGAATTGATGCCTTTGAGTTATGATGTTGACAAAGAATACCGAATATACCATGGACTGCCAGAAGAATGAACAAATCTGTCTTGGAAGAAGTACAGCCAGAATGCTCATTAGAAGGAAGGACTGTGAGACTTCATCTCACATACTTCAGACATGTTATCAGGAAGGACCAGTCCCTAGAGAAGGACATCATACTTGGTAAAGTGGAGTGTCAGGGAAAAACGAGGAAGACCCTCAATGAGATGGATTGACACAGTGACTTTAACAATGAGCTCAAACAGCAAGGATTGTGATAGTGGTGGTGGGCTGAGTGGTGTTTCATTTTGTTGTACAACATTATGAGTTGGAACCAACTTGATGGCACCTAACAGCAGCAATGATATTGAGCATATTTTCATGTGCTGCTCTACTTTTTTATATCCTCTTTGGAGAAAGTCTATTCAAATCCTTTGCGCAGCGTTGGTGTTATAGTGGTGAGCATAGCTGCCTTCCAAATCCTTTGCCCATTTTTTAATTGGATTATTTGCCTTTTTATTGTGGAATTCTAAGTTTTCTTTATATGTTCTATATATATAAATTTCTTATCAGACATATGATTTGCAACAGCATAGTTTGAAACTATAGAGATGGATGAGAAACTAGTAGTTTCTCACAAGACAGGAATAAGAAATTGCCGTGAAGCAACTTCTCACTAGGCTTATCTCCCCTTGCTGTAGGAGGAATAACAGGCATTCCACCAAGACCTGGGTTAGACTGCAGTCAAGCCTTCCCCACAAGGCCTGCCTACTGGCCTTTGTGGAGATGTTCACAACCACCAGGTTGTCCTGGCAGAGCTGTTCTCCTACAGAATCCATCTGGACCTGGGCTTTTCTTTGTGGGAAGATTTTAAATTGTTATTGTTTTTGTTAGGTACTGTCGAGTCAGTTCCGACTCATAACAACCCTGTGTAAAACGGAACGAAATACTGCCCGGTCCTGCACCATCCTCACACGCATTGCTATGCTTGAGCCCATTGTTGTAGCCACTGTGTCAATCCATTTCGTTGAGAATCTTTCTCTTTTTCGCTGACCTTCTACTTTACCAAACATGATGTCCTTCTCCAGGGACTGGTCCCTACTGATAACATGTCCAAAATATGTGAGATGAAGTCTCGTCATCCTTGCTTCTAAGAAGCATTCTGGTTGTACTTCTTCCAAGACAGATTTGTTCGTTCTTTTGGCAGTCCACTGTATATTCAATATTCTTCACCAACACTATTATTGAAAGGGCTCAATTCTTTGGTCCTCCTTATTCATTATCCAGCTTTCCCATGCATATGAAGTAATTAAAAACACCGTGGCTTGGGTCAGGCACACTTTAGTCTTCAAGGTAACATCTTTGCTTTTTAACACTTTAAAGAAGTCTTTTGCAGCAGATTTGCCCAATGCATTGTGTCTTTTGATTTCTTGACTGCTGTTTCCATGGGTGTTGATTGTGGATCTGAGTAAAATGAAATACTTGAAAATTCAATCTTTTCTCCTTTTATAATGACGTTGCTTATTGGTCTAGTTGTGAGAATTTTTATTTTCCTATGTTGAGGTGTTATCCATACTGAAGGCTGTGGTCTTTGATCTTCATCAGTAAATGCTTCAAGTCCTCTTCACTTTAAGCAAGCAAGGTTGTGTCATCTGCATGGGTCTTCCTCCAATTCTGTTGCCCCATTCTTCTTCATATAGTGCAGCTTCTCGGGTTATTTGCTAAGCATACAGATTAAATAGGTATGGTGAAGGATACAACCCTGATGCACACCTTTCCTGACTTTAAACCACGCAGTATCCCCTTGTTCTGTTCTAACGACTGCTTCTTGATCTATGTACAGGTTCTTCATGAGTACAATTAAGTGTTCTGGAAGTCCAATTCTTCCTAATGTTATCCATAATTTGTTATGATCCACACAGTCGAATGCCTTTGCATAGTCAATAAAACACAGGTAAACATCTTTCTGGTATTCTCTGCTT
>NW_004444034.1:5250840-5293495 GCF_000243295.1 Trichechus manatus latirostris
ATCCATAATTTGTTATGATCCACACAGTCGAATGCCTTTGCATAGTCAATAAAACACAGGTAAACATCTTTCTGGTATTCTCTGCTTACAGCCATGATCCATCTGATATCAGCAATTATATCCCTGGTTCCCCATCCTCTTTTGAATCTGGGTTGAATTTCTGGCAGTTTCCTGTCGGTATACTACTGCAGCCGTTTTTGAATGGTCTTTAGCAAAATTTTACTTGTGTGTGATATTAATTATATTGTTTGATAATTTCTGCATTCGGTTGCATCACTTTTCTTGGGAGTAGGGTGATTCTTAATTCTATCTCTTTTGAAATATAAAAGACATTAAACAAGCAAGCAAGAAGCAGGGATGAGGGAAAAGAGATGCCAAGCCACATGAAGATTGCCAGGGAACCAAGGAACAAGGACCTTCCCCCAAAGCCCACGGAAAGAGAAAGCCTTCCGCTAGAGCTGGCACCCTGAATTCTGACTTACAGCCTTCTATGAGAAAATAAATTTCTTTTTATTAAAGCCACTTACTTGGTATTTCTGTTATAGCGGCACTAAATTTTAAATTACTAATCCAAATTCTTTCCCTCTTATAGATCTGTCTTAGTTATCTAGTGCTATTGTCAATTTGATCCCATATAAATAGTTCATAAAATAGCATAATGCTCAAGGCAGACGTTTTTTACTAGTTAAACTAAACTATTGTTTGGTTTTAAGATGACTTCATGGGTATTTTTGGTTTAAGGTGTAAAGATTATCTCAGGGCAGTAGTTTCAGGGGTTCATCCACCCTCCATGGCTCCAGGAAGTCTAGAGTCCATGATAGTTTGAAATTCTGTTCTACATTTTCCCCCTTTTGATCAGGAGTCATACAACACATATTTTGGGGAAACACAATTCAATCCATAACAAAATCTGTTCTGATTTTTTTTCTTATTCAATTTGACAATTCATGCCCTTTTAGGAATTTGTCCAGTCCATCTAAGTTACAGAATTTGTTGGCATACAATTGTTCACAGTATTTCCTTATAATCCTTTTTATATAAGGTCAGTAGTAATGCCCCCTCTTTCACTTCTGGTAATTTGTGTTTTCTTGTTTTGTCTTGTTCAATCTATCAACAGGTCTGTCAATTTTGTTGATCTTTTCAAAGAACTAACTTTTACTTTCATGATTTTTCCTCCAATTTTTAGTTTTCTATCTTAGTGATTTTTTTTCTTTTTATTATTATCTTTATACTGCTTTGTTTAGGCTTATTTTTCTATTTTTCCCTACTTTCTTTAGGTGGGACTTAGGTAACTGATTTGTTTTTTGATATGTGTTTAAAACTGTATGTTTCCCTCAAAGCATTGCTTTATCTGCATTCCATAAATTTTGATATATTTTCCTTTTTTCTTTGAATTTGATTATTTTCTCTAATGAATGGGAGTGTGGTGTTGGCATTTATTTCCAGGAGCAGGCTAAACTAACTTGAAGATACATTTTTTTGTGTAGAATTCTGATTGGTTGGGTCAAATGTTTGTGAGTTGCTGGTTTTTCATATTCTCAGCTTGATTTTTTTTTAAATCAAGGAGCCTTTGTGGTGTAAACAGTTAAGTGCTCAGCTGCTAACCAAAAGATTGGTTTTTGGAACCCACACAGAGGCTCTGCAGGAGAAAGACCTGGTGATCTCCTTCCATAAAGTTACAGGCAAGAAAACTCTATGGGGCAGTTCTGCTCTGTCACATGGGGTCACTATGAGTTGGAATCGACTCATCGGCCCCTAATGATGACAAAACAACAATCCTGTTTATCAGTCAGTGCTAAGGAACCAGAATGTTTCTAAGTACCAGAGCAGAAATATACAAAGCTTATGCAAGATTTTGAAAAGGTTAATGAACTGCTTGATGAGAACTTTCTCTCACTTCAGACAATTGGATTGGTTTAACTGACACTCTAGTGAAGCTGCCTTGAGAATTCACTTTTCCATTTTCTGTGACTACTCCCACCCATAAAGAACACAAAGTGTTCCTAAAGGTACAAATAGCCATGTGGAATGGTATTGTACAGGTAGTCTCTGACTTACGAGGAGGTTCTGTTCTGAAGACTCTGTTGTAAGTCGGTTCTGATGTAAGTTGAGTACCTCATTTCAGATGAACAACTGATGCTTCTTATGGTACAAACACTGAATAAGATCACACTACAGGCCTGGTCTGCAATGAGTAAGCGTCAGTGTCATAACGAGGAAGTCAGATTCATAATGGCTGTCAAGTACGTGTGCAGTTCAGTTGTCATATGTCATTAGAGTTGAATGTTGCCAAACTTTCTATCCATTATGTCTCCTGACACTGACACTTACTTCACTGTAGACCAGGCCATAGGCTGCTATACAGCAGTGTTTTGAACAGTATGTCATAAAATTGAATATCCGTGAGTGTACATCTGAGAATAACATCAGCAAATTACATGCTGCAACACTCTGTATAGCACATATTACTAATGATAAGATGTATAAAAAAAGAAAAAGAAAAGGGAGGCTGAAAGTGTGATTTGTCATAACTCAAATACATTGTAAGTCGAGGACTACCTGTAATTAATACTGTATTCTGAAGATCCTTCTTTTGCTAGTGAAATGTCATATAAGGGACTGATGCACATTCATTAAATGGAAATATGGTTACATTTATTTTATCATTTTTTCTTGATTTTTTACATGTGTGGACTTGGGAATGGTACTACAATATTTTTATGGTAAAAGTAGATCTGTGAGTGTCTTAAGTTTGGCATGATACATCTATGGAGGTGTTCAGGAATCCACTCTTGCTCCAGTGCAGAAAAGCCTAGACCAAAATCCTGGCTTCAACCAGTAAGGGCCCTTTGCTGGGGCTAAGCAGGGAAACAGAGAAATCAGGACAGAGAGAAGATTTTGAGCATTTAAAAAAAATTTAATTGAACTATGAAAATAAGAGAAGATATATTTAATGTATTGGAGATTTAGCTTCTCTTAATAATGGAGGAGATTCATGGCAGCAAACTGCCATGTTTTATAATGCTGATGTATAATCTGGCCTATGCTATCATCTGGTGAACTTTGTATAGCTCTGCACAGTAAATTTGGCTAGACAACCTTACTGAGGCTAATTCAATTCAGCACAGGCCATGGGAAAGAGAGTGAGTTGATGAGGTAGGGCACAGTGTAGCCCTACAGTAAGATTTAAAGAACTATCCTAAGTGGTTCTTTCACCTCTTCCCTCTGCTGCCATCCCCATGCATATTCTTTATATTTCTTTATCAGTACTTTTCACATTGAAACTCGTTGATACTGAATTCTTACGGATAAGAGCTATACTCATCTTGGATCTCTCATAGTGCCTAAGACACTGTTTTGTATGTAGCAAGCACTTTGTCCATATCTGTTAAATTCAGTTGAAATAAGACAGTATAAAATAGAGTGGCAATTTCAAGTAGATATAAAGAGCAAAACATAAGAAAACGGCATAACAGAATTGCCAAGCAATCTAGAGAGGCTTAACCAGTATTTTGTATTGAAACAAATGAACAGATGAACAAACACTGCCTTAAAATATGTTCAGAAAATGATAACAGCTTTAAAAGGATAAAACTCTTCTAGATGTGAATATTTTTTTGGCTGAACTGTGAACGCTAAAACTGCAGTGTATATGTACATCAAACTTGTGAAAAAAAATTTTTTTATACTAACATGAGTCATGTTATTTTAGAGCTTGGAGCTTCCTGGAAGACTGGTAGAACTATTAGGGTTTTTTTTTGATATGCAATTTCTATGTCCTAATCAAGTGAACATATATTTATAGTAAATTTACCACATAGACTTTATCATGGGTCCCCATATTGGTTTCCTAGAGTTAGGGGACTTGTAAATCATAGTAGAATCAAATATTTAGTTTTTTTCCTCACAGGTGTAATAATTCAGAGTTTTACCTACCATTTTCTTTACACAGAAATTGGATATATGAGAATTTAAAGGAAAATTTTGTTTGATTATTTCTCTACATGTTACAGAGATAATCTGGTTTGGCTTTTTTTTTTTTTAAGTAAACAGGACTCAAGAGAGGTATTGCTGTGTGGTAGAAAAAGCAAAGGCCTGAGAGACGATCTGAGTTTGAACTCAAGTTTTGCATTAGTTAAGTAAATTATGGCAAATCTATGCCCCTTCATCCTCCAGGGTTTCAATTTTCTCATCTGTAAAATGAGAGGAATTGGGTTAGAGTCTCTTCTGGCTTAATGTTTTATATTTCTAAGTAGGTGTTTGAACTCATAATACACTTTACAAATTACAGACCGAGAACCCCATGAGGATGGCATATATTTATAGGTTAAAATACAAATGTCTTGGTCTAGCATTGATGTAAAAATGGAATGTCCCTTAGGTTTTTCATTTTGGACTTTTTCTTAAATTGTTAACCAATTTTCTTGCTCCATACTTAAAGTCATTCTTCATGTTGTTGTTGTTAGGTGCCATCAAGTCGGTTCTGACTCAGCGACTCTATACAACAGAACAAAACACTGACTGATCCTCTGCCATCCTCACATTGGAAAACCATAAACAGCAATCATCCATAGATGTAAAGGGAAGCAGGCATGATTATTGAAACTGTTTCTCCTTTTTAGTAATAAAAACCAAGAATGTTCCTGGTATTTTCAGGGTGGTATATAGAAATAACTAAATACTTTGTGAAGAGAACTTTGATGATAAAAAGCACTATGGAAATGCTGGGTTTTATTACTGTTATTTGACTGTCAACAGTGCTTTTCCCAAGTACTTTTCTGGACTCAAAACATATTTATTACACTTCTGTTGTTCAGTTCTCTCTCTGAAAACCTCTTATTTTTAGCTAGCTAATGGCATTTTACTCTTTAAGATAAAACTGTTTAGCT
The DNA here is from genome assembly GCF_000243295.1 of Trichechus manatus latirostris. Lineage (NCBI taxonomy): Eukaryota > Metazoa > Chordata > Mammalia > Sirenia > Trichechidae > Trichechus > Trichechus manatus. The sequence goes on from NW_004444034.1 coordinate 5,255,730, forward strand.
CACAAAGGCTAAACCAAGTAAACTGTGAAACAGCCAGATATTTCCAAGTGTGTGGCCTGTCACCATCTTGGCCATTAATTCTTCCTGACTTTTAGGACAATTTTTATTACTGTTGTTATAATAATGGCACATGAAAAATTTAAGCAAAATAGAAAACAAGAATGATATCACCCTAAATTTTATAACCTTGAAATAACCATAATTAGTTTTAGATAAATATTATTCCAGACATTTCTCTATACTTCTATGCCATATAAAGATGTATACTCTCCCACACACGTGCACACAGATAATAATTTTATAAAATGGGATCCTATAATACATGCTAGTTTACTTTTTATGGAAGGTCTCATAGATGTTATAAATAAACAGCCCAACCAACGAAAAGATAAAAAAGATCTCAGTAGGCATAATGGTAAAGAGAATTCTGGAGTCTAATGGATACTGAAATCACCTAAATGTAAAAAAAGAACTAAGCCTCCATGAGATTTATGTTATAGAAATTATTATTTATGTTATAATTTTTGACAAAGTAAGATGAATAATAAAAATAAGAAAAAACTTTGAGATCCAATAAGGGGGCTTGGAGGCAATTTGAGGGCTCATTTTATTATTTTCAGAGCTTGAATGTTTCAGTATTCAAGTTTATTTCTTTCATTATTTTATGAAATCTTTATATTATGCCTTTGAGCATATTTTCTGCACCATTTTTTGTGTGTGCCATACCACGTGTACTCATTTTCTCAGCCTGTATCATCTTTTCCTTCCACATGTATCACATTCCCTACAGTTGATTAAACTCTTAATCCTTTTCCTTTATATGCACTGTGATAATCTCACACTTTGTGTATGTCTGTTGCTTTGTATTTATAATTTATGTATTGGTTTGCAAATGGTGTTTGGGTTCTCTGTTTCTCTAGCTCTGGAATTTCTCTTTTCATTTCATTTGGTTGTTTATCTTAGGTTTGAGCTCTTATATTATTGAATTCATGCTCTTATTAAGTTCTTTCATAGCAAGATTATTTGTGGGGAATAATATTCATTTCCTTGGGTCTATTTGTTGTTATTGTTGTTTTTTTTTCCCCCAGAATAACTTCTTTATCTGACTTTTATATGTTATGATCACCTCTGTGTTTTTATTCTCTTTTATTTTTCTTTATTGTAGTATAGTGTATGTGTGGGTAGTTCCTTTTTACTTAGCTTGTACTAAATATGGGCAGCTCTGAACAGACCTTCTATTTGTGTCTTAGTTGGGTTCTCTAGAAGAGCAAAACCAGTGTCTCACTGGTTTATATACATATAAAGAGAGAGAGCAACTTCAAGGAAATGCCTCATTCAATTGTGGGGGCTGGTAAGTCACAAATAGCAAGCTGGAAACCTCTGCTGGCTCACGGGATTTGGGGAGCTGGCAAATCTAAAATCTGCAGTTCAGGTGGCAGGCCAGAGACTTCTGCAGGCTTTAATCCCAAGATGCAAAGGTCAGGAGACAAGAGTGCAGCAGAGTAGAGAGTGACAGAGAGCTCTGCCAGAATATTTATTTATATTCTGGAGGCAGACCACACCCCTCAAGGACACTCCCCTTTCAACTGATTGGTTGATCACATCATATCACACCGTGAAATGTGATTACATTTACATTACATTAGGAAAAAGTAACCATTCCTAAACCCATTGCTAGCAAACCGATTCTGACTCATGTTTGGTTTTTTTGGTACTGTATGCCAGGCACCAATCTTCCCTAGCTTGGATTGCATCCTTCTTTCCCCTTCTTTTTTTTCTAAAAGTCTTCCCTCGCCACCTCCCCACCCCACTGCCATTGGGTTGATTCCGACTCATAGCAACCCTATAGGACAGAGTAGAACTGTCTATAGGGTTTCCAAGGCTATAAATCTTTATGGAAGCAGACTGCCACATTTTTCTGCTGCAGAGCAGCTGGTGGGTTCTAACCACTGACCTTTCAGTTAGCAGCCACAAGCTTTTAACCACTGCGCCACCAGGGCTCCACCAGTCCAGTATCTGCCAAACCGTTGAGAATCATAGCCCAGCCAAGTTGACACATAAAATTAACCATCACAATTGGCTTTGATTCATGGAGTAGTGATTGCATTTGCCCTTAGTTACAGTAACTGAGAACTGTTCATCCCACTGAGCTAAGTTTTAGAGCGGTAGCATGGGAGTTCTAGCCACTTTTTCAGAGCTTGCTGGTGGGGATGGGCCTGAAAAGAGGTTTTCTTGTTAAGACCTGAATGTAGACTGTGTTGGATGACCCAGCTTCTGTTTTCTGTTCTGAGATTGTGTACTGTATTAGTTGGAGTTGTATTCTTTGTCCTGCAATAGTATACTCTGGGGTTTCAGATCATTTTCTCAATTCAAGATGCAGCCCTGTAAAATGGAAATCCCTGTAGTTTCTTCTGCCTTTTCTGAGATCCCAAGACATTGTCTCTAGTAATATGAGAATCTACCTTTGAGGATTTTACCATGACCTTTTCCTAGTTGTTTGCTTCTCTACCAAATAGATAAAGTACTGGTGAGATTTGTCAAAACTTGATTGGTTTCCTTTCTCCCCCATGATATAGTCTCTGAGGCCTTGGTTAAGATCCCTGTTCTTGCTGGCCAGAATTGTATGTTTCTTTCTGTGGTCATTACTTTTCAAAATTAATCGAACGAAGTTGGACTTCTTTCTTTGTATGGTTGCTAATAGTTTTATTTTTGTTTTTTTCTGTTGCTGTGCATTTCGTCAGCCTTTGGCAGATGATCAGTCTGTAATCTGACTTCATTCTCCCAAGTATACCTTGAGTCTCCATTTTACATTTAAATCATCATTTAGGTTTCTGAATGAACTGATAAAAGTAAATCATATTTCTGCCTACTTCTAGAGATAAGAGCTGGCTGCAGTCTTTTACACAAACCTCCAAGGAATTGGTTATTTTCTTTCCTTACCTGACTTCATGGAGCTTTTGTTCTCTGGGGTCTGCTGCTTCTTTATTTTTGGATGATGAACTCTATTCCTCTAGTTTATAAACAATTATTTTAGACATCAGATTAGTATGCACACTAACTTTTCGTAAGCACCTCTCTGAATAATTTGATGAATGTTTTAAACAATTACAATAATCTAGGACTTTATTAGGCCATGCCCTTAAATGTGTACATTTCTGTTGCAACAGAGAGTTGTTTCCATGGTTGGTATGCTTTCCACTTGAATAAATTAAGAATTAAAATTAGAGATTTGATTTTCTATTTTGAATTATTTTCATCATGTATACTGTTATTACCTATTTTAAGATTTCAGAATGATATTATTTTCATTTTTAACATTTTAAATATCAGTTTAAGGCAATGAGAAATGTTATTTTCTAAGACTAAATTTCTATGATCTAGTATGTTTGGAAGAGAAGTATTTTTGGATTAAAACAATTTCTGCTCTGATTTAAGAGTCGAAGGAGTGACCACCAGGTAGTATTGCTTAACTGGCGAGCTCTGGTTTGGGCTAATCGATACTTTGACTCTAGAGGTTGTGTTACTTGTACTCAGATTAAAAATTAGAACAGAGTTACAGCTCTAACACGTGTTTTTGTTTGTTTTCCTGTAGTACTGAGACTATCCAAGGTTTAAAGATACCCATACATTAATATATGTTCAAAGAAGTACATTCCAAAACAAGATACAGGGTTGTGTCCAGTCAGATGTATTTTAGAAAAACTTAGATTTATGACCTTATATAATAAAATAATTTTAGTGCTTTGGGGAAGAGTATGTGTGTATGCTAATTTTCTCTCCTCATGTATATATAACTCAGGAAAATATAGATAATGAGGAACCAAATAGCATGCATGATGTTATTATTTTCATGATTTATATACTTCATTAATGTGAGTACATAGCTATCTTAATTTCCTAGGACTGCCGTAACAAAGTGCCACAAAGTAGGTTACGTAAAACAAGAGAAATTTATTGTCTCACAGTTCTGGAGGCTAAAAGTCTGAATTCATGCATGATGTTATTATTTTCATGATTTATATACTTCATTAAAGTGAGTACATAGCTATCTGAATTTCCTAGGACTGCCGTAACAAGGTGCCACAAAGTAGGTTACGTAAAACAAGAGAAATTTATTGTCTCACGGTTCTGGAGGCTAGAAGTCTGAATTCAGGGTGTCAGCAGGGCCATGCTCTCTCCAAAGTCTCTAAGGAAAGATCCTTTCTTATCTCTCCCAGCTTCTGATAACCCCAGGTGTTTGTTGGTTTGCAGATACAGCATAACTCCCTCTCTGCCATGTTATCACATGGCATTCTTCCCTCTGTATGTGTGTAGATGTCACTTTTCCTCTTTTATAAGTACACCATAATATACTGGATTAGGACCCACCCTACTCCAGTATGACCTCAAAGACTCTATTTCCAAACAAGGTTGTGTTCACAGGTATTGACAAATTAAGACTTCAACATATGTTTTGGGGGGACACAATTCAATTCATACCAATGACAATCCCTCCCCTTTACTTCTGGCATAGTTTAACCTATGTGGCTGCAAAACCTGACATGGCTGGCAACTCCTTACCCGCCTCATGGTTCACCCTCACTAGCCATTAATGTCTCTCTTCCTGCTGTATTCAAATCATGTGTCTCTCACAGATCCTTCTTCCAGCTTTCTCTTTGTAATTAGCAATCATTCACACTCTCCTTCCCACATTTATGAACAACCCCATTCTGTACTTGCTCACGTTATCTTTAATTACATTTCCTCTTTTACTTATCTTGCTTAACATTTTTTTTAGCTGTCAATATTTTTACACTGTAGTTTAATTCTTTCAGTTAAAGTTCAGGTTTAAACATGTCAAAAGTCACTTTTTTGACATTTACCTGGTTAACTTATAACATATAGAATTATTCTATAGTCAGTGTATGATCACTGACTTTTTATTTTCTTCCATGATATCTTTGAAAGCTTGAGCAATATAAAAAATATTCCTTCTTTTGCCTTGCTTAGGTCTGGATAAGGTGTGTCTAAATATTTATAGTTAAAAACCTTGCAATGAAACTATGATTTCTTTTTCCCCATCTTTTCCACTACCTAGTAATAATAGTTCAATAGTGAAGTCATTCTCTAAGTACTCTCTTTAACCGTCATGTTTCCTAGCACAGTTATGTAACAAGACAGGAAGAAGAGCAGAAGTTGTGAGAGAGAAAAAAAATCCCTATGCGTGAAGGAATTTTAGCAGTGTTTATATTAACTTCTATTCGGATATTAAAAGTAAGCACATTATCAACACAATTTTAAATATTTATGTATAAACAAAGTCAGTTCTTCTCTTTCTGTGTTCATTGGAAGCCCTTCCTAATGTGGGCTGGCTATACTGACTGTCCTATAGGCTGGGTTATATTGGCAAGTTAATATTTATATTTGACTATGGCATCTCATAGGTATTAACATGTGGGTACTGTTAGTCTGAAATTCTTCATATCAAATTGAAAAGACCTAACTAAACCTGGGAAGAAGAGATACAATGGGAAAGAACTAATTAATCTCCTGGAGAAGGTCCAAGTGAGAACAGAGATAATTACAAATAAGGATGAATAGATGAATCCAGGATGTTGATTATATATTCTTCGTTCCAGGTACTATTTTTACACTTTCTTGAGAGCATAAATTTATTATATGTTATTAGATTAGGGAAAGGCTTTTCAGATTTACATGCACATTGTTCCTTGCTCTTCTTGCTAGTTTTCTTGCCTTTGGACTCATGCCCTGGAGTTCATCAGGAGTCACAAAAATAAGATTATAAATGAATTTTTGTGAAAATTTGCCTGAAAGAACCACTAACCTAATTAATTAATGGATCACATTATAAACTCTTAGTTTTGTACTGACTCTTGAAGTTGGGATAGCATAGTTAGCACTCATTTAATATGTGTTGAATAATTTACATTCTTTTGGTACGTTTTATTTCCCTGGTCTATTATAGTACTTTGCCTCTTTTCCTCCTGGGAGCTTCTATGAGCTCTGAAGCCCCGCTCCGGGGAGATATATTTCAAGCTGTACCTACATCTCAGCATTTTGATTAAGAACTTTAGGGGAAGTTTCATTCAAAAACATTTATGAGTATGTACTATAGCCAAGCATTATAGGAAGTAGCCTATAAAAAGTAAATAAAATATGATTTCTGCCTTTGAGAGCTAGAGTCTAGTACAGTACAAACACATAATTACCTAACTACAATAAAGTGTTCTAGGCCTGGCTCCACAGACTCGCAGATTATCACAGTCCCTGATATATTTGGAATAGATATTCTTGATATTTGACACAATCCTCAAATTGGTTTTTTGGCCTGTGGGATAAGAGCTATTGTAACAGGAAAGGCCAAAAGGAAACATCTGAACACCCTTACCTCTTGGCCAAGATAGTAAATCAACCATAATGTTTCATCTAGGAAGGAATGGAAGTGATTATTATCCCCCTTAAAGACATAAAACATGCAGGGTGGTGGTTTCCATTATATCTCCATTTGCTTTACCAGGCTGGCCTCTGCAAAAATGTGATGGATCCTGGAGGATGACAGCAGACTGCCACAAACTCTGCCAAGTAGTAGCCCCAATTGCCACTGCTGTTCCAGATGTGGTATTGCTGCAGGAGCAGATTAAAATAATCACAGGTATATTGTATGAAGTCATTGATGTGGAAAATGAGTTCTTTTCCAACCTCATCAGAAAAGAGGATCAGAAGCAGTTTGCAATCACAGGGAACAGAAAACAGAATACTCTGATACTTTTTCCCAGGACTATGTAAACTCTCCTTCCCTCTGTCATAATACAATCTGAAAAACTCTTGACTGTTTGGGCATCCTGCAGAACATCAAACTGGTCCACTGTACTGAGAACATCATTTTAATTGTACCAGATAAGCAAGAAGTGGGTAGGTAGACCTTTGGAGGCCTTCGTAAAACTCATGTGCTCCAGAGGGTGGCAGATAAAACTTATGAAGCTTCAGAAATCTACTATATCAGTGAAATTTTTAAGAGTCCAATAGTCTAGGGAATACTGGGACATCTCTTCCAAAGTAAATCATAAATTATTGCATCTCTCTCTTCCCTCTATGAAGCACACTGCCTGGTAGTTTTCTTCTGGTTCTGGAGGTGGCACATTCTACACCAGGGAATACTGTTACAACTCATATGCCAAGTGATATGACATGATAGAGTATGAGACCAGAGGAAAAAAGGGCTTGGGAGTATGTTCTGGCTGTGGTGGGGGCAAGCATGACATTTGGAGCATATGAACTGGCAGACCCTATAGTATTATACATATCAGTGGTAGGAAAAGGTACCATATGGTGTCTATGGAAAATCTCACCGGAAGAATTACAATCCAGAATTCTAACATTCTGGAGTAAGGCCATTCCATCTGCAGCAGAAAATTATATGCCCTATGAAAAAACAACTCGTGGTGTGCTGTTAGGGGCTCTGGGAGAGACATGGTGCCTGAACATGGGACACAAAGTGACCACGAAACTAGAACTGCCCATTATGAGCTGGGTTCTGTCAGACCCACTAAGTTATAAGGTAGAAAGGCCCAGCAGCAACTCATCTAAGATGGAAGTGATACATCCAGGATTGGACCACAGGATTGGGCACACACAGGGCCGGAAGGCAAAAAACAGCTGCAAAAGCAGGCACTGCATACCGCATATCATCCACCTCTCTTGCACTGGTGCCCTTTTCTCAGCTTCCACATATGGCTGCTTGTGAAGATGAGGTCTCTTATGACCAGATGATGGAGGAAGGAAACGGTCAAGCATGGTTCACTAATGAGTTGTCTTGATATGTGGGTGCAAGTCAAAAGTGGATTGTTCAAACTATATCCCATTCAGATGTAGGATGTAGCCCTGAAAAGACATCTACAGCAGTTAAGAGAAATCCTACCATTGATCAGAAACTCAATGTACCTATTTATCCACACTGTGTGGAAAGAGAAGTGGCCTGAGATTAGAATATGTATAGCTTTATGGAAGTAGTTAACAGCTTGCTAATACGCAGGGTTTTTAAAGGAAAAAAGATTGGAAGATCTAAAGAGACCTATGGTAGAGGCATGTATATGGACACATAGGAACAGACATGAAGTGTGAAGATCTTCATACCACATATTAATGCTATCGAAGAGCAGCCAACCCAGAAACTTCCAACACCTAGGTAGATAAATGGCCTAGTTGATATCAGCCAGTCTGTGTCATTGGCCAATTCAGTGCTGGCAAAATGGCACATGAACAAAGTGGCCTTGGTAGTAGGGATAGAGGTTATATGCATTGATCCAATAGCATAGGCTCCAAATTACCAAAGGTTATCAAGATATTGCCACTGCCAAACTCCCAACCTGAGAACAAAGAAGCCAATACTGAGTCCTCAATATGGCATTATCCCTCATGAGAAGACTCAGTGACAATATTACTACAATAAACCCCTTCCAGCTTAGATAGTCCAGATATTCATTTTGACAGGGAAAAACACATATTCCAGGTGTGGTTTTTCCCTTAGAGCCAGCAAAGTCTCATTCAACACCACTAAGAGTTTACGAAGTGTTTGATCCACCAAAATAGGATCCTACATAATATCATGTCAGACCAAGGACCAACTTTACTGCAAAGGAGATGAAAGAGTGGGCCCATAACCTTGGGATCTACTTGTCAAATCACATACCTCACAACCGAGAAGTTACTGGCCTGATAGAAGGTTGGAACAACCTATTGAAGTTATAACTGAAGTGCCAACTTGGAGGTGATAATTTACAAAGATGGGTCACCATCCTTAAGGACACAGCATACACTTGAAAATAAAAAATATACATGTATATATATACATATATCCACCACATGTCTGTCAGTTTGTCATACTGTGGTGGCTTGCATACTGCTGTGATACTGGAAGCTTTGCCACTGGTATCTCAAATACCAGCAGGGTCACCCTTGGTGGACAGGTTTCAGCAGAGCTTCCAGACTAAGACAGACTAGGAAGAAGGACCTGGTGGTCTACTTCTGAAAAAACTGGCCAGTGAAAATCTAATGAATAGCAGCGGAACATTGTCTGATACAGTGCCAGAAGAGGAGCCCCTCAGGTCAGAAGGAACTCAAAAGATGACTGGGGAAAATCTACCTCCTCAAAGTAGAGTTGACCTTAATGATGTGGATGGAGTCAAGCTTTTGGGATCATCGTTTGCTAACGTGACATGACTCAAAATGAGAAGAAATAGCTACAAACATCCCTTAATAATTGGCACGTGGAATGTATGAAGTATGAATCTGGGAAAATTGGAAGTCGTTAAAAATGAAATGAAACGCATACAATATCCTAGGCATTAGTGATCTGAAATGGACTGGTATTGACCATTTTGAATGGGACAGTCATGGTCTACTGTCCCAGGAATGACAAATTGAAGAGGAATGGCATTGCATTCATCGCCAAAAAGAACATTTCAAGATCCATCCTGAAGTACAATGCTGTCAGTGATAGAATAATATCTATATGCCTACAAGGAAGACCAGTTAATATGAATATTCTTCAAATTTACACATCAACCACTAAGGCCAAAGATAAATAAATTAAAGATTTTTTACTAACTTCTGCAGTCTGAAATTGATCAAACATGCAATAAAGATGCATTGATAGTTAGTGGAGATTGGAATGTGAAAATTGGAAACAAAGAAGTATCAGTAGCTGAAAAATGTGGCTTTAGTGATAGAAATGACGCCAGTGATCACATGATAGAATTTTGCAAGACCAATGACTTATTCATTGCAAATTCATTTTTTCAACAGCATAAATGATGACTATACCCATGGACCTCATCAGATGGAATACAGAGGAATCAAATTGACTACATCTGTGGAAAGAGATGATGGAAAAGCTCAATATTATCCGTCAGAACAAGGCTACAGGTTGACTGTGGAATAGAACATCAATTTCTCATATGCAAGTTCAAGTTGAAGCTGAAGAAAATTAGAACAAGTCCCCAAGAGCCAAAATATGAACCTGAGTATATCCCAACTGAATTTGGAGACCATCTCAAAAATAGATTTGATGCATCGAACACTAATGACTGAAGACCACAGGAGTTGTGGATGACACCAAGGGAAGAAAACAAAAGGACATTAAAAAAACAGGAAAGAAAGAAAAGACCAAAATGGATGTCAGTAGAGACTCTGAAACTTGCTCTTGAATGTAGAGTAGCTAAAGCAAAAGGAAGAAATGATGAAGTAAAAGAGCTGAACAGAAGATTTCAAAGGGTGGCTCGAGAAGACAAAGTAAAATATAATGAAATGTGCAAAGACCTGGAGTTAGGAAACCAAAAGGGAAGAACATGCTCAGCATTTCTCAAGTTGAAACAACAACTGTAGAAAAAATTCAAGTCCCTGAGTTGCAATTTTGATGGATTCTATGGGCAAAATATTGAAGGACTCAGGAAGCATCAAAAGAATATAGAAGGAATACACAGAGTCACTGTACCAAAAAGAATTGCCCCATGTTCAACCATTTCAGGAAGTAGCAAATGATTAGGAAATGATGATACTGAAGGAAGAAGACCAAGCTGCACTGAAGTCATTGGTGAAAAACGATGCTCTAGGAATTGACAGAATACCAATTGAGATGTTTCAACAAATGGAAGCAGTGCTAAAAGTGCTCACTTGTCTATGTCAAGAAATTTGGAAGACATCTACCTGGCCAACCGACTAGAAGAGATCCATATTTGTTCCCATTCCAAGGAAAGGTGATCCAACATAATATGGAAATTATTGAACAATAGCATTAATATCACACGCACAGGTAAAATTTTGCTGATCATCATTGAAAAGTGGTTACAGCAGTACATCAACAGAGAACTGCCAGAAATTCAAGCCAGATTCAGAAGAGAACATGGAACGAGGGATATCATTGCTGATGGATCTTGGCTGAAAGCAGAGAATACCAGAAAGATGTTTACCTGTGTTTATTGACTATGCAAAGGCACTGGACTGTTTGGATCATAACAAATTATGGATAACCTTAGGAAGAATGGGAATTCCAGAACACTTAGTCACACTCATGCAGAACTTGTCCATAGACCAAGAGGCAGTCATTTGAACAAAGCAAGGGGATACTGCATGGTTTGAAATCAAGAAAGATATGTGTCAGGGTTATATCCTTTCACCATACTTGTTCAATCTATATCTGAGGAAATAATCTGAGAAGCTGGACTATATGAAGAAGAATGTGGCATCAGGATTGGAGGAAGACTGATTAACAACCTGCGATATGCAGATGACCCAGCCTTGCTTGCTGAAAGCGAAGAAGACTTGAAGGACTTACAGATGAAGATCAAAGACTAAAGCCTTTAATATGGATTACACCTCAACATAAAGAAAACAAAAATCCTCACAACTGGACCAATAAGCAACATCATGATAAATGGAGAAGAGATTGACTTTGTCTAGGATTTCATTTTACTTGGATCCACAATCAATGCCCCTTGGAAGCAGCAATCAGGAAATCAAATAACATATTGCATTGGGCAAATCTGCTGCAAAAGACCTCTTTACAGTGTTAAAAAGCAAAGATACTACCTTGAAGACTAAGGTGTGCCTGACCCAAGCCATGGTATTTTCAATCGCCTCATATGTATGCGAAAGCTGGACATTGAATAAGGAAGACCAAAAAGAATTGATGCCTTTGAATTATGGTATTGGCAAAGAATATTGAATATGCCATGGACTGCCAGAAGAATGAACAAGTCTGTCTTGGAAGAAGTACAGCCAGAGTGCTCCTTGGAATCGAGGATGGTGAGACTTAGTCTTACGTACTTTGGACATGTTATCAGGAGGGATCAGTCCCTGAAGAATGACATCATTCTTAGTAAAGAAGAAGGTCAGAGAAAAACAAGAAGACCCTCAATGAGATGGTTTGACATAGTGGCTGCAACAATGGCCTCAAACATAGCAACCACCGTATGGATGGCGCAGTACTGGGCAGTGTTTTGTTCTGTTGTATGTAGGGTCACTATGAGTCATAACTGACTATGACACCCAACAATAACTATATATATATATATATAGTTATTAGTAGGTAGATTTCATGGATCTAGAAACTGAGAGTTGGAGCCATGAGTGTCTCCACTTACCATAACTACAAATGACCTGCTTCAAATTAATTTGTGCTTCATCTCCCATCAAATATGGACTCTAGATTTAGAGATCCTGGTTCCCAAAGGGTGTATACTTCTGCCAGAGGATCAGGAAAGAGTCTCATTAAACTATAAGGTATAATGACTGGGCATTTTGAGTTCCTTGTGTCAAAATACCAGTGGACAAGAAGAAGAAACACTGTCTTGGCAGGGGTAATGACTCTGATCATTGGCAGGAGGTAGGGATGCTGTTACACATTAGGGGCAGGGAGGAATATGTTTGGCACCTCAGTGATCCACTTTGGTGCCTTGTGGTACTCCCTTGCCCAGGTCAGAAGGTAAATGGCCAATTACAACTCTAGGCTGAGAACAGTATGGTATCTAGGGGCTCAAACCTCTTATGGAAGAGGGTCTTGGTTATGCCACCAGGTAAGTCATCAAAACTAGCAGAGGTTGTAACTGAGGGTAAGGAATTTAGAAAGAACATTAAAGAGAAGTGATGATGTGTATCAGTGGAGATCTTCAAACCAGCTACAATGGCTAAGGCTGTTGTTGTCCCACTAATCTTCCTTTACTAAGTTACCCCAGAAAGAAAATCCACTAGATTCCCGAAGGAACTGCTCCCAGAATTTATATGAAAAAGTGGATTAGAGCAGTAAAAAGGATGAACTACGTTGGACTTGAATGCTGTGATAAGCTGGCCAGATCCGTCTTTAGGAAAATACTTATTCCCTCAGTTGCTGGAGGTGCTTCTTGCAGATACCTCTCAGCTGTTCGCCCCCTTTGAGGAATGACTCAGCTGAAGAGAACTGCTTCATCCTAGTTCATGGCCCCTTCCCAAGGTATCCCACATTAAATGACTGATTGATGTGGAGGTTATAAAGTCCATTTCTCTTACCCCTCCTAGGGTCAGTTGGGAAAGGTCAGCCCATCTTCCAAAGTCTGCACAAGGTTGGCAGTTTGGCTGAGTATTGTGTTGAAATTGCATGTCTTAGGCTAGGTTCTCTAGAGGAGCATAATCGGTGAAGTGTATATGTACACACCAGAGAGAGGGGGTGGTGGGAGGAGAGATTTATTTCAAGGAAATGGCTCATGCAGTTGTGGAGGCTGGCAAGTCCCAAATCCATGAGTCAGACATCAGTCTGCAGCCTTCTCCTGATTCACGTGGTTGGAGGGGTTGATGGACCCAAAATCGGCAGGTCAGATGGCAGGCTACTGGCTCATGTCCTAAGAACTGAGGACTGAGGAAGAGTTGGATGCAGGATCCAGAGTGGGTGAGCTTTGCTAGAACATCTATATATATTGGATGCAGGCCACATTCCCAAGGAAACTCCCCTTTCAACTGATTGGCTGCTCATATCAGATCACAAAATGGAGGATGATTACATAAGATCTGCCAAACCACTGAGAATCATGGTCTAGCCAAGTTGACACATAACCTTAACCATCACACTGCACTTTATCTAGACTTCTTCCTCTGCTCAGTCCTGTTTCCTTTTCTCTCTTTCACGGTATTGATCCCAAGACCACTACCTAATAAGCCCCATTGGACAAAACTCTCTCAAGATTTGCTCCTGGGGAAACCCAACCTGCAGTTGTCAATTATTCCTAGGGGAGTCTGTAAAGAAAATGAAGCTTAAACTGAATCTCAACATATAATAATAATGATGATGATAACAATAATAAATAGAATAGTAAAAATAATTCTTAATATATGGCTTTTGTTGTATACTTTGTTGTTGTTTTTGTTGTTAGTTACCTTCAAGTCAACATCAAATCATGGCAAGCCCATGTATGCAGAGTGGAACTACTACATAGGGTTTTAAAGGCTGTGACCTTTCAGAAGTAGATCGTCGGTCTTGTCTTCTGAGGTACCTCTGGATGAGTTCGGTCCACCAACCTCTCAACTAGTAGTTGGGTGCTTAACCGTTTGTGCTCCCAGGGACTTTTATTGTGTACTTATTGTAGACTGTTCTCTTTTTCTAAACACTTTTCATACATTAAGTCATTTAATCTTGAGAACAATCCTAAGAAGTAGAATAACATTATTATTTACATTTTATAGGTGAGGAAACTGAGGAACAGAAAATAAGTAACTTGCCCAAGCAGACAGGCTCTAGGTTTTTTTCTCTAAACCAGTGTGTTGTGCTGGTATTTGCTTTGGGGACAAGGGAAGAAGAACAGTTAGGATAGAGGAAATAGAGGAAGGGATGGCACGTGATGCAGCATGATACATTCACAAAATAGCAAGTTGTTCCAGACAGCTGAAACTCCGGGTGCAAAGAGGCAACTTGGCAATAGGCAAAAGTAAACAGCAGCCACAACATGGTTTCCGTAAGGCATCTTAAAAAGTAACAACCAATACTGTCCAACCAGCAATAGAGTCAGGTGCTCTACATTCATCATTTCATAACCTAGTATTCAACATCATGAACTGTGATACCATATTACCTGGGTTATAATACTAGATGTATCACTTATTCTCTGTATAATCTTGGGCAAATAATTTAACATTTCTGAGGTTTAGTTTCTACAAAATAGACATTGTAATACTATCTGTTCCATGGAATTTTTTGAGGATAACAATAGTGATAATTATTACATAATTATAGTTACAGTATTTATATAATATATATAATTATATAACTGTTACATAATTGTTATGCATACTTATTATGTATCATTTTACAAACACTATAAAATAGATATTATTATCCCTGTTTTACAAAGCTGGGTGAGGTTTAAAAACCTTGCTCAAGGTCACATAGAAAATCAGAGCAAAACCAGGATTTAAATCAATGTCTGTTTACCCAAAACCCATTTCCTCTGCTAACCACACTCAGCCTACTCAGTATTTCTCCATACCCATTATCTTCCCCTTCAGTTTATTCTCAACCTCTTGGTACCTTAATCTCTGTTACTTACTAGCACTGTAACCTTCTGTACAATAGACGTACAATGTTTCTAGGCTTTATTTCTTCATTTATAAAATGGGAATAAGAATTAGGCCTCAGCATTAGCATGAGGATTAAATGAGTTAGGGTTTGTGTTACAACTTAGGTGACCTAGACTTTGTGAAATACAGTGAAAGTCTAACCAGGAAAACAGACTACATTACAAGTATCTACAACAGAAGAAGGAGCCCTGGTGGCACAGTGGTTAAGTGCTTGGCTGCTAACTGTAAAGGTTGGCCAGTTTGAATCGACTAGCTGCTCCATGGGAAGAAAGATATGTCAGTCTGCTTCCTTAAAGCTTTACAGCCTTGTAAACTCTCTGGGTAAATTCTACTCTGTCTTATAGGGTCGTTATGTGCAGAATTGACCCAATGGCGGTGGATTTGTTTTCTGTTTTTTTTTTTGGTTTTACAACAGAGGAAACTTAATGCAGGGAATTTGTTACACACATGATGGTAGAAATGAGAGCTGAACAAGGGACAGTGAAGACCCAGAAGTTAGTAACGGCAAAAGGGTCCATCCTTAAGTTTGAAAGACAAAGGAACTAGGTAAGCTGGTGTTACTAGAACCCAGGGTCAAGTTGATCAGATGGAAACTAGAACCATGGTGAGCTTGTCTGGTAGAAGCTGAAGCCAAAAGCAACAGGCAGCCTGTTTTCAAGAAGAGCTGCCCAAAGCAAAGAATGGAAAGAGAAAGACTAGGTTATTACTCGCTTCTCTCTGGCCTCCAATATCTTGCCTCTCATTTTCAAGCTCAGGCAGAAGGAAGCTGACGTGAAGCTGGCAAAACACCACTTGCAGTGATCATCAGCTTTGTGCACAAGAAGGATCTGAAGTTAACAGGCCCAGGACCAGTAAGGAAACAATATCAGAGTGTTTTCATCTATAGGAAGTCATGACATCTGGCCACTGTGAGTAGGGGTGGAGTTTCCCACAGTGGGAATACATTTTCCCACTATCAGCTGTTCTGGAAGTAGGTTAATCCTAGTTTAGGAAGTGAGGAACTGAAATGGCAGGATTTAGATCAAGAAAAAAATCTCCCTTCCCTTTCCTCCTGAGGTACCTGTGAATGACTTTGGATCTGAGGCTTGGAAATGCCAGAGTGTGCTTCATAGTTAAAAAAAAGCCTAGATGGAAGGAGGCAGGAAAGACAAATTGCCTGTGTAGTAGTCAGTAATTATTCTTTGTCTTATATTTTCCTTACCAACCTTCAGTAAAGTTTAGTTAAATGTTTTGTAGGAGCTGTCTAGGATCAGTTGTACAGTGTGGAATTAGATAACAGTGGTACAGGGGAGAGCAAGTCCTCATGAATCTGGGAGTGGTCCCTGTAGAGGACGATGGTGCCCAGGAAGGCATCTGTCTCATGAAAGCCATGGCAACAGAGGCAGAGGCCTGTGTCACATGTCAAGGAGGCTACAGAAAGAAGAACCAGAGGGACCAGTTCAAACTCAGAAGTAGTTAAGGGGCATGAGAGGGCGTGGTGCAATGTGGGGTGATAATTTCTGGCAGTAGAGTCAGTGAAAATGATATAATTTGTCAGTAAAAAGGAAGCATGTTATCCTTTTAGATTCACAGGCTAGTGAGACCTAGGATATTTTGAGTAATGCTTAGCATTGTGTTTGGCACATAGTAAGCTCTCAATACCTATTAGCTCTCATTATTATAGTCCACCACCCTAGGCTTCAGCCTCTGTCCCTGCTACATCTTCCTGTGTATTCTATTTGCCATTAGACTCAGCCCCCATTTTCCTGTATTAACTGCAACACTGTCTGACTCCACTACTCATTTGTACCTATTGAAATTCCTTTCTACTGTGAGCAAATCCCCCTACGCCTTATTTTGTATATCTCTCACTATAACCAAAAAAAATGGCATT
The DNA here is from genome assembly GCF_000243295.1 of Trichechus manatus latirostris. Lineage (NCBI taxonomy): Eukaryota > Metazoa > Chordata > Mammalia > Sirenia > Trichechidae > Trichechus > Trichechus manatus. Next base: position 5,272,702 of record NW_004444034.1, read on the forward strand.
TTCTTAATAATACAACTTCCTTTAAAATCTTCCTCAGTGGTGCTACTCCAACTTATTCAACCCACTCTCTAACCGAGAGGAACATTTCTTTTTCCTTCTTGGTGCTTCCAGACCATCATTATACCACCAGCCTAGATAGGTTTGCAAATACAGTAAATAATATTCACTCAACCTTTTGACCCCCCACCCCAACTGACTCTTAATTGTTCCTCTGTATCCATTCTCTCCTTTCTGCATAATGATAGAACCCTTAATATTTATCTGGGCACATTGTCACCCAGAATAAACCCCACAAATTTAAACCTCTTTTGCAGCTATTTGTAGACATATAACTAATTTCTGAGATAGGAGGATCAGCGATTTGTATAAATTGGGATATGCCCATACATGGAGGGCTCTTGCCCCTTGTTTCCTTCTTTTTCCATCCAGCTGCTTGGACAGGGAGATATAGTAGTGAGCCTTTTTTGTACATACAACTGGAAGTGTCATTCCAGGAATAGTGGCATAGCAGTATAGAAGGAGATGATACCCACAGAGCCTTGGAGAGTAGGGGTGCCTACCTGTTCTGCATTGCCCACCTCTCAGATGGAGCTCGTTAAGCCACTATTACCTTGGATTTGTGTATCATGTAATCAAAGCTATAGCTAGAATAATAAATGTTCTGTTGTAACAGAGAAGGAGGTGTTATTTAAGGCCTTGACTTTCTTTGAAGGAGGCTTATTTTCTTTAAGTTATTAGCTTCTGTTTTTTTCTTTTTTTCCCTGTTGTATACTCCTGGATAACTCAGATATGCAAATATGGGCCTGGAGCAGAGTTTCAGTACAAAAGTTGGGAAATTATTTTCATGATCATGATAAAAACCAGAGTGGGGTTGAGATGAGATGGGGAATAAAAGAGGCTTGTTTCAAGCATGTTTCTCCCCTTTTGCCTCGAATCAGAAGAGTTGCTATCCTTCAAATTTCTACTCAAATGCTTTCCATGATCTTGCCAGCGAGACTTATTTGCTTTCTAACCTTAATTATCATGACATGTATTTTTCTCACTTTATTTGTAATACGTTACTTTTTATACTTTTTTCTGTGTACCTTTTGTTCTTGTTCATTATACTACATACAGATTGGAAAAGAAAAAGTAGAGCTTTCTTTATTCTCCGACGACATGGCTGTGTATGTAGAATTCCTAAGGACTCTACAAAAAAGTTACTAGAACTTTTCAGTTAGTTTAGGAAGTTTGCAGAGGACAAGGTCAATATACAAAAATTAAATGGCTCTTTATATATTAACAACAAACAGTTGGAAATTACAATATCATTTATAATAGCATCAAAGTATTAAATACCTAGGAATAAATTTAAAAAGTCATATGGAGATGTGTACACTGAAAACTACAAAACATTACTGAGAGAAATTAAAGAGACATAAATAAACAGAGAGATAGGCCATGCTCATGGCTAGAAAGAATCAATATTATTAATATGTCAATATCCCAAAATTAAATTATAGAATCAATATATTGTAGAAGCACAGTAGGATTTTTTATGGAAACTGACACAATGATACTAAATATAGAAATGCAAAGGAATTAGAATAGTGAAAGAAATCTTGAAAAAAGAATAAAGTTGGAGGACTTGCCCTACCTGATTTTAAAACTTGCAAGGCAGTATAATACTAGTATAAAAATAGACATATAGACCAGTGGACAGAATAGAATCCAGAAACACACACACACACACACACACACACACACACAAATAAACATACATATACACACACACATATATAAATATATATATTCAATTGATTTTCAACAAGATGCCAAAGCAATCAAAGGAGCTAGGAAGTCTTTTTCAGTAAATGTTGCTGGAGCTACTGGATATCTGATGGAAAAACATTAACATCGAACCTTATTTTACACCATAAAAAAAAAATTAACTTTAAATGTATTTTAGACAAAAATGTTAAGCTAATACTCTAAAACTTCTAGAAGAAAACATATATAAAGGTTTCTTAGATAGACACAAAAAGCACAAACCATCTAAGAAAATAATAAATTGGATTTTACCGAAGTTAAAAACTTTTTATCTTCCAAAGACACTGTTAATAAAATGACCTGGACAAAATATTCACAACACATATATCCAAAAAAGAGCATATGTTCAAAATATATGATCAACTCTTAAAACTTAATAAAAATAAACAAACAGTCCATTAAAAATGGGCAGATTTTCGAGCAAACACATCAAAAAAGATATTCAAATGGCAATAAACACATGAAAAATTTGCTTAATATTATAAGTCATCAGGTAAATGGGAATTAAAACCAAAATGAGATACCAATACTTATCTTAGCATGACTAAAATGAAGAAGACTGACAATACCATGTACTGGCAATGATGTGGGGCAACTGAAATTATAACACACTGGTGGTGAGAAAGTAGACTAGTACAATCACCTTAGAAAAGCTTGGCAGTTTTCTATGTGGCTAAACATACACTTACCGTACAACCCCGCTATTCCTCACGTGGGTAAATATGCAAGAGAAATGAATGCAAATGCCCATACTCAGACTTGTACACAGATGTTCCTAGCTAAAAAGTGGATGTAACCCAAATGTCCACCAACAAGTAAATGATGAGAGGATTGAGGTATATCCATATAATGAAATACTATTCAGCAATAAAAAGGAACAAAGTATTGATACATAAAATAACAAGATAAATCTTAAAAGCATTACACTGAATGAAAGAAGCCAGACTCAAAAAGATTACACACTATATCATTCCTTTTTTACATAATTCGACAAAATTCAAGTTAATCTATAGTGACAGAAAGCAGATCAGTGGTTACATGGGGATGGGCATGGAGGGAGAGATGGATTTCAAAGAATCATGAAGAAACTCTTGAGAGTGGTGATAATATTTGTTATCCTAATTGTGGTAATGGTTTCAGATATCACAACATCATCTTACATTTTCTAAATATGTGCAATTTATTGTACATAAATTATACTTGAATAAAGTTGTAAAAATTTTCCAGCAGGCTTTTTTATAGAAATTGACAAGCTGATTTGAAAATTTATATTGAAATATAAAGGACTTAGAATATCCAAAAGAATTTGAAAAAAGGAAGAACATTAGGGGACTTAAACTACCTAGTTTCAAGACTGTTCATATAAATGAGTCAAAGATGGCCTCTGTATATTGGCCCCAAGTTGTTTACTTCTTCATAGCTAGCTGAGGCCCATTAGTCAAAAAAACCCCGTTAGCACCAAACTCAAATTTATACACATCCAATTGTTTTAAAAAAATAGCCCAGATAAGCAGATATTTATCCACTTAAAGCCTGCCTGATTTACATACCATGTGAAACTGCACTCAGCATCTGCTAGCCATAGATAAGGTAAAACCTTGTAGTTATAAGGACCCCAAGATGCTGCTGCTGTTGGAGCTCTCTGACCCAGAGACTCCCCACCTTGCTGCAGAAGGGCATTATCTAGGCACACAGAAGCACCCCACCCCCATTTGACCTCTTCCGCAAGAGTTACCTTGCCTTATTCTCCTTCTGGTGACTCCCTGCACCACTTGACTCTGGAACACCTACTCCTGTGGGGGACCAACCCCTGCCTGTAGCTATCAATGCATTGGCCCCAATAAATAGCTTGTTGTGCAATGCTGCTATTTTGTAGTCATATATTTTTTCTTGATCTGCCCCAATCTCCCTCAAATTCACTATAATGACTTAGTACAAAGCTACAATAATTAAGACAGCAAGATATTGGCATAAAAATAGACATGTAGATAAATGGAACAGAATAAAAAGTTGATAAATAGACCCGCACATATGCCAGTTAAGCTTTGTCAAAGGTGCTAAGATAATTAATTGGAGAAAGGATAATTTTTTTCAACAAATCATGCTGGAATAATTTGATATAGATATGTAAAAAAATGAACAGCTACCCTTACCTCATGCCATATACAAAAAATTACTTCTAAATGTATAATGGACCTAATTTTAAGAGATAAAATCATAAAACTTTGAGAAGATAACAGGAGAAAATCTTCGTGACCTTGTGTTAAATAAAGCTTTCTCTTTGTCTTAGTCATCTAGTGCTGCTATAACAGAAACATCACAAGTGGATGGCTTTAACAAAGAAAAATTTATTCTCTCACAGTCTGGTAGGCTACGAGTCCAAAGTCAGGGTGCCATCTCCAGGGGAAGGCTCTCTCTGTTGGCTCTGGAGGAAGGTCTTTGTCATCAATCTTCCCTTGGTCTAGGAGCTTCTCCGCACAGGAACCTCAAGTCTAAAGGACGTGCTCTGCTCCTGGTGCTGCTTTCTTGGTGGTGTGAGGTCTCCATTCTCCTAGTCCATATGAATGGCTACTACACCCTTAGAAACACAAGAGGACATGGCTGTACCCTTTGAAACCCCAGAGGTTGTGGTCATACCTTTTGAGACGGAGGCAGCTCGGTTTCCTGTGTTCCTTGTCTCTTTGGCTTCTGCTTCCTGGTTCCTTGGCCTCTTGGCCCCTCAGGCCTCATGCCTGCATCTGTCCTGCTGGGGCAAGTGTTCCAAAGCTCTGTAGCTCCACCAATAAGGCGATAGAGACACCCTACTCCACCAATAAACTTCAGCCAGAAGGCACTCAGCTCTCTTGCTCCATGGATTGGCAAGCCTAGCTCCACTGATAAGTGCCTACAGGCACCCCACTCCACCAGGAAGCCTCCTGCGCAAAGGCACTCAGCTCTCTCCTTCCATGGATCAGCTCCAGTGCTGTCTCGCGCTGGTCTCTGGTTCCTGAAGCTGCCTCCTGTTCATCTGACCTCTGGTTCTTGGAGCTTGAGCTAGCAGCTTATCTGCCAATCTTGGGATTTGTTGATCTTCACAGCCTGTGAGCAACAGCCCTGCTCTCCGACCTGCCGATCTTGGGTTCACCAGCCCCTGCGGCTACGTGAATCAGGAGAAGCCTCTATCCTGACCCACGGACTTAGGATGTTCCAGCCTCTACAATCACATGAGCCATTTCCTTATATAAATCTCTATTTATATGCTTTACTGGTTTTGCTTCTCTAGAGAACCCAGCCGAAGACACTCTTATAAGATCAAAGAGCAGAAACTATAAAAGGAAAAATGTTGATAAGTTGAACTTTTTTAAATTTAAATTTAAATTTTGGTCTCTAATTCACACTGTTAAGAAAATAAAAAAGTAACCCACAAACTGGGGGTATATATTTCTAAAACATGTACCTAATAAAGAACTTGTATCTAAAATGTATAAAGAATACTTACAACTCAATAATAAAACAGCCAATTAAAATTAGGCATTCATTTGAACAAACACTACACACAAAAAAGATATGGATGGAAAGTAAGCACATGAAAAATGCTCAGCATTATTAGTCATTAGGGAATTGCAAATTAAAAACATAATAATATACCACTATACACACACTAGAATAGCTTACATTAAAAAGTTTCACAAAGCCAGGTGTTGGTGAGGATGTAGAGGTGCTGGACTTTTCACAGCATGGCATTTTCTTATAAAGTTACACATACACTTACCCTATTCTTCATTCATAAAAGACTCGTATGCAAATGTTCATAGCAGCTATTATTTATAAGAGCCCAAAAGGGGAAACAATCTAAATGTCCATCAACTGGTGAATGTAGAAAAAAGTTGTAGTACAAATTATTAGTATTACAAAGGAATACTAATCAGAAATATGAAAGGAAAGGACTACTCATACATACAACAACATGGATGAATCTTACATGCATTATACTAAGTGAAGGATGCTAGACATAAAAGAACCAGAGTGTGTACGAAGAGGATTAATTGCAAAAAGGTGAAAGGGAACTTTTTACAGTGTTGGAAATATTCTACATCATGAATGTAGTGGTGGTTACATGACTGCAAATGTTCATCAGAACTTATCTAATTACACAGTTAACATTTGTGAATTATATTTTATATAAGTTATAACTTAATAAAGCTGGCCAAAAACTCAAATCAAATGATTATACACATATTTTCCCATTTTATTAAAAGGGTGTGAATTGATTACTAAACATGAAAACACTCCTGTTCTCTAACTATACTATAATTTTCAGTTCTCAGGAGCTCAGAAGATAAATTGCTATAATGTGGGAGACTGATTATCTAAACCACTGTCTGGTTATGTTGGAGAAATCAAAGCCCAATTTCTTCAAATTCACATTTAAAACTTTGGTTCTAGCAATACACAAACATCTGAAAGATTGAATAGATTTTCTACTTTTCATCCATCTTTTCATCATGGAAGTACAGTTAGAGTAATTGCTTCATATAAGCCACACTTCTGGTGTTGACATCATGTGTATTATTGATTAATTTTCTACAACAGAGTAGGACGACTAAACACCTTTATTTCTAAATACCAAGGCAAGTTAGAGGGAAAATGGCTCTGCCAAAAACTCTGGATTCTACATGAAAGGCTTGTTTCAAGAAATGATTTCCAGAATCAAGAAACTATATAACTCTATGATCTCCCTGGAAGGAAAACTTGAAGCACTCTTGCCTGAAATAGAAAAACTGAACTTCTGAGTTATGGAAAATGATAAACACATTGAAAATCTGGAAGAAACTTCTCAGGAGATTAAAAAAGATATCACAAAGTACAGTGCATAGAAGAACACTTATTAAACTCAATATCATTATGAAAAAGATGGGTGGTACAATTCAAAATCTAATGATTTCGTGGATTGACTGGAATTTGTGGAAACACTGGTTAATGGAATTTTGGCCAGACTGATGGAGGAGTTGATTACAACTTAATGTCATACGGAACTTACTTTCAAATACCAGTACTGTAGATAAGATCCAAAACACAGGATTAAAGAAACTCTGAGAGTAGAGAAAATCACTGTTGGGAGAGATATGAACTCTTGATGTGGGAGAGGCTTTCTTGTCTGAAGGAAAATCCTTGTCTCTTTGGAACTAAGCCCAGAGATACAGACTAGGAGGGGAAGCTGCTTGAAATACCAAAGAGGGCATAGTTATTATTTCCTGTCTAATTGTCAGTAACACAAGATCAGTTTATCTCCTTTGACATATTGAAGGCACACAAAGGCTGCTGGGGAGGAGGCCTGCTGACATCACACAGACTCTGATCTTGCCTCTAAAATAAATTCAAAGGAACTTGTCTGCTTCTTACAACTGGGGAATTGGTATGAAAGGTGTGCTAACTTTACTATCTTTCTGGAATTGTTAAACCTTTTGGGGAGTCTTCATGCTTTTATAACTTTCCTCAGTAATAATGGGCAGATCAGCAATTTGTCTAGTGGATTTGTAGACATTTTAAATAGAGGATTGTATGCTACAATAAATATGAAGGGTGAAATTTATGCATTGATGAATGATGCTCGATGAAATATTTTTTAATTGCACTTGATAGTCCTAGCATTATGAAAATATTTTCCAATGCCATTTTGGGGTCTTAAGGGTGTACTTAATCAAAACAGTTAGGATTTTGCCAATGGAGCTTATAAACTTTTTCATAACATTGGGTGGTAATACAAACGGAGAGGTAAAATATGTCATTTCTCATGCTGTAGTACAGAAACTTGATAACCATGAAATTTTATAATCCTGAAATATGTGTGTTTGGTTAATCAGACCATAACTTCAATCTTAGTGCCATGATAATAGATTTTTAAATTATTAAGTTATTCATCACTCACAAAGGTTCTATTGATCAGAAAAATATAGGAAATCTAATTCATTGGATTCTTATCTCAAAGCTTTTCTGTCATTGGATTGCAATTTTAAGTGCATTATGTTTTATGTGGTCGTATTCCATATCCTTGGTTTTCTTTGAACACATAGATGCTGTAGATGAGGCTGTCAGACTAAAAGAATGAATCTTGGGAGGTATTGGGGGAAAATCTGTGCTGGGAAGCTGAACAGATGTATGGAATGTGCTTTAATCCCTCAAGGCTCTTCAGATGTCAACTGGCTTATGTTTCTGGACACTATCTGTCAAATCACATTGAACTATCTCAGTTTTATATTCTTGGGGATTGATTTCATTAATGGAAAACATGCCAGAACCTGAAGTTATCTGCAATGAAAGGTGACTTCTTCAAGCCTCAGCAGGTGAAAGATGACTGGATGACCACTTCTTCTCAAATGGAGGAAAATAAAGCTTGGGGCCGTGGTGTGAAGGCTCTTAACAGCAAGCTGAAAAAACAACTGGATACACTTCAGAACTTGCTGGCGTTTATAATCGACTGGAATGATTTCAGGGCACATTAAGGAAGAGAGGGAGGCCTGGACTGCTGCTGTGAGAACTTAGTGCACAGAGTTCTCATCTTACAGCAAGTAAATGCCAAACATTCTCCAGTCTACAGGGGGAATGATGTTGGGATCAGAATGAATGCTTAGAAACTTAGAATAAAAATATGTATTACAAAAACAACAAATAGAAGGTATGCCTATAAGTTAATATTTTTGTCTTGCTTATGGACCCCATTTCATTACCTTATGTTCATATCTCTTACTGATTTGTGTGCTAAAGGCAATAAGAATTGAAATCTACTATATTAGAATTTAATTTTCAAGTTTGTCATTCAAAAACAAATGACTCATGCACACTTGAAATGGCGAACCATCACTTACTTAAAGAGAGACCTAGAGTATATAATAGGTTGCCTGACCTCTAACTTTACCTGAATCACAACAGTTTAACCCTATAACTATTTCTCAGGGTTTTTTTTTTTTTATGCTTTGATGTTTGGACTGGCTTTTTGTTGAAGCTAACAACTTTGGTTAAGTGATCTTCTGCAGCCGTGTGTGCTGAGAGAAGCCTTACAGACAATCCAGGAACTCTAAAATTCAGAAGGATACAGATCTGAAATACTTTTGCATAAAGTATGAAATACCACTGTGATAAAAGTCATTATTTTGTTATTTTCTTTAAGGGAGTATGGATATTTCACTAAATCTATAATAAGAGATAACTACCGTTTGGCATTCCCATGGGGGAAGAAAATTCATTTTAATATGAGCTTTTTTTTGTTTGTTTGTTTCTTCAATTTTATTTTCTTATATGACTTAAGGATGCTACATCTATCTACCATACACTCACGGGCACTATTAAAACTAGCTTACTACTTTTTCTAAAGCTAATACTTTTTTCTAAATTGTGCTTTTGACAAAACATCTTTTAAAAAAATGCTTCCCAAAAGACAAATCTAGATTCCAATTCTGTTCTATAGTTTGGAATTTATTTGCATTTTAACTTATAATTTGAGGAGATAGATTATTCCCATTCTATAGCTTATGTATGCTTGAAATAAAAAATAAAACTCAAAGACTTCAGAGAGATATATATAACTAAAACAGTTTTCATGAACCTCAAATATTTTTAATACTTAAGTCATTATGTGGTTTATTGAACGGTCTGAACCAGGGGAGGGGGGACCACTATGAGCCTTTCATTTGTTTCCCAATCATTGCCTTTAACTATGTTCTGTCGACTCTCCCATCCTTTCTTTAAGGACACCTTGGGTAGATTTCTATGCATTTACAGTCACTTTCAAGTATAAAAATATGTCTATTTAAAACAATAATCTCATCTTCTTAATGCTCATCATTTTCTCCTTTTTACTCTTCTCATCTCTAGCAGCTTTGTCCAGGGACTTAAGTTGGAGGAAATATTGTCTGTTCCTTCACTTCTTCTCAGTGTTTTCTGTATTTTTCCCCTATGCTGAAAAAAGGAGGATGGATGTTTATAATTAAACTTGTATTCCTTGTCCTTTTAGTTTTTGATGCTCTTCTGGTTAAGACTGTCTGAATGTTGATGCCGATTTACCTTCAGGGTGCATGTGCCAGTTCCCCAGAGTGCCTTGATTGTGGGGGATGGGGTCTCCCTATTTCAAGGTTCCCTGATGTGAGGTATCAAGTTCAATGTGACGTCTTTCTAATCACTCCTCAGTCTATTTGTGAGCATTTACCCAAAGCCTTTTACAGCTGGCATAGCTAGATAGCCATCTTGGGCTTGGAACTTGAAAAATGGTTCAAGGCTATCTACCTTCCATGGGATCAACCTGACTCACTTCCTTTCTATTCCTCCTGGTGGGAGTGCAGGCTTTTCTATGGCTAGCCCCTCCTTCTGTTCTATCCTTTCTCCCACTCTCTTTTCTCCCTGTTCAACAATGCTAAAGAAGCTCAACAAATGTACTTAATAAGCTAATGTCCAACGAAGAATGAAATACCAGTTTCATACCAGTTTTTTAGAAGGCATCCCTTCATGAATAATTGTCTTGAATCCCCTCCTGTGTTCTCCAATTTGGCATTAGGAAAGAGAGAGAAAAAACAGTAATCCTTCCCTACAACTCTAATAATTTTATTCCAATCCCCCCTTCCCTCTCCATCCCTCATCTGTTAATGTAGCTAGAGGGAGGGGCTGGTGGTAAATACTAAGCTTAGCAGTGGGTTCAGTGACCACTTAATAAACCCTAGAGAAGGGATTCCAATTGTTTGCAGTTCTCTTTAGCTTGTACAGTACAAGATACCTCCTTTGTCTTCAGATTTTAGTTTCAGTTACCAATTCAAAGGCAACAGGAAACATCTCACATATCAAGTTGCTGTACTTATAATATGGCCATAACAATTTTATAATATAGCTGTACACACATAAGGCATTATAAGTATACCTGTGAGTGGTTGTTGTGCTTATATAATTCACTTGCAATCCCCTATTGTTATTGAGAAAATGATTGTTAACTTTTAAAGATTTTCCAGGGATGTGATTTTTTTGTGTTTTTTTAGCACCCCTGACTTTTTTCTCCCTCAGTCTATAGTTGTCTTTACATCTGACCTTTCTGACCTTATTGGCCGTTGACTACATTCTCCGTGAAATCCCTCCTCCTTTCACTGTTTTGGCTACCTGAATGCAACACCTTCCCATCTCTCTTTAAATTATTTTTCATTTACTGTGTATTACTTGTTCTTTTTAAAAAAACAAAAACAAAAACAACAGATATCCCTTCTTCCTCACTTGATTACTTGCCATTCTAGTTCTAGGTTTATCTCTGTAAACTTAAATTGCTTTAACACCCTGACTTGACTCTAATGCACATCACGTGTATCAGTCAGACTAGTATTGTTTAAATAGCTCGTTCACAACAGCTTTCACCTATTTAGAACATTGTCTTCTTTCAATATTTATGCCACAACACAAACTTTGCAACAACACATCAAGCCTCAATGATGCCGTCCTACTCTACCTATCCAAACTGATTTTTTTTAGCACTCACCCATGCACAGGCTTTGCTTCAGGCACACCTGTATCCTTCTGTCCTCAATGTCTCAGAAACACATACCCGTTTCTGGCTCTGTGCGTGATCAAATACTACCTTCCCCCAGTTAGAAAGCCTCCTAATTTCACTCACCTGCCCAAATGCTGAGTTTTAAGTTCTATCCTCTTCCATGAAGTATTTCTGGAATGCTCCAGCTAACATAGATCCTTTCTCAACGGGGGCAAATTAATCAGTGAGCAAGGTACTCACCGGCTTACAGTAAGCAAGGTATGAACAGACTTACTTGTGTTTACTTACTAATCTGTAGTGCACAATTTTACATGGGTTTCAGGGTAAGTAAGCCCATGCATACCTTGCTTATTGGGTAATCCGTCCCAGTTTCTCAATTTCTACAGATAGGTGAAGTTCATGCTGTGTAACTTTTCATTCACTGGAAACCCTGGTGGTGTAGTGGTTAACAGATCAGCTGCTAACCAAAAGATCGGCAGTTGACGGCAGAGGTGTTTTTTGTTTTTTTTCATTCACTATGTAATCTGCTCTGTTTGTTCCTTCTTGGATTCAGGTGTTTTGATTCAGTAACATTTATAAAGGCTAATGACTGTATCTTAGATTTGTTTTTGTCTGCCCTAAGACAGCTAATCTAGTGTTAGACAAGTAGATACTATTTAAAATATGTATGGTTTATTGGTAAATATACAATATAGTGCAGCAGAACAGGATCTGCGGCAAACATCAGAATAATGACATGGCTTAACTTCTTAAATCTCAGTTCTCTTGTCTGTAAAATAGAAAGCTTTTTTTTTTTTTTTTTTTTTGTCCACTTTGAAAGATTGTTAGAACTTGTAAATAGGATGTAAAGAGCTTTTTAATTTGGAGAAAATGCTTTAGGTATTATTCTGGATGAATTTAGGAAAGTCAGTTTACTCTTACTTTAACTCCAACATAAAGGCAATTACACAAGTTGGATTAGAAGAATTTTTGCGTTATCCTCATTCAGGAGGGCAAGTCACTTACACCTCTCCAGTGGAAAAATCTTCAGATTTGCTTAGGGAAATAAATTTATTTGTTTAGTTGATAAAAGATCTGAAGCACAAGAAATATTTTCTGTCTAATGTAAGATCAATCTAAGAATTAGAAATGTAATACAAATCTCCTAATTCGTGGGGGTCTGAATGTCTACTAAAGCATTTATAATAATATAAAGTGAAGAAAGCAACTGAAAATTGTTAAAGAAAAATTAGTTTTGAAATGTGGTTTTTTTGTACTTCACTAAATCTAAAGCCCATAAGGGAGGTCTGAATTTAAAACTCTTGGTGTGCTCTGTTGTTTTGCTTACCATGATTTGAGGACAAAGAAGGAGTTAACGAACAGTAAAAAAGGAATGTATGTCATTCTGCCAAGGTACCTCTGTATGGATCTTCATTTGTCTGGCATTGTTCAAGGATGTTCCAAAGCCTACGTTTGGGGAGATCAACTCCCAAAGTGTCTTCCAAATTTATGGCTTTGTGAAAATTGACTGAAGCGTTTGAAGAGACTTGGGTAAACTTTTTTTTTCCTCCTGTGACTAATAATTCATCCTTAAAATGTGGAGAGTAGTGCACACCCAGACTTCTAGCAACATAAATTAGATCAAGTTGAATTTTTATTTTCTCAACTTTGTGCCTTGTTCTGTTGCAGCTTGTAATACAATTCTCAGCAGAGAAATAAATAAATGCCAGCATATCCAACAAATTAAAAAATGGGAAGGAATGCACTGTTTCACAACCTCTCCATCGTGGTAAAGCAATGTGGTGGTCAGGGATAAGGGAATGTTGACTCAGTGCTTCCCCATCCTAGAATTGTAAAAGCAGTGCCATCAACCTCCCCCCTCCCTTGCCAGGGAACATTTCATCTATTTGTTATGAATAATTAAAGTTCATCATATTGCTAAATTAATATTTACTTCTAGATCCTTAAACGTATTTACCACAAATACTTTGCTCCCTCCAGCTTAAGTAATATATTACTTTAGCACTAATTCTGTAGCTTTTACTTGGGAAATACAGTCCCAGAAGTCAACTCTAGGCTATAAATTAGTTTCACTCTACTGCTATCATTTTTCCCAAATTCTAGTGCTTTTCTCAGACCATGTTAGTAATGAGGCTTTGTTGGCAGGCAAATGTTGCTTCTATTTTTGAAACAGGATGTAAAATTTAGTTTGTTAACATAATTCTGGGTTAATTTACTAACCTCCTTCTCCATGACTTTTTAAACAATTTTTTTTTTTTTTTAAATATAGTAACTGATTAGTTTTTTTTTCTATCAAGGGAAGAAATAGGTAGATAACTTTCTGAATGGATGATTTATTTTTGATTTGAAGATTCTTTGTTTTTGTTTGTTTTTGCAGAATAAACCAATTAAAAATTAGTTAAAATCACTGTTTACTTCAAAAGAGTCAAAGCTTTAATCAAGGCTGTAGTTGATAGATTATGTTTGTATTTTGTGTTTTTCTTCTCCTCATCTGTATCCAAGCAGTTCCCGTATCCTGTAGCTCATTGATTTGACTAATTATCTCTTGTATATCCATCATTCTTTTTGTCCTCTCAGCCACTGCCCTGACTCAACCCTCAGTGTTTCTTTCATTAAATTTCAACAGCTGTTAGATTGAGCTTCTTATTTCTAGTTTCATTTCCATTCAAGACACGAATGATAATCATGAGTGCTCTTCATCAATATTTCCAGTTTTCTTCCTTCCCACACATGGTAAGGTGGCACTGATCTGCCTCTGTGTGAATATGAGAAGATGTGACATGTGTCACTTGCTGGTGGGAACCTGTCTGGGCAGGTGCTCAAGTAGACTTGCTCCCTGGCTGTTCCATTGTGGCAGGTGATGGTCACTTGTGAAGGCTCTGCCAGCCAGGGTTCCTGAGGGAGGATGAAATGGAGCAGCACCCTTGCCCTCACCCTAAACCAAGGCAGACTAATAAAAGTTTGTTGTATTAAGCTACTGAGATTTTAGAGTTGTTTCTGACTGCAACAAAACATAAGCCTTCTTCACTGATATGCCATTCCACTCACAAAGTTGATCTTTTTAAGAGTGGTCTTCTTTTTTTTTTACTAATTTATTTTATTGTTGTTGAAAATATACACAGCAAAACAAACACCAGTTCTTCAATTTATAAACGTACAATTCAGTGACATTGATTATATTCAAGTTATGCAACTATTCTCATCCTCATCCTCCTTTTTCCAAATTGTTTCTCCCCCAATAACATAAATTTTGTTGCTTTTGTTAGTTGCCATGGAGTCAGTTCCGACTCATAGTGACCCCATGTACAACAGAACAAAACACTTCCTGGTCCTGTGCCATCCTCACAATCCTTGCTATGTTTGAACTCATTGTTTTAGCCACTGTATTGACCTGTTTTGTTGAGGGTCTTCCTCTTTTCTGATGACCTTTTACTTGAGAAAGCATAACGTCCTTCTCCAGGGACTGGTCTCTCCTGAAAACATGTCCAAATTATGTGAGACAAAGTATCGTGATCCTCACTTCTAAGGAGCATTCTGGCAGTACTTCTTCAACCACAGATTTGTTCATTCTTCTGGCAGTCCATGGTATATTCAGTATTCTTCACCGACATCATAATTCAAATGCATCAATTCTTCAGTCTTCGTTGTTCATTGTCCAGCCTTCGCGTGCATATGAGGTGATTGAAAATGCCATGGCTTGGGTCAGGCTCACCTTAGTTCTCATAGTGACATCTTTACTTTTGAACACTTGAAAGAGGTCTTCTGTGGCAGATTTGCCCAATGCAAAGTATCATTTGATTTCTTGACTGCTCCTTCCATGGGTGCTGATTATGGATCTAAGTATCTTAGTTATCTAGTGCTGCTATAACAGAAATACCACAAGTGGATGACATTAACAAAGAGAAATTTATTTTCTCACAGTTTAGAAGGCTGAAAGTCCAAATTCAGGGTGCCAGCTCCATGGAATATCTTTCTGTCTCTGTTGGCTCTGGGGGAACGTCCTTGTCATCACTCTTCCCCTGGTCTAGGAGCTTTTCAGTACAGGGATCCCAGGTCCAGAGGATGAGATCAGCTCCCAGCACTTCTTACTTGGTGGTATGAGATCCCTCTCTCTCTGCTTGCTTCCCTCTCCTTTTATCTCTTGTAAGATAAAAGGTGATGCAGGCCACACCCCAGGGAAACTCCCCTTACATAGGATCAGGGCTAGGACCTGAATAAGGTTGTTGCATCCCATCCTAATCCTCTGTAACATAACCTAATCTTGCTTATTAACCACAGGCAGAGACTAGGATTTACAACACATAGGAAAATTACATCAGATCACAAAATGGAGGACAACCACACAATACTGTGTAACCTGGCCTAGCTAAGTTGACACATTTTTGGGAGGACACAATTCAATCCGTGACATTCTACCCTTTGCCCCCCCATTCATGTCCTTGCTACATGGAATCACTTTTACCCTATTTTATCATCCCAAAAGTCTTAAATCATCTCCAAGTGCAAAATCTCATCTTCTGCAAAATTCCTCTTCATCTGTGAAATCTATAATACAAGTTATCTGCTTCCAAAGATACAATGTGGGAACAGGCACTAAGTAGACATTTCCATCACATGTGGGAGAAAATAGAAGGAAAAAAGCGATAACAGGCACCAAGCAAGTCAGCAGAAAACATTACGTTAGCTCTCAAGGCTTGAAAATAATTCTCTATTCTCTGAGACCATTTAGGCAATGGCCCTGCCCTCCAAACTCTGGTTGTTGGCCACACTCTCTGGACTCTGGGTGGAGGCCCCTCAGCATTGGGCTTCAGATTGGCCTTCCACGCTCACTGGAACAGCATCTCTGCTCTCTTGGCTTTGGGTGGCCCCATTCTCCTAGTCAGTCTGAGTGACAACCCTACCCCCTCGGCCCTGGCAGTCCCTGTTATTCTACTCCTTGGGCATGGCAGCCCCATCCTGCAGGCACTCATGAAAGACAGTCCCACACTCCATAACCAAGTTGGTGAATATCTGACTCTTGGAAAACTAGGAGGCCATGGCCCCACCCTTTGAGACCTAGCAGGCCATGGTTCCACCCTTTGAGACCCCAGAGGTTGTGTGTGGGCATATCCTTTGAGACTGAGGCAGCTCTGCTTCCTGTGCTCTTTTTCTCTTCAGCTTCTGCTTCCTGGTTCCTTGGCCTCTCAGCCCCTTGGGCCTTGGGCCAACCCAACATCTGCCTTGCTTGGGCAAGTGTTCCAAAGCTCTTTTGCTCTACTGATAAGTGCCTGGAGGCACCTCACTCCATCAATAAACCTCAGCTTGAAGATGCTCATCTCTTTTTCTCCATGGATCAGCAAGCCTAGCTTCACTGATAAGTGCCCAGAGGCACCCTACACCACCAGGAACCATCCTGCGCAAAGGCACTCAGCTCTCTTGCTCTAAGGGTTGGCCCCTGCACCACACTGGTCTCCTGGTTCTGCTGCTGCCATTTCTCTGCTGCTGCTTCTCACTGTCTGCCCATCTCCAGTGTTTCAGCTCCCTTCACTTCTTTCTGAGTCCTCAACAGAATTGTCTTTGATATCCATAATTCCACCAACAGTCTCTTCAAGGCAACCTAGGATTTTACTATTAGGCACTTTAAAATTCTTCCAGCCTCTACCCATTACTCAATTCCAAAACTGCTTCCACACTGTAGATATCTGTTAGAGCAGCACCACACTCCTGGCACCAAATTTTGTCTCAGTTATCTAGTGCTACTATAACAGAAATACCACAAGTGAATGGCTTTGACAAAGAGAAATTTATTCTCTCACAATTTAGAAGGCTGGAAGTCCAAATTCAGGGTGCCAGCTCCATGGAATGTCTTTCTCTCTCTGTTGGTTCTGGGGGAAGGTCCTTGTCTTCCCCTGGTCTTGGAGCTTCTCAGCACACAGACCCGGGTCCAAAGTACAAGCTGCACTCTTAGCACTTCTTTCTTGGTGGTATGAGGTCCCTCTCTCTCTGCTTGCTTCCCTCTCCTTTTATCTCTTGTAAGATAAAAGGTGATGCAGGCCACACCCCAGGGAAACTCCCCTTACACAGGATCAGGGCTGGGACCTGAGTAAGGATGTTGCATCCCATCCTAATCCTCTTTAACATAACCTAATCTTGCCTCATTAACCATAGGCAGAGACTAGGATTTACAACACATAGGAAAATTACATCAGATCAGTGTAGGACAACCACACAATTCTGGGAATCACAGCCTAGCCAAATTGACATGTATTTTTGGGGGACACAATTCCATCCATGACACCAAGTAAAATGAAATCCTTGACAACTTCAATCTTTTCTCCATTTACCGTGTTGTTGCTTATTGGCCCAGTTATGAGGATTTTTGTTTTCTTTATGCTGAGTTGTAATCCATACTGAAGGCTGTGGTCTTTGATCTTCATCAGTAAGTGCTTCAAGTCCTCTTCACTTTCAGCAAGCAAGGTTGTGTCATCTGTGTAACACAGGTTGATAATGAGTCTTTCTCCAACCCTGATGCTCCATTCTTCTTCCTACGGTCCAGCTTACAGGTTGAATAACTATGATGAAAGGATACAACCATGATACACACCTTTTCTCATTTTAAACCATGCAGTTTCCCCTTGTTCTGTTCAAATGATTTACAGGTTCTGCATGAGCACAATTGAGTGTTCTGGGATTCCCATTCCTTGCAATGTTATTCATAATTTGTTATGATCCACACAGTTGAATGCCTTTGTGTAGTCAATAAAACACAGGTAAACATCTTTCTGGTATTCACTGCTTTCAGCCATTAACTTACTGCCACCCAAGATTCCTATCTAATCTGTCAAGTTGCTGTTGCCAGTTTGATCCCGTATAGATAGTTCTTTGAAAGAGCACAGTGCCTAAGGCAGACAGTCTTTACTAATTAAGGTAAACTATTGTTTAGTTTAAAGAAGACTTCATGGGATGCTTTTGATTTAAAGTTTAAAGATTATCTCAGGGCAATAGTTTCAGAAGTTCTTCCAGCCTCAATGGCTCCAGAAAGTCTGTATTCCGTGGGAATTTTAAATTCGGTTCCACATTTTCCCCCTTTTGATTCTTCTATAGAATCTTTGATCAAAATGTTCAGTAATGGTAGCCTGGCACCATCAAGTTCTGGTCTCATGGCAAATGAGGCAGTTGCTCATAGAGGCAATTTGTCATGCATTCCATTTCCTCCTCCTATTCCTGACTCTCCTTCCTGCAGGCAAATAGAGACCAATTATTGCACCTTGGATGGTTGCTTGCATTTTTAATATGCAAATCTTATGCTGTTATAACTTTGCTCAAAATTATTTTGTGGAGCCCCAGTGCAGATAAATAAAAACTAAATTCCTAAGCCTGATACCAAAAGTTCTTTATGAATTGGCCCCTAACTATTAGAACTGATAGAATAGTTCAATAATGTGACCAGTTAAAAAAAAGGGAAATATGTAAATTTCCTCTATATAGATAATATAATGGAATAAAGATTTCAATTATAATATCATCCACTTTTCCCCTTCCATGTTATGCTCCATAACTATGCCATTTATAAGGCACATTTAAATCATGCCAGTTTTCTAGGTCTTTGGCAAATTTAACTCAATATAGATTTTCCCTTAACAATTAAAGATAATCTGGTTTCATTTGGAGTCCTTGTTAGCACTCAGCTGCTAACAGATAGGTTGGAAGTTGGAGTCCACCCAGAGAACCTTGGAAAAAAGACCTGGCAATCTACTTCTGAAAATCAGCCATTGAAAACACCATGGAGCACAGTTTTACTCTTACAGACTTCTTACAGACACGGACTCACCATGTGTCAGAGTTGACTTGAGGGTGACTGGTAATCTGGAAGTGGAGTCCCTGGGTAGTGCAAACAGTTATCACATGGAGTTTCCATGAGTTGGAATCCATTTGATGGCAAGTGATTTGCTTTCATTCAGTCAACTAACATTTATTGAGATAAAATGGTAAAAACTTAAACTTTTAATGTTCATTACAACCCAGTGAGTTAAATAATATTTACTGGGATAAATGGATGGAGCATGCGTTTGGGAGTCACAGAGACCTAGATGGGAAATCCTGGCTTCGTTTTAGACATAATTCCTAGTTGCATCTTCTGTGACTTGATTCCTTATGTCTCTACATCTCAGATCTACAATTTATACTGTTAAGATAATAATCCGTAGTTAGTCAATTGTGAGGTTTAAATTAAATGAATTTAAAGTGCTTGGCATAGAGGTGAAGCTTAGTCATTATTATCATTTTTTTATTGTACTTTAGATGAAGGTTTACAGAGCAAATTAGTTTCTCATTAAACAATTAATACACATGTTATTTTGTGATATTGGTCACCAACCTCATGACCTGTCAACACTCTCCTCTTCTTGACCTTGGGTTCCCCGTTACCAACTTTCCTGTCCCCTCCTGCCTTATCATCCTTGCCCCTGGGCTGCTGGTGTCCATTTAGTATTGTTTTGTTTTATGGGCCTGTCTAATCTTTGGCTGAAGGCGGCTGAACCTTAGGCGTGACTTCAGTACTGAGTGAAAAGGGTGTCGGGGGGCCATACTCTCAGGGTTTCTCCAGTCTATCAGACCTGTAAGTCTGGTCTTTTTTTTGTGGGAGCTCAGTCATTACTGGCTTCTTTCAATCATTTGGTGGATGAGAAAACAGAAGCCCAGAGCTGTATACCATATAGGTTTATATGCTTTTCCAGGCTTTGATCTTCAAGGCTTAGGGCATTTCAGGCTAATATTAAATAACTTTTTCCTTCCTTATTATTTCTTTTTCTTTATTCTTTCATATTTATGAATGAGAGTGTGACCTGTTCTGTAAGGAAAAGGGAGGCTGGGAGGAGGGACTGAGATAATGAGAGTCTTCAAAGCCTTCTTTGGGTTGTATGGAATCATTAGGTGATGGTTCAGAAAACATTGCTAGAAACACCCCTCTCTCTTCTAAAAGAAGTCTATTCTTTTGTCTATCTCTGAAAAGTGCTTTAGGGAAGCAGATTCTTGTGACTGACAAGTAAAAAGCCCTGCAAATAAAGGCTTATAGACATGTCAGCTATTCTTTCCCAGAAAGGTAATGTCTCAAGGCTTGGGAATTCTTGGTAGCTGAGAAATATGAAGGCTCCAGATACTTGTTAATTATCTTGTCATTATGTTGTCAGTTATCTTTTCTTAACACCAGAGATTTTAAACAGATAGGAATCAGGGTGACTCTTAATGTCACATAATTTTTAGATGGTAGCATATATCCTTGCTGCTTGGGGAATTATTACTTCCTTTTGAACAAAGAAATGTTGGTGTTTTTAGTGGCAGAACCCAAAAATCACATTTAATTCTTTACTATTCAAATCTATCAGCTACTATGTAATCTTAAAAATTGTGGTTTTTTTTTTTTTTTTAATTGTACTTCAGGTGAAGGCTTACAGAACAAATAGTTTCTCATGAAACAGTAGTACACATATTGTTTTATGACATTGGTTA
>NW_004444034.1:5299784-5321993 GCF_000243295.1 Trichechus manatus latirostris
GGTGTGATGTTAAGCGCACGGTGCAGGTAGGCAGGATGTAGCTGGGAGATTGTTATGTGTGGAGCTAAGATGGATATGGGAGAGAGGAGAGTGGAACAGGAGCCAAAAACATACAAACAAACAAAAAAGAATGCCAGGCGAGCTTGCCATTGGAGTGGAGAGATGAGAGGCTATGAAATGGAGAAAAACAAAAAGGGGAAAAGGAAGGAAAAAAAAATAAAAGAAGGAATAAATAAAAATTGGAAAGTGAAAAGAACAGCAAAGTTCCCAGGGATCCCACCGGTGTGGCTATGAGGTCTGGGGAAGTTGTTCTCAGGTGTTGCAGTACAGCCTGGCTAGAAGGCGTAGAGGTATACAACGCCAGGTATTCAGGGAACAGAAAGAGAAGGAAGATATAAAGAGACGAGAAACTGAATAATGAAGAAAGACAAAAAGGGAAAAAGAGGGAAAAAATAAAAGCAAATTAAAAAAAAAAAGAACAAGAAAAGTCCTCAGAAAAACAGAAAAAAGAAGGAAAAAAAAAAACAACGAAACAAGAAATGTCCTCAGGGATCCCTCTGCACGTCTGTGCAAGCCGAGGGGGTAGGTTCCAAGCCACGCAGCATTACCTTGCCAGAACAGGCTCCCAACTCAAGAAAAGGAAAAGAAAACAAACAAACAATTCAAAACAAACAAACGAATGAAAGCCCCGGGATCCCACCAGCGCAGCAGCCCAGACCGGGAAGCAGCTCCACGCTCGAACGGAGCTCACAGCCCCTCAGGAAGAAGCAAAGATGGTGCACAGAGCCAGGTATTTGAGCAAAAGGAGGAGGAGGTGGTTAGAGGTAAGGAAGAAATCAAAAGAAGGGGAAAAAAAGCAACACCAGCAGCCAACAAATGGCACTCAGAGAGCCACCTAGTGTGGGCTGGTGGAATCCAATCAACCGGTGCTTCCCGGACAAGAGAAGCAGAGAAGCGGGAAGCAGAGGAGGCCGAGTGTGGGTGAAGAAGGGTAGGGGGTGGGAAAGTGTATATCACAGATTACCAGTGCTCCGCAACCCCTCAGGAAGAAGCAAAGATGGTGCATGGAGCCAGGTATTTGAGCGAAAGGAGGCGGAGGTGGTGAGATGTAAGGAAGAAATCAGAAGAAGTGGAAAAAAGCAACACCAGCAGCCAACAATTGGCACTCAGAAAGCCCGCTTATTCAGGTGTGTGGAATCCAAACAGCCAATGCTTCCCAGACAAGAGACTGTGGCCACGGGAAGCAGAGGAGGCCAAGTGGGGGATGAAGAACTGTCGGGGGTGGGAGAGTGTATATCGCAAATCACTGGTTGTTTGTCTCCTGCTGGAAGCTCCGTGAAGCTGCTTTCTCATACCCCCTGTTTGCTGGTCTCCAATAGGAGTCCAAGATGGTGTATCCGTGCTGCGTTAGCTGATAGGGGACCTCTGCATGAATCTCCCCTCGCTATCTGTTCTCTGTCAGTTTTCTCACTCCATTTGGTGCTTGGCTGAGTTCTTTATGTCTTCATTTGATGTTTTAGGGTTTCAGGATTGTTGTTTTCTCTGTTTGGCTTAGTTTTTCGGATCTTTGCTGTGGAGGGACGGCGTGGTGCTTCTGCCTAGAGTGCCATTTTGCTGGAAGTCTCAAAAATTGTGTTTTTAGAAAAAGCAATTTAAAAGCTTGGCAAATGCTAAGCATACATTGTTAGATAGAGATATCAAGGTAAAAAAGTATATACAATAGGGGTGCGATTTGTAAACAAAAAACAAACGTGTCAATATTTACATGGAAAAAACCACAATGATACCTCAAAAGAGTGGTGTTAGGTGATCTTTATTTTATACTTTATAATTTACTGTATTTTTTAAAGTTTCTATAATTAACCACTATAATTTCAGGAGGTAGCATATGATCAAGAACCAACGCTATTCATGGAAATAGTCCCAGCTGCGCTGAAGGCATTGACGAAAAACAAGACTCCAGGAATCGATGGAATACCAACTGAGATGTTTCAACAAACAGATGCAGTGCTGGAGGTGCTCACTCGTCTACGCCAAGAAATTTGGAAGACAGCTACCTGGCCAACTAACTGGACGAGAGCCATATTTGTGCCCATTCCAAAGAAAGGTGATCCAACAGAATGCAGAAAATATCTAAAAATATCAATACCACACACAAGTAAAATTTTGCTGAAGATATTTCAGAAACAATTGCAGCAGTACATCAATGGGGAACTGCCAGAAATTCAAGCCAGATTCAGAAGAGTACGTAGAATGAGGGATATCGTTGCTGATGTCAGATGGATTTTGGCTGAAAGCAGACAATACCAGAAAGATGTTTACCTGTATTTTACTGACTATGCAAAGGCATTTGGCTGTGTGGATCATAACAAATTATGGATAATATTGCCAATAATGGGAATTCCAGAACACTTAATTGTGCTCATGCAGAACCTGTGCATAGACCAAGAGGTACTCATTTGAAATGGTTGAATGTTGACTAATTCTTTTTGGTGTAGTGACTGTGTATTCCTTCCATCTTCTTTTGACGCTTCCTGTGTCATTCAATATTTTCCCATAGAACCTTCAACATTGCAACTCAAGGCTTGAATTTTTTCTTCAGTTCTTTCAGCTTGAGAAATGCTCAGCATGTACTTTCCTTTTGGTTTTCTAACTCCAGGTCTTTGCACATTTCATTATAATACTTTACTTTGTCTTCTTGAGATGCCTTGTGAAATCTTGGCATCTTTTAACACTTAAAATAAAACCCTGGGCAGAAAGTTTTGGGGGATCTGGCCCCTGCCTTTTCTCTGAAAACATCTACTATCCCTTTCCTTCTAACCGATACCTGTCTACAAAATTGGCTACTGCCCGGAGACACACCATTCTTATTCTCACCTCTGGGCCTTTATATTTGCTATTTCTTTGCCTGGAAAGTTCTTCTTTCAAATATTCTCTTGGCAAGCTCCTCTGCACCATCTATTCAAAGATTACCTGCTACAAGAAATCTTTTCTCACCTGTGTTCTAAACTAGCTGCCCCTTTCTTTGCCACTCTTTTCCCTTATCTTGTTGTAGTTTTGATCATAGCACTTAGTATTACATGAAATAATACTATTTATATTTTAAATCTTTTTAAAAATGTTTAATGTCTTTCTCTCCTGCCGTAATGTAAATTCCACTATGGAAGGGATGTTTTATTGCTTATATTGTATTCCTAGAACTCAATGCCTGGCACATAGTGGATGCTCCAAATACATTTGTTTAATAAATTAAGAATCAGTCTTTAGTATTGCATAAAACTATCAAATGACTGTATATTTTATTTATTTATATAATTAATTGTATTAATAGATTTGTAAGGTTAGACCATCTATTTTATTTCTGAGGTAAACCTTTCTTGGTCATGCTCCGTTTAATTTTATGTTATATGATGAATTTTTCTAGTGTTTTTATTGATATTTATAGTTAATACTAATTTCTATATTTTTCTGTTGTCTTTGAAATCTTCATAAAACAAACTGGAACCTTCCATCTTTTCCTATGCCTCAGTGCCTCATATAAGAGAAAAGTTATCTGTTCCTTGAAAATATGAAAGAAAACACCCATGAAATTGATGAACCCAGTATAGTTCTTTGAAGTGATACTTTTCTAACTTTAAAATCCTTTTATGATTAATATTTTACGTCACTTCTTTTTTTTTAATAATTGCAATTCATATTTTCCCAGAAAATATCCATTTTATTGGGATTTCAAGGTATTAATAGCAATGATGTTTTATACAATTTTTGATGATTTTAATACCTGTTATATGTAGTCTTATCCCTTCTCATTTCAGACTATGTGCATCTCTGTGTGTGTTTGTGTGTGTGTGTGTGTGTGTGTGTGTGTGATGTGTGTGTATGCATGTGTTTGATAGGTAGCCAAAAGTTACTTCTGCTTGAAAACCATAATATTTTTCAACCTACCTCTCTTTTCTCACCCTCACTCTTGTCTGCATACCTCCTACTCATTATTTATATCCCAGCTTAAATGGCACTTCCTTAGGGAAGGTACTTCTGATTGTCTCAGTTCACTGAGGTTCCAACTGCAATCAACCATACCTCTTTGTACTTTCCATATCCTATCATACACTTCAGTTAAGTATGAGCAATTATCTAGGTAATGAGTAAGACAAAACAGTATATATATATGTATATATATATATATATATACAGGCATATATCATTTTGTTGTGCTTGCTTTATTGCACTTTGCAGATATTGCATTTTTTACCAATTGAAGATTTGTGGCAATCCTGCATCGAGCAAATCTGTTGGTACCATTTTTCCAACAGCATGTTCTAACTTCATGTCTCTATGTCACATTTTGGTAATTCTCACAATATTTCAAACTTTTTCATTACCATTATATCTGTTATGGTGATCTGTGATCAGTGATCTTTTTGATGTTACTATTATAATTATCTTGGGGTGCCACGAACCATGCCCATATAAAACAGCGAACCTAATCGATGAATGTTGTGTGAGTTCTGACTGCTCCACTGACCAGCCATTCCTCCATCTCTCTCCCTGTCCTCAGGACTCCCTATTCTCTGACACACGACAATACTGAAATTAGGCCAATTAATAATCCTATAATGGCCTCTATGTGTTCAAATGAAAGGAAGAGTCTCATATCTCTCACTTTAAATCAAAAGCTAGAAATCATTAAGTTTAGTGATGAAGGCATGTCGAAAGCCAACATAGACTGAGAGTTAGGCCTCTTGCACCAAACAGTTAGCCAAGTTGTGAATGCAAAGGAAAAGTTCTTGAAGGAAATTAAAAGTGCTACTCCAGTGAACACATGAATGATAAGAAAGCAAAACAGCCTTATTATTGATATGGAGAAAGTTTTAGTGGTCAGGATAGAAGATCAAACCAGCCACAACATTCCCTTAAACCAAAGCCTAATCCAGAGCCTAATCCAATTCTACGAAGGCTGAAAGAAGTGAGGAAGCTGCAGAAGAAAATTTGAAGCTAGCAGAGGTTGGTTCATGACATTTAAGGAAAGAAGCCATCTCTATAATTGTCTTACTGGGTTCTCTAGAGAAGCAAAACCAGTAAAGCATATAAATATATATATATACAGAGATTTATATTAAGGAAATGGGTTATGTGGTTTTAGAGGCTGTAACATGGATCAGGCTGGAGGCTTCTCCTGATTCATACAGCCGCAGGGACTGGCTAACCCAAGATCGGCAAGTCAGACAGCAGGGCTCTGGCTCACAGGCTGTAAAGACCAATGAATCCCAAAATCGACAGGCAAGACAGCAGGCAAGCTGCTAGCTCAAGTCCCAAGAACCAGAGGTCAGATGAACAGGAGCCAGCTGCAGGATCCAGCATAAGCAAAAAGCCCAAGAGTCTTGCCAGAGAGTCTACCTATATTGGATGTAAGCCCCACCCTCAAGGAAACCCCCTTTCAACTGATTGCTACTCACAGCAGATCCCATCATGGAGGTGATCACATTATATCAAATCTCATCATGGTAGTGATCACATCATCATACGACTGCAATACTACATAATAACTGCCAAACCACTGAGAATCATGGCCCAGCCAAGCTGACCCACAACCTTAATGATCATAATAACATAAAAAGTGCAAGGTGAAGCAGCAAGTGCTGATATAGAAGCTGCAGCAAGTTATCTAGAAGATCTAGTTAAGTTAATTGATGAAGGTGGCTACACTAAATAACAGATTTTCAGTGTAGGTAAAACAGCCTTATATCGGAAGAAGATGCCATCTAAGACTTTCATAGCTAGATAGAAGTCAATGCCTGGCTTCAAAGCTTCAAAAGACAGGCTGACTCTCTTGTTAGGGGCTAATGCAGCTGGTGGATTTAAGTTGAAGCCAATGCTCATTTACCATTCTGAATTTCCTAGGGCCCTTAGGAATTATGATAAATCTACTTGCCTATGCTCTGTAAAGGGAACAATAAAGCCTGGAAGACAGCATATCTGTTTACAACATGTTTTACTGAATATTTTAAGCCTACTGTTGAGACCTACTGCTCAGAAAAAAAGATTCCTTTCAAAATATTACAACTCATTGACAATGCACCTGGTCACCCAAGAGCTCTGATGGAGATGTACAAGGAGATTAATGTTGTTTTCATGCCTGCTAACACAACATCCATTCTGCAGCCCTTGGATCAAAGATTAATTTTGACTTTCAATTCTTATTATTTAAGAATTACATTTCTTAAGGCTATAGCTGCCATAGACAGTGATTTCTCTGATGGATCTGGCAAAGTAAATTGAAAACCTTCTGGAAAGGATTTACCATTATATATGTCATCAAGAACATTCGTCCTGCATGGTTTGGAAGGGTCTTGTAGGGGTTTCTGGAGAGCTGGCAATATTCTATTTCTTAATCTGGTGGTATTTGACTTAGTATTGGACTCTATGTTTATATATACTAAATATTTTAATGCTATATTTCACAATAAAATAATTTTAAAAACTAAAATAATTTTCTTATTTTTCTCATTTTGCTGGCGAGAACTTCCCACAGATCTATTCACTGTCTAAAGACAGACATTTGGGCACTATTGCTGTGGCAACTGGGAACCACAGAAAGATTATAAGCAAGAAAGTAACATGATAAGATTTAAGAAGGATCAATCTAGAAACAGGGAAACTAGTTATGAAGCTATTCCAAGTAGTTCCCGTGATACTTCTGCTATGGTCAAAATGGAGTTACAGGGACCAGATTTATCCTATACCTGAATCAACCAAAAAAATAGACAAAATGTACAAGACAATGGCTTTTAAGGCACTGCACATTAGGCAATGAAGGACAGTGATTCCTGAGAGACTGAAAACAAATGAGATGAGCCCTACAGTTGCTCTGGTTTAATTTCTTGATAGTGATCCCAGGACCCAGTGCTGAGGAAAAGAACCAGACAGAGCCCAGGAGACTCCTTAAGTTTAACAGATGGAGCTGACCTTCTGACAAGATCAAGGCAGTTAGAGTTCACAGGACAGAGTACTGGAGAGAAGATAACTGAACAGAGAGAGGACTTTAGAGATATGCAGAGAGTCCCTGCCCTCTAACATTCAGCTGAATACTGATCAGCCCATTGCAAGTAAGGAAACTATCTCAGACTGGGGAAAGAACAACCCAAACATATTAGAGGAACTATAGCCCAACAGAGGATGTGGAATAATGCTTGTTCTCACCAGCCAGACTGGAAAACTTCATGATACACAGAGCTATTGGCAGAGCACACAAAAGGTCTTGGCTCAATAGTGGAGAGTATTTGGCTCTGGACTATAAAGGCTACTCTGGTACTACCTAACAAAGCTTAAAAGCAAGATACAATAGGATCTTCTTCCAAGTAACTCAACTGCATCCTAGAAAAACAATCTCAAGAATATTTACAGCAAAATATCTAGCACCCAACAAGGTAAAAGTCTGGCATCCAACAAAAATTATCAGACATACAGAGAAGCAGAAAAATATGACTCATAAAAAGGAGAAAAATAATCAATTAAATTCTACTCAGAATTTACACAAATGTTAGAATTAGAAGGGAGGGACATTAAAGTTATTTTAACTGTATTACATATGCTCAAAAAGTTATATATAGACGTGAAATATATTAAAAAGATTCGAATAACACTTGTAGAGATGAAAATTACAATATCTAAAATGAAAAATACACCAGATGGGATAAACTGCAGATTCAATTTTACAAAGATTGAATTTGAAGATGTAGCAATATAAACTAACCAAAGAGGAAAAAGGGGGGAAAAAAAAACAAAAAAAAAACCTCACAGCAACAACAATAACAAAAACAAACAAACCCAACTGAAGAGAACATTGGTGATCTGTGGGACAACTTCATGGGGCTTACTATAACACTGAAAGAAAAAAATATGTGTTTGAAGAAGTAATGGCTGAAACATTTCTGAATTTTATGAAAATCTATAAATCCACAGATCCAAGGAGCTCAACAAATCCCAAGTACAAGAAACATAAAGGCAAGTACAGCAAGGCATATGACAAATTACTCCAAATCAGTAATAAATAACAAATCTTAAAAGTCCGTGGAAAAAAAACACATTATGTACAGCAGAACAAAGTTAAGGACGATAGTAGATTTCTGTCAAAAATTATGTAAGCAAAAAGACAGTAGAACAACATCTTTAAAATACTGAAAAAAAAAACCCTCAAACTAAAATTCCTTACCAAATGAAACTATTTTTCAAAAAAGGTGAAATAAAGGATTTTTTATACATACAAGAGATGAGAAAATTCCACACCTGCAGATCCACACTAAAAGAAAAATTAAAAATTCTCCAGGTGGAAGAAAATGTTATGTCTCTATTTATTCATGAGCCCTGCTGGGGCTATTTATTTAAGTCTTTGATTTCTTTTATCAGTGTTCTATAGTTTTCATCATACAGATCTTTCATATATTTTGTTGCATTTATACCTAAGTATTCATGTGTTTGGTGCTACTGTAAGAAACTGAATATCTAATTTTTCATTGCTAGTATATAGAGATAGAGTTCCTAAGTGGTGCAAATGGTTAATGTGTCTGGTTGCTAACTGAAAGTTTGGAGGTTCAAGTCCACTCAGAGGCACCTTAGAAGAAAAGACCTGGTGATCTACTTCCAAAAAAATCAGTCCTTGAAAACTCT
Source organism: Trichechus manatus latirostris (assembly GCF_000243295.1). Lineage (NCBI taxonomy): Eukaryota > Metazoa > Chordata > Mammalia > Sirenia > Trichechidae > Trichechus > Trichechus manatus. The sequence continues at coordinate 5,308,452 of NW_004444034.1, forward strand.
ATGGAGTACAGTTCTACTCTGACACATATGGGTCACCACAAGTAGGAATCTACTCAACGGAAACTGGTTTTAGCAGCCAGTGTGGATTGAGGAGCCATAATCATGGGTGATTCCTGCCTCTTATTCCTTTTTACTGTTGGGGTTGTCTGGAAGCATAGTGTTTCAGCCCACTTCATGTCATCCGGGCCTAATATCTACATCTGGGTTATGTTTCTTACTGCAACACTGCTTCGTAATCTATTCTATGCTTTCACTTCTTGCTGGACCACTGAACCGACTCAAGGTTTCAATGCATCAGGCCTAGCCATGATTTGCAGAGTACCTCAGTGGTGCAAATGATTATGCACTCAACTACTAGCCGAAAGGTTGGTGGTTTGAACCAACCCAAAAGTATCTCGGAAGACAAGCCTGGCAATATGCACACGTGGGGTCACCATGAGTTGAAATCCACTTGACGGCAGCTAACAACAAGGATAACAGCAACCTTGATTTACCGTAATAAGTTGAATGCTTATTATGAGCAAAGAAACTCTGCTAGTCATAGGGAGAAGTTAAACATTTCAGAAAGGTAGATTTTCATGAAGGATGAAAGAAATACACGAATAATCATAAATTTAAAAAGTGTTATATAACATAAAAGTGATATAAGATAAAGGAGAAGAGGTTGAAAATACTGGGACTGTTTTTCCTGGAAAATAAAATTATAATGATTGCCTTTAAATATTGATAGGATTGCTGCATGGCAGAGATAGTAAACTAATTTTGTCATATTTAAATGACAGAAATGAGACCAGTGGGCAGAAATATTAAGAAGGGAAGATTTAAAAAGTCAATGAAAGGAAGAACCTTATAGCAATGAGAACTGTTAAAAAAAATTGAATCTCTTTTGGGTAATACTTTCACTAGCAATGTAAGACAGACGTAGAAGGGACGTTGGTCAGGGATGCTTTGAGTGAAATTTTGGTACTGGTAGTGGTTTTTAAAAAAGAGATTTTTAAGGTTTTTCTTCTCAGTACTAAGAGTCCAATGGAAATAGGGCACCAAAAAGATTTTCAAAAGGGGAAAATACTCCCTTGGTAACAGAAAACTTTAAATCTCTTTCAGACAGAAGAGGCACTAGGGCTTTATATCCAAATAAGCATTTTGAAAAATCTCAGCCCTTCCATGAAGTAAGCTTTCCACAGAACTCCATTTAGTTAGTTCGAATATTGGGATCAGGCTGTTTCGTTTCTTTGAGAATAATGGAGATGTACTCCTTCTTGTCCCTTTGTAGCATTCCAGAATGTTTGTCAAAAGAATAGCTGTTTACAAAAATTAGCATATTGCTTTTCTGTCCCATGTAAATTAGCATCCTAAGTGGCTAAAAGATTTTTCTAGGCATCCAAGGGTCTCTATAGTATTCATCAGGGTAACTCAAGCTGAATACCATTTTTTTGCTTACACAAATTTGTTGCTAAGCAAAAAATGTGGTAGATCTAATTATGTAATGCTACTTAGCCTTCTCCCTAGGAAACGCCCCAATTTTCACGATGTTAGAGAGCCCAAACTCAGCCAAAGCATGCTTTGTGCTTCTCTCTGAATACTGGGCAACAGGGTAGTCTATGAGATGAAAAAAAAAGATTCATTACCCCTGTCATCAGAACACTGAACCTAAATAAGTGTCCTCTAAAAATAAGCAGTGTTTATCATGAAGTGTTTAATAGTGATAGTTTTAAATGTCTTTATTTTTAAGTATACAATTGTATTTTCCATTCGTTTAGAGTGCTTATCAATTCATATTCAAAAACAGAATGCCTAAAAATGTTATCTAAAACAATATTCTTAAACTGCAACTACACTAACTTTGCTTCAAATGTAGGTATTTTAGATTTTGTGACAAGCTGAATAGACTATGCATTCTTTCTGGTTGCTCAGCCATCCTATTTGATCTTAGGTTCAGAAAGTCATCTGCAGGTGGAATTTCTTCTGAGAATCCACAGGACATCATCCTGGCTGTCCTGCCCACCTACAGCGTAGTGATGATGGGGTTCAGGCATCCTCCATCTTTTTCTGTTGATGCTTTCATTCTTCCTGCCTGGCAATCTGATTCTTAGCCAGCCAGAGATAAAAATGCTCATTTTGACTTTATTATTGGTCATAACCTAATATTTCTTGTTTCCAATATGGCCTTATTGTGGAAGGATTTGAGTGAGTTTCTTGGAAGACACTTTGAACTCTGCTTTTGATCATCCGCTTTGTACTTCTCAGACTCTTGGACCATTTGTTTAATATCTTCCTTTGGCATAGATTATTTTAATATTGTTGTTTTTATTAAAAATATTATTGTGGAGAAATTTATGTAACAAAATATTTCAACCATTTTTACATGTACAATTCAGTGATATTTACTACATTCACAATGTTGTGCAACAGTCATCACTATCTGTTTCTAAATTTTTTCATCACGCTTAACAAAAACTCAGTATGGCTTAAGCAATACCTGCCTGTTCTCCCCCACCTGCCCCAGGTAACCACTATTAAACTTTGGTCTCTATGCATTTGCCCATTCATCTTCTCAGCAGCGCACATTTTAAGAATGCCATTACCATTAATGTGGAAATTTACATTAATTTTGTATGTTTGTGAACTCAAAATTGTCAGCTTCTATCTGCGGTCATTGTCTTCTTACATTCATAAATGTAAACAAGGACATTAGTCTGGTTAACTGAGTGGTGCATTAGTTTCCTGTTGTTGTTAGGTGCCATTGAATCAGTTCCGACTCACAGCGACCCTGTGTTCAACAGAATGAAACATTGCCCAGTCCTGCGCCATCCTCACAATCGTTGTTATGCTTGAGCCCATTGTTTCAGACACTGCGTCAATCCATCTCCTTGAAGGTCTCTCTCTTTTTCGCTGACCCTCCACTTTACCAAGCATGATGTCCTTCTCTAGGAACTGATCCCGCCTGATAATATGTTCAAAGTATGTGAGATGTAATCTCACTATCCTTGCTTCTAAGGAGCATTCTGGCTGTACTTCTTCCAAGACAGACCTGTTCGTTCTTTTGGCAGTCCATGGTATATTCAATATTCTTCGCCAACACCACAATTCAAAGGCATCAGTTCTTCTTTGGGCTTCCTTATTCATTGTCCAGGTTTTGCACGCATATGATGTGATTGAAAATACCATGGCTTGGGTCAGGCGCACCTTAGTTTCCTAGGCTGCCATAATATATTACTATAAACTATGTGACTTAAAACAACTCACAGATCTGGAAATTTATTGTCTCACTGCGGTACAATTAATTACTTTTTTGTGTGATCTTTCTAGCCATGGTCTTGTAACTCCTACCCAGGTGATTGTGTAATAGGGTAATTGTGGCCTACCAAGCAGATTGGTCAGTTTTGCCTTAAAAGAGCCAATTCCAGAGCAGGGAGGGGTAGCCCACCACCAAAGAAGCAGAGACCTGCAGGAGGAGAAAGTGTGGTGGGCTTCCCGGCCCATGAGAGAGAAAGCTGAGTGATTTTGGCCAGAGACTGAGGGCCAGGGAGAGGTATGCCTGCGAGCACAGCTGGGGAGAGGCTATCCTGATGGAAGAACTATATCCTGATTGTTCTTGAGCCTGAATTGTAACTGTTACTTCCCTAGTAAACGCCATAATTGTGAGTATGGTCTGTGAATTCTGTGTGGCCATTGCAATGAATTATCGAACTCAGTAGAGAGTGCTGTGGGAGGGACAGTTAGTGTTGGAATTGGTAGAAATGGTGGAGGGGGGAGGCGTGTATGACCTCTACCTCATAGGAATCAGCCTTGGGCTGTTGATTTTGGTTCTCCTTCTCCCTTGTGTGGTTGGAGGAGGTCAAATACCTCGCCTATGCTGTTTTTACACTCACAGTTCTGGAGCATGAACGTCAGTCTGAATTCAGGATATAGGCAGGGCCATACTCTGTCAGGGGCTCTGGGGAAGATTGTTTTACCTCTCCCGGCTTCTGGTAGTCCCACGCATTCCTTGGTAGCTTAACTCCTGTTTTGCCTCTGTCTTCACTTGGCCGTCTTCCCTCTGTGTTTATCTGTCTCTGTGTCTCTTTTCCTATTTCTATAATGTTATCAGTCATATTGAGTAAGGGCCCACCCTACCCCAGTATGACCTCATGTTAACTAATTACGTCTGCAAAGATGCTGTTTCCAAATAAGGTCACATTCACAGGTATTGGTGATTAAAACTTCAAATTATGTTTTGTGGGGATGCAATCCAACCAGTAAGAAATAGTACATATCTGTGTGTGTTGGGGTGGTGGTTGAGGTTTTATGACTGATTGTGATCTGCTCCAAAGAAAAGATTAGCTATAGCATCCAAGAGCAGAAAATACTGGATATTTTTAGATTTGAAGTAAGACAATACAGTTATATGGAACCTCTGTACCATAAGTGGAAAACCTGGTGGCGTAGTGGTTAAGAGTTCAGTTGCTAACCAAAAGGTCGGCAGTTGGAGTCCACCAGGCACTTCTCAGAAACACTATGGGGCAGTTCTACTCTGTCCTATAGGGTCGCTTTGACTCGGAATTGACTGGATGGTAACAGGTTTGCTTGTTGGTTGTTGTTGTTTTTTTGGTACCATAAGCAGAGGCGTATCGGAGTAACTAAGGAATAGCAGGTATGGTATATATCCTGGGTGCCACTTGACGGGGGGCAGCACACCACGGAGCAGTTTCTATTAACCATCTCACTTTCTATCATCAGCTGCAAGAGATCATTCAGCAAGTTAAAACTAATACTGTCATATTTGAGAGCCTCTGTGGGTCAAGGCAGACTGTGTGATCTTGCTCTGTTGTGTGTAGAAAGAGAAGAAACTGAAAAGAAAAAAACAAAACGACTTTCAGCACATTATAGACCAATTTTCATTAGTGAAAGCAGGGAAGATGCAGTTGTAATTTTCATGTAGTGCCATAATGTGTTAAGTAAAACAATTAATGAGCTTTACTTGTATTTTTGAACTGATATTATGTTAAAGTTATCTAAAAGATGGGTGTCAGATGTTTGGACGGGGATTCAGAGGTGTATCAAGAGGTGAGGGCAGAAGAGACATTTGCCTCAGATGCAAGTCCAAGGGAGCACCAGTCAAGGCATGGAATGACATTCCAAGATGCCACGAACATGAAAGGTGCCTGACTGAGGCAGCCAGACAAGAGGGGGGAAGGCGTTTCTGTGGATGTGTAGCTGCTATCAACATCTGTTCATCTTGAAATTGCAGTTGGGGGGCTCACAACGTAGTGATCACCCCTTGGCACTTGTTACCCTTGCTATGCCTCTGCAGGGGCACAGTTTTAGTGCTTGCCATAGGCACCATTTTCCGTAGATATGCCTCTGCATAAAGAAAGCCTAAAAAGGTCTTTATGCTCTAGTTAGACTCCTTGCCATTTAAAAAAATAATTCTGTAGGAGTTCCTGAATTTTGAGGGTTACAGTTAATACCACCACCAAGATATATTAGATCTGTGAAGCCTCTAGCTTGGCATCTCCAAAGACCTTCTCCATAGGTTCCAGGGTGGATGAATATAAATTAATCCATGCTAGACTGAATGTTTGAAAAAAGACTTCTTTGCCTGCAAAGTGTACAAACTGCAGAGGTGAAGGCTAGCCTTCTTTTTCTTCCTGATACCTTTCCAGTGCTTGAACTTGAACTTGGCAATCAAATGATTGAAAGTTAATTTGTCAAATTCTTTTCCACAGAATGGACTTCTTTAGGTCTAGACTTGACCTCAAATATTCCTTCTTCAGTATGGAGGTTGGTGATATCAAACAAGTCTCTTCTGAGGAATAAATCATTACCTTTCTCTTTATACCAATATTCTTGTCCAAGCCATAAGAAACAGCAGGAAGAGTTGATTCTTTGCTTAATTAAAGGTTTATTAAATACAAAAAACAAAACCCATTGCCTCAAGCTGATTCTGACTCATAGTGACCCTAGGTCACTTTCTTTTCTCTGTAATTAAAGAGGAAATATTTTAGTGCAAATTATAAATAACAAACAGGTACGATTCAATATTTAAAATGGAATGAATGACATAAAATTTAAAATTGTGGAGGATAAGGATTCTTTTTCATGATCTGTTTTTGAACCTCCCAGTGTTTAACGGTCATGGAATTAAACAGTTTTTCAAACTTTTCCCTTCTTTGTCGACATTTGGCTTACTGATACTAATACACTTCTTTATTTTCTAGCTCTAAAATTTCCTGTATACAGAACCAATTCCTTAGTAATAGGCAGTTAAATGTTAAGTGGAAATTCAATTAAAGACCATTTTGTCTTGTTCCATTATAACAGAACCACAACATACCACATTTGGTGAGATTTGACTTTCCATATAATTTTCTACCCAACAATGTAATTTCTTTATAATTTCCTTCTTTTCTAAGCCAGTCTCTTTATTAACACAATGTCTATTTGGCAGTACTATGTTTGTCCTTTTGAAAATGTGGGAAAACTCTACCATGTAAATTATGTATGGTGAATGGCTGATGAGTCTGCAGTTTTGTTCTTTGAATCACCTATTTGTCCAACTAAGAGACCTTAGCAGATGTGGAAAAATGTAGTAGGTGTTGAAGGATACGCAGCTAGGAAAAGGAAAAAATACCAAAGTCAAGGACAATAGGTGACAATCACCTAAATTTCTCATGGTGATGATTTACTACATCCGTAAGTTCTGCACTCTTAATTTTTTTCCTTTTTTGTTAAAGGCTTGTGAAAGAAATAGGACATAATAGTATGCCAAACTAAAAATTAGATGAAGCAGAAAATGTGATGAACTCATTTCATTTTCTGCATGAAATAGCAAAGGAAGATGAAACTTCTCATCTTTTCCAAATGCCATCTCCCATTATTTTCTTTCAGAACTTTTTCAAGGAAATCTGGAATTCTTTGCTTAGTTTATAGTTATGAGAGCTACAGTTAAAAGTCTGGATAATTACTGAGAATCATCAGTGACAACAAAATTTGAAGACTTGAAATTGTAGGTAGTAAACAATGAGTTGATATGAGAAAGGATTTGAAAAGTATAAGGTTGGCACAAATGTAAATTATTGTATCTTCATTCTGTTATTAATGAAAATAATAATTATATCTCTACTTGATGGCTATGATTAATTTTTATCATTTTATGTTTTTAAGGCTTTACATTTAAATGAATTTCTAAGGTGTTCGATCTTCCATACTTCACACTCAATATTAAAAGTATATCTATATATATATATTTTTAATGTAACTCTGTTTATTCCTTAGCTGATGTCATGCTTGAACTTACAATATATTCACCCAGGTACAAGTGAAGGGAAAATAGGGGTAAGGGATAATTTTTCCTAATGTTTAGCTGGTTTTTATACTATCTTGAAACATGCATATTAGTTTCCTGCAATTTAATCATTACTACATAGCTCAATAAACATTTTTAACCAAAATGACTTATTTCTTCTCAAAGTAGAATGTGTTTTTGAAGTATTACAGATATTTGAATCCTTGAGATCAGACCACATGTGAATAAAAAAAGTAATAGTAAAAAAATAGGGTAGCAATGACACAGGTAATATAGACATAATTTGCACTTGGCTTTGGGCGATGTTTGTACTTAGATTTGAACAAAATCATAATCGATATTCTAAGAACTAAAATTGTTGTTGTTGTTGTTGTGTGCTGTTGAGTAGATTCTGACTCATAGCAACCCTACAGGACGGAGTAGAACTGCCCCGTAGGGTTTCTTAGGCTGTAATCTTTCTGGGAGTAGATTGCTGAGTCTTTTTCCCATGGAGTGGCTGGATGGGTACTTCCTACAAAATAATGAGTGAGGCAGAGAAGATCTGTATCAAGACCTGTCAGAAAGCAGCTTAATTCCCTATTCAATATCTTATTATTTACCATTTTACACTTAATGCTCAAATTAGTTGCCTTTATCAACTTAATGGAGACCTGGTGGCATAGTGGTTAAGCATTTGGCTGCTAACTGAAAGGCTGGCAGTTGGAATTCACCAGCTGCCCCTTGGAAACCCTATGAGACAGTTCTACTCTGTCCTATAGGGCTGCTGTAAGTTAGAATTGACAGGATGGCAATGGGTTTGTTGGTTGGTTTATCACCTCAATATAATTAAATATTGGCTGTTTGCTTTCTCACATTATTCTCATGTTATTATATCATATCATATATTTTATTTCTTTGGGACTGGGAAAATAAGTGAATAAGTGAGAGATTTCTGATTTTTAAAATATTTAGTTTAGCAACTGAATTGCTGGATAAATGTAGAAAAAGTAAAGAGACAACAATAATGTTAATAAGAATCATTGTGAACAGAAGAGATGATCGTCTAGCAGAAAGAACTTAGAACGTGCCTTTAAGAGATCTGCATTTGTTTACGGATTTAGAACGAATTATCCATTTATTCTATGTCCAGTTACTTAGCCTCTCTGAGACTCGTTTTTCTCTCCTGCAAAATGTGTCTTAGAACTTCTATCATTTCAAATGCTTCCAAAAGTAAATAGGGCATAAACTACAGTACAATAACAGCCATATTAACACTAAACAAATACAACTTTTAATAAAATTTTTTTTTTTACTGGAGAATGCTGCAAGTGCTTTTCTTAGTTGATTTGAAGGTGTAAAGAGAGCATTGGACTGTGAGTTTGGCTTTTAAGCTCCAGTGAAGAGAATTATGACTATAAAACTTGTTGAAGAAATATGAGGAGGATGTGGTGAGGTAATAAGGGCCTGTTCAAATAAGACAGAGTTGTGTATAACTGGACAACTTTTGCATGATTGGTCTTTGATTTGTAACATTACAGGCTCCATTATGGCTGCCCGAAGATGTAATATGTCTCTCTATTTCAATACTCAGCTCCTGTTGCAGATCCACTCACTTAAATGCCCTAAGGAGGAAGTGGGTAGGGGTAACTCTGGCAGAGAAGGAGACTCCTCTGCAGCGTTTGTGATGATGAGAGAGACATCAGTGGTGGTGGTACGGTGGTGATGGCAGAGGATTTGTCAGCTTTGATCTTCAAGAACTGATGGAGTGCAGCCTCTCTCTATAGTACTGTCTGGTGCAGTTCAAGTGTTGGTGTGATTTAGGAGCCTTTAGACAGGTCATGAAAGGAGTCCTTGTGGTGCAACAGTTAAATGCTCAGCAGCTAACAGACAGGTTGGCAGTTTGAACCTACCTAGCAGCTTGGGGAGTAAGACCTGGCGAATCTGCTTCTGTAGGGATTACAGCAAGAAAACTCTGGGGCAGTTCTACTCTATCACGTGGGGTTGCTATGAGTTGAAGATTGACTCGATGGCACCTAACAACAACAACAAAAGTCACATTTTCATCTTAGATATGATCACAGCAACAATGAGGACAGTTCTGAGGTAGCTTTATTCTGATCTGTTAATCTAGAAGATGTCCTGTCTCTGCTCATGTTTTTCATACTGCTCATTTCTGGAAAGGACTTGTTAAAAAGAAAAAGCTCAGAAAGTGAGGTGTTTAGGGTATGCAATTTCCAGGGACTCACTCATTTTTCTTGAACCTTCCATCTCTACAATCACTTATGTAACTAATTCAGCTATAAAGACTTATGGTGTCAGTACAATTTCTTGAATTAGAGAATTCTAGGACTTCTTCTGGGGTGGGGGAGGGGGGACCAGAGGACACTTGTTTCAACTCTGTTAGCAAAGGATCCATGGAGAAGTATGTTCAGGATTCAATTGGGATTGAGAACTCAAGGATAACTTTTCATATGTACTCTTAATTTCCCAAACTCAAATAATACCAGCATAAACATGTACCTTAAAAATTACAAACTGCTTATATAAACATGATTTAATTTTATTAACCTCATATTTGCAAAGTCCATATGTTATAACCCAAATGACAGATGAAGAAACTGAGAGACCCAGTGGTTAAATGTCTTAGCCAAGGCCACAAAACTAAGGAATGTCAGAGCCAGTATCAGAATTGTGGATTCTTGACTTCTAAGGTACTGTGCTGTGGTTTCTGCCACAGTGTCAGTGGTGGTTTGGATATGGGATGATAAAGTAATGAATATGGATAAAAATTTTAAATGCTTAGGCCAAATTTCTCTTTTTCATATCCAAGACTTTCTTCCAGGAGAACACTGAAGCCTGGAAACTGCTCCTTAATGGAAATTAGAGGAAGAAACCACTTGAATCACATCTTAAATATTCAACCCAATCAAAGCAACTTTCAAGAGCTGACATGTAACCACAGCTTTGAGAGTAGATACAAATAAGGCAATAAGTCATGGTATCTATTAAATGTCCCACTGAAATAACATTGAAATTGATTCCAAAGTTGCCAAACTTAATGGGCAATGTGTCCAAAGGGCCCATTGATTACCTTGGGCGTGGATTCAGGAGAGCATGGAAGCAGATCTGTGTGTTGGTACAATTATGCCTATTCACTAATCAGATCCTCAGATGGAAGAATATGTTTTATTTAGTCTCAATTTGCCTACTCTCTGGTAAAGTGGTAACAAATAGTAAATTACCCAGAACTTCTAAGGAGGACATGGGAAAAGGGGTCGTCATTACCTCTCTGAAAAAAATTGTGCTATAATTATGTAGTCAAATCGTATTAGGATAATATTACAAACAAAGTTTTTGGATAAAAAACAAACAAAAAGATTTCAAGTTCCCAGAAGATACTTACATACTATTTTAGGAAATATTTAATGAAATAATATTATGGCTTAACAGAAGAATATAGACATCTTTAGAGAGTGTTGCATGAGATTTGACCCATGTATTCAAATACTTGTATAGTGTTGCTATGAGTTGGAATTGGCTTGATGGCACACAACAACAACAAGAAGGGCTTTACATTTTTTCTCTTCTCCCTTTTGCCTTCCTTTTTTTAAATATGTGTATATGTAGGTACCTGTGGTGTGACTAATTACTTTTGTGTGTGGCCTTTCTAGCCATGGTCTTGCAACTCCCACCCAGGTGATTGGGGGGGACTGTGTGATAGGGTAATTGTGGCCTACCAAGGCGATTGGTCAGTTTTGCCTTAAAAGAGAGCCAATTCCAGAAAAGAGAGGATGAGCCTACCACCACCAAGGAAGAACAGCTAGAAGCGGAGAGCGCCCCTGGAAGTAGGAGAGAAAGAGAGAAAGAGATGTGCCTGCAAGCATGGTTGGGAAGTGGCTGAGCCTGAATTGTAACTGTTAACTTCCCTAATAAACCCCATAATCACAAGCGTGGTCTTTGAGTTCTGTATGGCCATTGCAATGAATTATCGAACCCCGCAGAGAAGTAGAGTGTGCTGTGCAAGGGACGGTTGGTGTCAGAATTAGTAAAGATGGCTGAGAGAGGAGGAGTATCTGACCTCCGACTTGGGCTGTTGATCTGGATTCTCTTTCACCCTCCTGAAGTTGGAGGAGGTCAGACTCCGCCCCCATGCCATTTTTTACAGTATCCTTTGAATATTTATTGACCATGTTGTAGTAAGTATAACAATCATACTGAAATTTGACATTTGATAATTATTTATATAAAATAATAAGTCATTTATCTAGTGTAGAAAATATTAAATAACTACCATATTTTTTACACAAATAATGCGTGTCTTCTACATTTGTTTCCCAACCACACCCTCCCCACTAGAGGTATATTCATAAGTGCTGCTGTGCAAATTTTTTTTACATGTTGCTGTAAAAAAGTAAGCATTAGCATGATTACAAAAATACCTTGTGGGGGGAGGGTGTGGTTGGCACACAAACATAGAACGTGCATGTTATTTGCATAAAATACAGTAATTTCACAGAAATGAAATTTTGATATAAATGATGGCTTCTAGAAAATGGGGAGTGAGATAGAAAGCCTACAGGCTTTAAAGTCAGATAGATAGGTCCAAAGTAGCCTCTACCTCTTAGGCTAGTATCTGGTAGAGAGCAGATTCTCAATAAATGTTACTAGAAGGAATGAATAAATAGATGGGGTTATCTCTGAGCCTTAAAAATCAAAAAAAACAAGCCCGTTGCTGTTGAGTCATTTTTGACTCATACAGACCCTGTAAGACAGAGTAGAACTGCCCCATAAAGTTTCTAAGGATGGGCTGGTGGATTTGAACTACCGACCTTTTGGTTAGTGCCACCAGGGCTCTTATCTCTGAGCTGTGTTGTTGTTGTTAGGTGCCATGGAATCAGTTCCGACTCATGGTTACCCTGTGTACAACAGAAAGAAACATTGCTCAGTCTTGCACCATCCTCATAATCATTATGCTTGAGCCCATTACTGCAGCCACTGTGTCAATCCATCTTGTCAAGGGTCTTCCTCTTTTTTGCTGACCCTCTACTTTACCAAGCATGATGTCCTTCTGCAGGGACTGGTCCCCCTTATAACATGTCCAAAGTATGTGAGATGAAGTCTTGCCACCCTCGCTTCTAAGGAGCATTCTGGCTGAACGTTTTTCAAGACAGATTTGTTCGTTCTTCTGGCAGTTCATGATATATTCAATATTCTTCTCCAATACCATAATTCAAAGGTGTCAATTCTTTTGTCTTCCTTATTCATTGTCCAGCTTTCACATGCATATGAGGCAACTGGAAACACCGTGGTTTGGGTCAGGCACATCTTAGTCCTTAAAGTGATATCTTTGCCTTTTAACACTTTAAAGAGATCTTTTGCAGCAGATTTGCCCAGTGCAATGCATCATTTGATTTCTTGACTGCTGCTTCCATGGGCGTTGATTGTGGATCCAAGTAAACTGAAATCCTTGACAACTTCAATATTTTCTTCGTTTATCATGTTACTTATTGGTCCAGTTTAGAGGATTTTTGTTTTCTTTATATTGAGGTGTAATCTCTGGGCCTTAGTTTCCTCATACATAAAAGGAAGATAAAAATGCTTATAATCATGTTGTTTTTGATGAGGAAATTTATATATAGCTCCTATTAAAGTGCTTGGAACACAACAGCTGCTCAAAAATGGTAGGTGCTAAGTAAACATCAATTTCCTCTCTCACTTTCTGTTTCTTTTATTGTTTTGATTCATTCTAGATGGAAATCTTTCTCAAATGGCTTCCATATTTTTCTACCTTCTTAAATTATAAATATCTAAAGTGATTTTGGTATAGATGATGAAGGGTATAGTACTAACTAACATTTAATGATTCTTACTATGTTCTAAAAGCAATAGGTGTTATTATTATCTTCTTCTTAAATTTGGGAAACCAAAGTCTAGATAGGAAAAACAGCTTCCCAAAGTTGTCTAGTCATTAAGCGGAGGATCTAGGGTTTGAATCTAAACATTTGGATTCCATAATTCCTGTGGATAGCCATAATGCTATACTGTTATGATTATAAATATCAAGTCTCATGTTATGCTTGAATACAGAGAAACTCTCTGAAATTACTACTGCTTGTTTATCATACACTAAATACTCTGAAAGCCTCATACTGTTCTGCCTTTCAAAGTTCAGGCCATACACGAATCAAAAACACTGGAAATAACAAATGTTGGAGGGGCTGCGGGGAGATGGGAACTCTTATGCACTGCTGGTGGGAATACAAAATGATACAACC
>NW_004444034.1:5323107-5341465 GCF_000243295.1 Trichechus manatus latirostris
AAAAAAAGGTTGAGGAGTTAGAGGGTTGATACGTTGTGGGGTTGTTAACCAATGTCATAAAACAACATGTGTACTACTGTTTCCTGAGAAACTATTTGTTCTGTAAGCCTTCACCTGAAGTACAATAAAATAAAAAAAATTAAAAATTAAAGTTTAGGCCATAATTTTTGATGATTTTTTGGTCTTATGCCTTATTGACAGCCCTTTAAGTCATTTCTCCTTGGTAGTCCAGGTGATAATGCTGTCACTTCAGTGATCTATTATTCTGTGGGTTGAGAAATCATATAACCACATTTGTAAGAATTCTATATAAAACAAAAGTAAATATGCCTGAGGAATTCTTCTCTTACTAAAATATATAAATCTAAAGGCATAGGCTTCTCAGGCAACTTTACTATTAACCCAACAAACACATATTAAGTGCTGGGCGTTTGGTGGCATATAAAAATAATGAATGCTGTTTTCCACAATGGCTGTACCATTTTGCAGTCCCACCAGCAATGAGTAAGGGTTCCAATTTCTCTACGTCCTCACCAACATTTGTTGTTGTTTTTTTTTGTTTTGTTTTGTTTAATCTTAGCTATCCTAGTGGGAGTGAAATGGTATCTCATTGTGGTTTTGATTTACATCTTTCTGATGGCTAATGACGTTGAGCATTTTTCCATGTGTTTGGTGGTCATTTGACTGTCCTCTTTGCCCACTTTATGAAACAGTGTGGTGGTTCCTCAAAAAACTAAAAATAGAACTACTATATGATCCAGCAATTCCACTCCTAGGTATATCAAAGACTTGAAAGCAGAAACGCAAACAGAAACTTGTACATCAATGTTTATTGCAGCAGTATTTACAATAGCCAGAAAGTGGAAACAGCATAAATGCCCATAAACAGATGAATGGATACAAAATATGTGGTACATACATACAATGGAATACTGCTCAGCCAGTAGGTGAAGTGAAATCTTGATATATGCTATAATATGGATGGAGCTGGAAGAAATTATGTTGAATGAAATAAGTCAATCATAAAAGGACAAATATTGTATTACTTCACTTATATAAAAAGACAAGAAAAGATAAGTGTATAGAGAACAAAGTTTACTAGTGGTTACCAGGGGACAGAGGGAGGGGGTAAGGGAGGATTAATGATGATGGAAATATCATGTTGATTTAAGGGTAGGGTTGCACAACTGATCATTGTAATTGCTGTCAGTAAGTTGTACACCTGTAAAAAGTTGAATTGGCAAAAGTTGTGTGATAGCTATATTTACAACAATAACAAAAAAAGAAAGAAAGTAGACGCTGAGGCTGATTATGTACAACTAAAAACCTCATGGGATTTGATTTATTGGTTTGGAGGTTTAGGGTCATAGTTTCATGGAACATCCCAGTTAATTGGCCTAATAACATGTTTAGTGCCTCTGTTCTACCTCCCAGTTCAATGCATAGTGCCTGGGGTCTTAAAAGCTTGCAAGCTGCCATCCAAGGCACAACAATTGGTCTCTATTCACCTAGAAAAACAGAGGAAGAAGGAGAGTCAGGAATAGGAGGAGGATATGGGATGTGTGGCTAATTGCCTCCATGAACAACTGCCTCCTTTGCCATGAGACCAGAAGAACTGGATGGTGCCTAGCTACCATTATGGAACATTCCATAGAAGAATCCTGCTCAAAAGGGAGAAAATGTAGAACAGTATTTTAAATTGTCATGGGCTCCAGACTTCCTGGAGCCATAAAGTTTGGATGAACACCTGAAACTATTGCCCTGACATAAACTTTGAACCTTAAACCAAAAATATCCCTGAAGTCTTCTTAAAACCACACAATAATTTAGCTTAACTTGTAAACAATGTCTGTCTTGAGCATTGTGTTCTTTTAAAAACTATTTATGCGGGACCAAATTGACATCAACAACTCAAAAGATTAGACAGGAACCTTAGGGGGCAGTGAATTTATGTTAATGGAGGAGGAACACCTCAGAAAAGGAGGGTAAGAATGGTTACATAACTCAAAGAATATAATCAATGTCATTAAATGGTACATGAAGAAACTGTTGAATTGATAAGTTTTGCTGTGTATATTCTCAACAACAAAATAAATAAAATTATATTAAAAAAAATGAGGAAGACTTATTTACTCCATGCAGCTTACAATTAAGTCATACAAGGTAGAATATTATAAGTAGTTTAAAGAGCTACAAGATAAGTTGTATGTTTAGATTAGGGTGTAGCTACTTTTGAGTGGGGAGGAGAGACCCAAGCCATGATGTTTTCAATCGCCTCATATCCATGTGAAAGCTGAGCAGTGAATAAGGAAGACTGAAGAATTGATGCCTTTGAATAGTGGTGTTGGTGAAGAACACTGAATATACCATGGACGGCCAAAAGAATGTCCAAATCTGTCTTGGAAGAAGGACAGCCAGAATGTTCCTTAGAAGCAAGATTGGTGAGACTTTGTCTCACATACTTTGGACATGTTATCAGGAGGGATCAGTCCCTGGAGAAGGACATCATGCTTGGTAAAATAGAGGGTCAGTGAAAAACAGGGAGACCCTCAATGAGATGGATTGACGCACTGGCTGTAACAATGGGCTCAAGCATAGAAGTGTTGTGAAGATGGTGCAGGACCAGGCAGTGTTTCATTCTGTTGTACATAGGATTGCTATGAGTCAGAACTGACTCGACGGCACCTAACAACAACAACGTAGCCACTTTTAAGGAGAGAGGAGAGAACATTAAAAGTATTGTGAGCACACTCTTGGAATAGAATCAATATCAATAATTTTTCTTGAGTTGTACAGAGAGTGAACATTTTTCCAAGACCTTAAAGAATGAATTTAGGTGACATATCATGAAGGACAGATGATAAAGGATAAGGAATACATGGAGAAAAAAATGAGCAGTAAGATAATTTATGTTCTGAATAAATGTCTTCTGGATAAGTGCATTTTAACCAATTTTCAATTTGGAATAAAGAGCTGAAATGGGTTGTTTCTGTCTCTGTCACTCTTACTACCCAACATCTGCTCCAATTCAGGCTGTAGTGAAAGTTGACTAGTAGCTATTTCCGTAGTATATACTAGTGTGGCAGATTTTATTTTCCAAAGATGGCTGCCATGATATCTCCTATCACACACGCTCTTCAGCAAGGTGGCAATAGAACACATTTCTGGAAAGCAGAAAGTAAATGCAGGTCAAAGGGTGACTAAAACAGAACAAAAGAAATAGGAGTGGAGTTGAAATCAGGACCCTTGATGGAACTGCTGTACTGGCTGTGTCCCTCCCACCTGCACATTCCTATGTGCTAAATGACAAGCAGCCCCAGCTTACTCACATGCTAAACAGACAGCAAAGAGTGTTCTCTAAAGCAAGTGATCAAATTGCCTGAGGAAGAGCTGAGGTTGCACGAAGTGGATTTTCATGGCCAGATAAACCCTGTTTATTTTGGGACCTTCTCCCCCCCACCTCTAGGCAGGATTCTCAGCCATATATTCCTGACCTTTAAAAAGCTCTGTTCAATGACTCACACCTCTGTCTACCTTCCCTTAAAAAAAAAAGAGGCATATAAATCCAACAACAAAGGAAACCACACCAGCTTCCTTGAATCAGCAGCCTATTCATTCATTCTCAAAAATAAAGGAAGGTGTAGATATCATTAGGCATGCAAGGAGAATTGGCAACATAAAAACGAAAGATCAAAATTAACAAAACAACAAAACCCAAAGCCAGCAGAGATAATTCAGGGAAAAGAAAATTAAAAATTCTAATTTCTATATTTAGGGAAATTCAAAAGTTATTGTACTCATATTACAAGAAGGGAATGATCAAAAAATGAGTTACTGGAGAATAAAGAAAGGAGCTCTTGGAAATTAAAAAAAGAGAAGCGTTGCCAAAATATAATTTGATAGAAGAGCTATAAGATGAAATTGATAACATCTTCCAATGTATAGAAAGAAGATAAAGAGATAGAGAGAGAGAAATAGATGATTACTCCAAAAGGCCTAACGTCTGAACTTCTCACTAAATAAGCATTCCAGAAGAGGGGGAAAAAAAAAAAAACTGAAAAAGTGAAATGGTGCAAATGATCAAAGAAATAATAAAATAAAATTTCCCAAAGTGAAGGGGAAAAAAAAAAAAAAGACGATTCTTCCAACTAGAGAAGCTTGCCACAGCCTGGACATAATACATGAAAATTATGTCCTCACCAGCTTTCCATACTGCAAGAATAAAGACAAGATTAAAGAAATTTCTAGAAAGATGATGATGAAGAGCAAATAGAGGCAGAGAAGGAGAAGGAGCAGAAACTCTGTTTCCAATCAGTTGGGGCGAGCGGAGGCTACAAAACAGGGGAAACAGGGAAGGATGCTTCTAAAAGTTTGAGGGGGGAAATTTTTGAGTTTATGATTCTGCATTCAAAATTGACATCTAAGTGTGAGTGAAATGTTTTCAGTTATACAGGGATTGAGAAAGCTTACCTTCTATGCATTTTTCCTTGAGAAATTGTTTAAGGACATACTCTAGTAAAATATAGGAGAAAACCATGAAAGTGGAAGACCTGAGATCCAGGTAGGAATCTAAACTCAGGAACCAGAGAAGGAAAATGTTAGAATGTAAACTCTGCAGATAATCTAGAAGAGTTAGTTTGGGTCTGAGCAGAGGATTGGTGGGCTCAGGGATAGTATGACTCCAGGGCGGGGAGGTGGGGGGTGGGTAAGAATGTTTCCTTGTAATACATTGTAAGATTAAGTGGTTGGAAGATTTGAGAATATTTTGAAAATGGATTATTCTTTTATCTAGGAAGAAAAATAGCAGAAACCCTAGGAGGAAAAAAAAAGTTATATGAACCTATATTGAAGCTAACTAGTGTAGCATAGAGTATCAGAAAAGGAAATACAATTGCTGTTTACTGATTCCTCTTTGAGTGGCACAGCCTTCAGGATACTGAGCCTGTAAACAAGGAAATATAATTCATGCACACTGTTTGGTTTTTGCAATGTAAACTATTTTATAGACATAATAATTAAAACACTATATATAGGTGCTCAGCTTTTAAAATTAACCAACAGACAAACATGGGGACTATTTTTCACTCATCTTTATACATACAGTGTACATGTCACGTTACAGAGCTCAGCACATATTTATTATACTTGGAGCAATGATGTGTTTCCAAAAATGAAAAAAAAAAAAAAAAGAATCAATCAAATTGATCAAAACAGGGCATTTTTATTTGGACCTTTTTGGTTGAGTCTATTTACTTAGGCCGTATCTTTAAGTAAAAGTGGTCTTAAAATACCAATCAGGCAGCATCACTTCATATTTAAAACATTGCAGTGCTTTCTGGTTGCACTTAGAATAAATTCTAAAACATTTTATCATGACTCACAAGGCCCTGTGTATCTGGCTTCTTTTTAACTTTTATGTATTAGGTTACATGCCACATTCTCAGAGTCTTCCCTGCTTAAAGGAGGTTCCTTGCCGTTATCAGTCTACCCTCCACAGGCTCCATTTTTATTTATTTCAGCTCAATGTTTATTACATTCATTCTTCTCATCACAGATGCTACAATTCTGTATTTTGAAAAACTTATGTTTGCTTTTCACTTCCCACTGTTATGTGTCAGGGACAATGTCTTGTTGACTTCTGTATTGATTGCTTTTTGATCAGTCACTTGCATTTATGTATTTGTTCATTGGCTAAATAGATGGCCAAGTCTCTCTGGGCTCTTGTGTGGCTTGAGAAGGTAGGATGACATACTTAAGTGAAAGGACTGAATGGACTTAACCCAATTATTGATTATTTAATCTTTCTAAGGGACTTAGCCCCCATGTGTCTGTCAGTTTGTCCTACTGTGGGGACTTGTGTGTTGCTGTGATGCTGGAAGCTATGCCACCACTATTCAAATAACAGCAGGGTCACCCACAGCAGACTGGTTTCAGCTGAGCTTCCAGACTAAGACAGACTAGGAAGAAGGAGCTGGTGGTCTACTTCTGAAAAGAATTAGCCAGTGAAAACATTATAAATAGCAGAGGAACATTGTCTGATATAGTGCCTGAAGATGATCCCCTCAGGTTGGAAGTCATTCAAAATATGACCAGCAAGAGCTGCATCCTCAAAGGAGAGTCGACCTTAATGACGTGGATGGAGTCAAGCTTTCATTCAGGACGTTCATTTGCTGACATGGCACAACTCAAAATGAGAAGACACAGCTGCAACCATCCATTAATACTCAGAACTAAGTATGAATCTAGGAAAATTGGGAATCATAAAAAATGAAATGCAACATATAAACATTGATATCTTGGACATTCATGAGATGAAAATGACTGATATTGGCCATTTTGAATGGGACAATCATATGGTCTACTATGCCGGGAATGACAGCTTGAAGAGGAATGGTGTTGCATTCATTATGAAAAAGAACATTTCAAGATCTATTTTGAAGTACAACCTTGTCAGTGATAGGATAATATCTATATGTCTGCAAGGAAGACCAGTTAATACGACTATTATTCAAATTTACGCACCAACCACTAAGGCAACAGATGAAGAAATTGAAGATTTTTACCAGCTTCTGCAGTCTGAAATTGATTGAACATGCAATCAGGATGCATTGATAATTACTGGTGATTGGAATGTGAAAGTTGGAAACGAAGAAGGATCAGTAGCTGGAAAATATGGCCTTGGTGATAGAAATGAAGCTGGAGATTGCACGACCAACGATTTATTCATTGCAAATACCTTTTTTCAACAACATAAATGGCGACTATACACATGGACCTCACCAAATGGAATACAGAGGAATCAAACTGACTGCATCTGTGGAAAGGGATGGTGGAAAAGCTCAGTAGCATCAGTCAGAACAAGGCCAGGAGCCTACTGCAGTACAGACCATTAATTGCTCATATGCAAGTTCAAGTTGAAACTGAAGAAAATTGCAACATGTCCATGAGACCTAAAGTACTACCTTGAGTATATCGCACCTGAATTTAGAGACTACCTCAAGAATAGATAAGACATGTTGAACACTAATGACCGAAGACCAGACGAGTTGTGGAATGATATTAAGGACATCATACATGAAGAAAGCAAAAAGTCATTAAAAAGACAGGAAAGAAAGAAAAGGCAAAATGGGTGTCAGGAGAGACTCTGAAACTTGCTCTTGAACGTTGAATAGCTAAAGGGAAAGGAAGAAATGAAGTAAAGATGAAGTAAAAGAGCTGAACAGAAGATTTCAGAGTGGCTCGATAAAACAAAGTAAAGTATTATGATGACATGTGCAAAGACCTGGAGATAGAAAACCAAAAGAGAAGAACACACTCAGCATTTCTCAAGCTGAAAGAACTGAAGAAAACTTTAAGCCTTGAGTTACAATATTGAAGGATTCTTCGGGGAAAATGTTGAACGACGCAGGAGGCATCAAAAGAAGATGGAAGGAATACATAGAGTCACTATACCAAAAAGAATTGATTGACATTCAACCATTTCAGGAGGTAGCATATGATCAGAACCAATGGTACTGAAGGAAGAAGTCCAAGCTGCACTGAAGACATTGGAGAAAAACAAGGCTCCAGGAATTGACGGAATACCCACTGAGATGTTTCAACGAACGGATGCAGCGCTGGAAGTGCTCACTCGACTATGCCAAGAAATTTGGAAGACAGCTACCTGGCCAACCAACTGGAAGAGATCCATATTTATGCCTATTCCCAAGAAAGCCAACTGAATTTGTAAATTATCGAACAGTATCATTAATATAACACACAAGTAAAATTTTGCTGACAATCATTCAAAAGTGGCTGCAGCAGTATATCAACAGGGAAATTCAAGCCAGAAAATTCAAGCTGGATTCAGAAGAGGATGTGGAACAAGCGATATCATTGCTGATGTCAGGTGGATGCTGGCTGAAAGCAGAGAATGCCAGAAAGATGTTTACTTGTGTTTTATTGATTATGCAAAGTTATTTGACTGTGTTGATCATAACAAATTATGTATAACATCATGAAGAATGGGAATTCCTGAACACTTAATTGTGCTCATGAGGAACCTGTACATGGATCAAGAGGCAGTTGTTTGAACAGAACAAGGGGATACTGCGTGGTTTAAAGTCAGGAAAGGTGTGCATCAGCGTTGTATCCGTTCACCATATCTATTCAATCTGTATGCTGAGCAAATAATCCGAGAAGCTGCACTACATGAAGAACGCGACATCAGGATTGGAGGAAGACTCATTAACAACCTGTGTTATGCAGATGACAATCTTGCTTGCTGTAGTGAAGAGAACTTGAAGCACTTACTGATGAAGTTCAAAGACCACAGCCTTCGGTATGGATTATACCTCAATATAAAGAAAACAAAAATCCTTAAAACTGGACCCATAAGCAACATCATGATAAATGGAGAAAAGATTGAAGTTGTCGAGGATTTCATTTTACTTGGATCCACAATCAACACCCATGGAAGCAGCAGTCAACAAATCAAACAGCATATTGCATTGGGCAAATCTGCTGCAAAAGACCTCTTTAAAGTATTAAAAAGCAAAGATGTCATCTTGAAGACTAAGGTGCATCTGACCCAAGACATGGTGTTTTCAGTCGCTTCATATGCATGCAAAAGCTGGATGGTGAATAAGGAAGACCAAAGAAGAACTGATGCCTTTGAACTGTGGTGTTGGTGAAGAATATTAAATATATCATGGACTGCCAAAAGAACAAACAAATCTGTCTTGGAAGAAGTACAGCCAGAATGCTCCTTAGAAGCAAGGATGGCCAGATTACATTTCACATACTTTGGACATGTTATCAGAAGGGATCAATCAGTCCCTGGAGAGGGATATCATGCTTGGTAAATTAGAGAGTCAGCGAAAAAGAGGAAGACCCTCAAGGAGATGGATTGACACACTGGTGCAACAATGGGCTCAAGCATAACAATTGTGAGGATGGTGCAGGACCAGGCAGTGTTTTGTTCTGTGGTACATAGGGTCGCTATGAGTCGGAACCCACTGTATGGCAACTAACAACAACAAGGGACTTAGGAACCCAAGACATACAGTCTTGGACCCTACATTCTCAGTGACATCATAAGTGTCTAAACAGCCTTGAAAACACTGACTTTGCTAAATATCATAGAATTTGAAGGTATCTTAAGGTCTTTTAAAAAATTTCCCAAATTACAGCCTCCATGTAGGCACAAGTGTAATACTTCATCTTGGACAAGCTCAGGTCCATGAGAAAGAGGTTGGGTTCTGCCAAAGCATTAATTAGGTGAGGTTTCTCAAGTTTCAAAATCCAAAACAGGATATTAAGAATTATTTATAAAATTAATACAGAAAGATGATATGACGTTTTTATAGTACAGTTATAGCTAGGCTCATTTTTATGAATATGAAAATGAAGAGAATTCTACCCTGACAGTGCGTTTCCCTTTTAATTGCACACCAAGATTGCTGACAAAAAGAGTTTTAAGTAAAGAGAATAACGGCAATGATCTCATTGAGTGTGATGCCAAAATGAGTTATTCATAAAATAATAAAAATTGATGTTGTATATGAGCTGCTAGGCACTTAGCATGCATTGCTTCATTTACTCCTCCAAAAGAACCGTTGGTATCATCCCATTTTATAGATGATACTATCATTCAGGGATGTTAAATAACAACCAAAGTTGCCAGTTTAGTAAGTGGCAGAACCAGGCTTCTAATCTAGAATGTAATATACAAAGGTCAAAATCACAAGGCAATGGGAAATCAAAGCAATTTAGAGGAGGGAGTAGATAATATTTTCTAAATTATTTTTTCCCTCTAATTCAAAATGATCTGCATTTGCAGTTAAACATTACATTGTTTTTTTATGGTTCCAAGAGTAAAATAGCACATTACATGCTAAAGGCATAAAAAAACAACATGACATAGAGTTCAATGGATTTGACAGTGAATTTAATAGTATAAAGTCCAAGAGTATTAATAAATTCTTTCCCTAATATAGCACAAAGATTTTCGTCAAAAAAATAAAAATTGCCTTTGCTGAAGACAATGGGCATTATAAGAATAGGATTTAATGCCACTACCGAGTTATTTTTCTACGTTTTGCACCAACTTGTATTTTTCCCGTGTTTTCATTGCCAAATCCTGATCAACATCCTTTAATAGATGAGCTGCCTACTCAAAACAGGATTTCCTTGGGAAAACCTGTGAAGAGGTAATAGTTGTATATGAGGTCCTAAAATTCAAAGGACCCAGAGGTGAATAAAAAATTAGTCTTTTGACTAGAAAAACTTGGAACAGCCTGGACAGGATAGTGAAAATTACAACCTCATGAACTTTCCATACTGCAAGAATAAAAACAAGATTAAAAAGGTTACCAGAAAGATGATGATAAGGAGGAAATAGAAGCAGAGAAGGAGAAGGAGGAGAAACCCTGTTTCTAATCAGTGAGGGAGTGGGGGGCTAGAAAACAGGGGAGGATGCTACTAGAATTCTGAAGGGGAGGGAATTTTTAAGTTTATGATTCTATACTCAAAACTGATATCTAAGTGAGAGTGAAATGCTTT
Organism: Trichechus manatus latirostris; assembly: GCF_000243295.1. NCBI lineage: Eukaryota > Metazoa > Chordata > Mammalia > Sirenia > Trichechidae > Trichechus > Trichechus manatus. Next base: position 5,333,650 of record NW_004444034.1, read on the forward strand.
CACTCATACAGGGATTGAGAAAGCTTACCTTCTATGCATTTTTTTCTTGAGAAATTGTTTAAGAAGATAACTCTAGTAAAATGTAGGAGAAAACTGTGAAAATGGAAGACCTGAGATCCAGGTAGGAATCTAACTCAGAAACCAGAGAAGGAAAACGTGAGAATGTAAGCTGTGCAGACGATCTAGAAAAGAGCGAGTTCAGGTTGGAGCAGAGGACTGGTGGACTCAGGGATAGTATGACTCCAGTAAAAATAAGAGAGGTTTAGTGGTCAAATACTATTTTTTTTTATGCTTACCTTGTAGTAAAAGCAAAATAGAATTTTAAGTTTTTAAACATTATTTTTACAATTTTATAAAATTTTGACAATTTTGTAAAAAGTAAAGCAGCCTCCCAAGGATCAAGTTATTTTCTGTCTGGATATTATATACATGAAAATAACATTAAGCTTTTAGCTACTCTTTACCATATTTCCCACTGATGCCTCTAGATGTCTAAACCCATAAATTCATTGCCATCAAGTCGATTCTGACTCATAGCGACCTTATAGGACAGAGTAGAACTACGCCATGAAGTTTTCCAAGCAGTGGCTGGTGGATTCCAACTGCCAACCTTTTGGTTAGCAGCTGTAGCTCTCAACCACTGCAATATCAGGGCTGACTAGAAGTCTAAAGTGACTGTTGAATGTAGCTAATCTCATAGTAATTAGCTCTTTGTATTTTTTAATATATTGTGAGTGTATTGTGTTGTGAGATCTAACTTTATGATAAAGTGCCTAACTATGGGTATAATGGAAGGGGCATATGATATATCATCATCAAATATTCCCTACAAAACACAAATGCACACATGCACATACACACACACCTTCCCATCATCAATTATACGGAACCTGGAAGTTTGACATTACAAATTTATTTCTTTGGGTAAAGGAGTGCTGAGGAGTTAGTGGTTGGATGGGATTCCACATAAGAGGTCTTCAGTCAATCTTGAGCAAGTCACAACTTTAAGGATGTATAGGTTGAAAATAATAATGTCAACCATGCCTCCTTCAGGGGTTTTTTGAGATCAAAAAGATAATTTTTTTTTCAGGAAAAAAAAAATCTGCAAAAATGTAAGGAGCTGTCTAGCGCTGAAAAAAACACTCATTGAATACCTTATGGAGCACAGTTCTACTTTGACACACAAGGAATCATCAAGAGTTGGAATCAGCAACCCGTTACATTTCTATTTCTATTTACAAACTATACATTTCTGCTGTAAAATTTGTTTAGCAGATAACTTTCCTTTATGACTGCTAATAGCCTAGCACTGACAGGCTTCAACCTTCCCTTTGCAGTTATATGTCACATTTTGATAAGGAAACTGGGTAGATTCAGAAAAAGTGGGGCTGCTTAGCTTGCAGAAGCAAAGACTAAGAGGAGACATAATAGCTAACTTCAAATAATAGAAGATTCTCGAGGTGAAGAAGAGCTGCTCTTCTGCATGCTAGTTGAGGCTACAAACTTAGTGCCATTTGGTGAATGTTAGAGGGGAAAGAAGGTTTTGGCTCAGTATAAGGAGTCATTTCCTATTAATCAGAATTGGGCAACAGCGGGATGTAAGCTTCATTATGAAACTTGTTAGAGGCTGACTAATAATTTCTCAAAGATGTTTTTGAAGCATTTTTTTAATTGCAGAGATTTAGTTGAACCAAGTAACTGCTAATAACCCTACTATTGTCCTAGAAAGGGTCAATAAAAGGACCTGATGCAAAGGAGAATTAAACACTATGTTTGCACTCTTGCCCCCACCTATTTTCTAGGGAAATTCCTCCAGATGGGGAGTAAATTGGTAATCAGATTTATATAAACCTGTAGCTGTCAAGTCGATTTTGACTTACAGTGACCCTACAGCAGGTTCCCAAGGCTGTAGTTTTTATGGAACAGACTGCCGTATCTTTCTCCCGAGGAGCAGCTGGTGGATTCAAACCACCCTTTCAATAAGCAGCAGAGTGCTTAACTACTGTGCCAACAGGGATCCTTTCAGATTTATATAAAAACAGGAAAAGCTGAAACCTGAAGTACTTCACTCCATTCATTTATTCATTCATTCACTGATTTATCAATGTAACAGTATTTTTTGAGTACCTATTATGTGAAACACTGTGATGCTGGCAAGCTTTGGAGGATTCCGGTACTCATGGTGTTTGGAAGGAGACCTCAACTAGGGATAAGAGAATAGAAAGGAGAATAATACTGTATTAAGTGTGGGAAGTTCATGAGAGAAACATTACAAAAAATAGCCGATTTCTTCTTTTTTTTTTTCCTTTCTGGGATATGTCCAGTTGGGATAATAATAGTCATCATCAGTCTTTTCTTATGTACCAGCTAGACTTCTCCATAGTCCACCACTCTGTCTGAGGGTAGTCTGGCAGTTCAACCGTAATAGCATCTTTTTTCTACCTTATTAAAGACATTTATTCTATACATACCCTCAAAATAGGATTTGTGTATAATTCATTGCTCTATTACTCACAAAACCCACCACAATAGTGGGTTTTCACATAGCTGATACTCAATATTTTTTGAATGTATTAATTAATGTATAAAGACTACCAAACATTTATGATAAATAATATATATTGTATAATCTTTTGCACTTCAATATAATGTCTCATCGAATGTCCTCAAAAACCTCATGAATTATTTTAATTTTTAAATTTAATACTTTTATAATTCAAAGCTTGTTACTATTTAAGATTTAATATTGACAAAAAGCATAACTTATAATAGTATGTGTATACATACATTGTTGTTGTGTTCTGCTGAGTCGATTCGTACTCATAGCAACCGCATAGGACAGAGTAGGACTGCCCCATAGTGTTCTCAAGGCTGTAGATCTTTACAGAAGCAGTTGCCACATTTTTATGCCAGAGAGTGGCTGGTAGATTCAAACTGCCTTTCAGTTAGCAGCCGAGTGCTTAACAACTGTGCCACCGGAGATCCTTATACATATATGTATATACGCATATCATTATAATTTATGTTTTTGGTCAGTACATATACATATGTATGATTTAATGTATATAATAACGAATTGAGAATAATTCGAGACTTATATACAGATTTGAAGGACTTTGCAAAGCGGATCAGGAAGTATAAGTACATTGATTTTACAGTGAGGAAAGTATGGCTTAGACAGAATTGTAGCCCATATCAAACAGTTTGTAATTGTTTGGAATCTAACCCTTCTAACCTCAAAATCAGTTATTTTTTCATAATAAACTACCTTAATGTCTGTCTTTTAGTTGTGAACTGTGCTAATTGGTATATTTGAAGACGCTGGGACATAAGGGATAGGTGTCAGTCTGCCTTTTTCCAAGAAAGTACATAGAGTATATCTACCTGGCTTCCAAATATTAGAGATGGAAGTCTTTAGTTTACGGTCAACATGTGGTAGCCCAGACATTCTGTAATCATGACAGAAGTAAAATAATTTTAAAAATTCTTAAAAGAATATTGAAGGTATATTGAGTTTTAATAAAATGTTCTTTTTAAAATATGTGTTTCTTAATTTTTCTGGGCTTAGGTGCCCTATTTGTAAAAGAAAACAATTGAATTATGTAAGCTCCAAGGTCCTGCCAAGAGCAGGTTTATTTTCAGTGTTATGAAAAAAGTGCTTGTATTTTTTCCAGCTATTAGTATCTTTTTTTCTCTCTTTGTCACTCTAATCCTAGACAATTTTTCCAGCATGATACATTAATATATGATGGATGACAGAGATGGCTACCAAAATACTTATAAGGCTATACATCTTCCTGTCTAAAGACACTAACTTTGTTAAACATTGTTAGAAATTAAGGGGCAAGGTTATGAAACCAAGTGTCATTGGCTATTCTGCAGTCTATATTGGTGCGTAATTTTTAGGTGTTCACGCTTATCTCTTTCTGAAGTGGGTAGAAATTAAATTCACTTATTTATATCTCCAGAACATATCACCTCACAGCAAAGGACATGTCGCTGATATCTTGCTGACAGGAAGAATGGTCTGTGTTAGCGATAACAACCAAGTTCCTGTTCACTGACCCTACCATTTATCTTCTGGGTACCACCTCTCATACCTTCTATAGGCTTGCTGGGCAAGTTTTAAAATGACCATTCTGACAACCTTTTCATGTGGTGAAGACATCCAGACTGCCACACTTGTCAAATGCAGAAAATGGCACTTGCAATTACCCGAAAGTCACCTCTGTTCTGACTCAGTGGTGGCCAATGATACAGACTAAAACACGTGAGAAAACTGCTGCTTGTTCTGGGAAGATACATATTTTCTAAAGAAAGAAAACTATTTTGGAACTTCTGTATGTGACAATCTTCCTTGTTCACACTCAGTAAACACGTTAGTTGGATTCTTTTGATTGTCAATTAGCAATGCTTTTGCCAGGAATACTGGCAATGATGCAGTTTTTAGCACTGAAAAAATCCTGTGGGAGAAATGAGGAATTTAGCACATTGTAGGTGTTATGATTTCTACGTGTCTGACAATATACTTGAACCATTACAATTAATTAACAGTAAGACTGGTTATTTGGTTGTTAGGCTTTAAGGGGAGATTTTTTTGGAAAGTGGTAAAATAATAAAGGCTCAAATTGAATCTACTTTCTGAGGCAAGTCACATTGCACGTTATTGAGTGGTTGAACTGAGCAGCTCATCGGGCAAATGAGGCCAAGGTCAGGAGTCTTCAGACATCATGAGCTGGTTGCCATGTTATAAAAAATTACTCTGACTCTCAGCCACACTCTATGCCTCTAGCCCTCACTTTCCCTCTCACCAAGGGGTGGTGTTTATCGCTGACACAATGGAGACCAGGAAAGAGATCATGAATGACAGTGAAACCCATCATGATATTGAAAATAAAACAAAGAAATGGACTGAATATGGATTTGTAGCATCCCTTTTATATCAAGTTGAACCACATGAAATTGCCATTTTTGTAAGTCAAAAAGGTAAAATAACAATTTCATATGGTCCAAACTTACATTTTTCTCTGACTATGATATAGGAAGGAGTTTTTAAGAATTCTTTCGGGTCAGCTAGCCTGATTCTTTTTCATGCAAATAAAACTTCCTCAAGCTAAATGGTCAGAGTGATGACATTTTAAATAGGTGGCAATCTACAATAAACATTTAATAGAAACAAATAAGAAAATGTAATAAATAAACCATTTCTCATTTAAGCCTGGGAAGTTTTAGGGACAATATCATGTGGTTATCACTAGCTCCTGTAGCTAGGATGCAAGCGTTCAAATCACAGCTCTGACACATATTACCTTCACCTTGAAGAGGTTACTTACTCTACCTGTGACTTGGTTTCCTCACTTTTAAAAATGTACATGATAATATTATCCACTTCATAAGCCTGTTGTGAGGATTAAATGCGTTAATCCACACAAAATGTTTAGGCAGTTCTCGATACATGTTAGCTATTATAAAGATTGTTACTTATGGTTACCAATCACCAAATGAAGCTGTGGAAGAAAACTAGACGTGCAGCTCCCTGTCTTTTAATTTATTTTTAATCTAGAGCAAACGATCTTAGAGTTCAATACTATATTTTAAGGTGTCTGGGTTATGCAAAGTTCATGTACCTGTTGGGTGATAGCATTGTTAAAGACGGCTGACGCATTTCACATGGTGAGCTTTAGGAGAAGAGCCAAGAACTCCACTAAGCTATAAAAATAGATCATCAGCATGCATAGAATTCATCTTGTTCAGGTTTATGGGTCAGAAGTGTAATGACACCCACAGTAAGCCTTTTAGAGGATAAGACTGGATGAGAACAACACTATTGACTTTGTTGGCCGTGTTTTTCTAGCTCCTATCAAGTCTTTGGGTTTGAAGTTTTGTCAAACTAATTCCTGTCACCAGGAGAAAGGTGCCAACTCTCTCTTGTACTCCCCATTGAGGGGACAGGGGATGTATGAGGCCCAAGAAGTATATAACAATCTAAGTTTTGTTTAAGAAGGGTGAGAGATATGTTTTCAACATCCACTAAGTGATGAAATACCTCAGATAGCATTGTTTATGGTCAGATGACTGCAGAGAATACAAGCAAGAGGAGACAGAATTTTTAGGGCAGTGGCCACTACCACTCCCTCTATTGAAACTGTGGAGGCCAAGGATAAATAGTGACAGCCTCTAGAAAAACGGGCCCCTTTCATGCTGTATTTATTAGTTGATGTGAAGTAAATTGTCCTTGGTAATTGGTTTTCTCCAATTACGTTGAAGGGGGCAAATGGTATTAGGAAACACAGTGGTTGAGATAAAGCAAATATATACCTTTTCCTTTATTCCATTACCATATTCAAATACTCATGCAAACACTCTTAACCTTCCTTTCTCTCACTCTGTAAAATTTGTTTGATTTGACAATTCCACAACCTTGGTTAACCCTCTAATTGCTCCTAGTTAAATCCAAGAAAATAAACGTTGCTGGAAAACACACAACTCAGCTAACTGGTTTCACTTTAAATTCACAATATTTTCCAAATGGGCACTCAATTCTGCCCTACGATCCTCTGGCATTTCCCTAGAGTGCTCACGTCCCCCCTCTCCAACATAAGAGTTCATAACTTTGTCTCTTCCTTCTTCTCTCTCCTATTCCTCTGATGACTTTTCTCCATTCTTCACAAGGAAAATTGAAGCCCTCTGATGGGATGCCCTCTTCTTCCCATCAGTAAATAGGAACCTGTGTCTGTGCCCATACTCTGTTCTCCATTCCAACCTCTCTGCCCAGTTAGCTTGCCTTCTCAAGGGTTTAACTCATACATTTAGGCTCTGTTTCTCCTGCATCACCAATTTATTCCTCTGTACTGGATATTTTTCCCCACAGGAATTACCATCTTTAAAAAACTCTATTGATCTGCACATCTACTATCTACTAATAAATTTCTCCCCTCTCATGTACGGCAAAACCTATCGTGTATGTTTTCTATTTCTGCTTCTTTTCCTCAATCCACTCCAATCAGACTCCCCTCTCTAGCCCTGCTCTAAAACTACTCTTGTCAATGTAAACAATAATTTCCATGTAGTCAGATCCAATGGTGCGTACCCTTGCAGTTGCATTTGATACAAAAACCAAACAAACAAAAAAGAACCTTTTTCATCTTGATATCATTTCATTGTTTTCCTACTACCTCAAGGCCCACACCATCTTGGCATCTTTTGCCAGCTAAACTTCCTCTGTTTACCTTTCAATGCTGGCATATTCTAGTTTTCAGTCCTGTGATACCCTCTTCATTTACATTCTCTTCCAGGTGATCTCAACCATGACTTTATATGCTGATAAATTCCACATTTATAACCATGGGCTGCTCCACAGATCTCTGGACTCATATATCCACTTGTCATCTTGGCATATATACTTGGAATTCTAATAGGCACATCAAACTTTCAGTGTTCTGAACGATGCTATTAATGTATCACTTCTCCATCCCCACACATCTGCTCCTTCTCTATCCTAGTAAATGCTGTAATTTACCCAGTTTGCAATAGCCAAAACCATACGCCATGCTTGATTCCTCTCTTTTTTCTCACTTCTCACATCCAATCTACTAGCAAATACTCTCAGGTGTTCTTTCATTCTCTATTTTTTGTAGGACTTTGTGGATTAGTGGTATTACTTCCTTAAATGTTTGATATATTTTATCAGTGAAACCATCTGAACCTGGGGCTTTCTTTGCAGAAGGTGTTTGATAAATTCAATTTATTTTAAAAAGGACTATTCAGATTTTCCATCTCTTACCAATCTTGGCAAGGTGTTTTTTTTTTTTTTTTT
>NW_004444034.1:5343578-5344866 GCF_000243295.1 Trichechus manatus latirostris
TTTATGGAAAATAACTTTTTTTGAAAACAAAAAAATTAGTGAGAAGAGTGACACTCTTTACATTTCTGCGTATCTGTTTTCTTGCTTAAGAGAAAACAGCTAGATTCTCATTTCTGATTCTGTATCCAGTCTGTTGCAATATGTTGTTTTGGTTGGACTATGAAGAAAACTCAACCTTACACAAATAAAACCAAAACCAAACCCATTGCCATTGAGTCAATTCTGACTCATAGTGACCCTATAGGACAGAGTAGAACTCCCCATAGGCTTTCCAAGGACCGGCTGGTGGATTCGAACAATGGACATTTTGGTTAGCAGCTGAATGCTTAACCACTGCACCACCAGGGGCTCCCTCACACAAACAGGTAGCTGGGAATGGAAGGATTTATTTTATTAGCTTCTTAAAAATTTTGGATAGTCTTCTTTGATACTACACCAAGACTCAACAAGTGGTAGTTTTTTTAAAGGTCAGTGGCAATTTGGAGTCTGAAACCATAAGTATGAACTTTTCATACTCTTATATTAAAATCCACTGATCTATCTTGAATTTTGAATGGTTCTTTTACCCATGCATTTTTTTGGTAACATCATGTATCAGTCATCTAGAGACTATCACTTCACAGTGTTGCACTGATCTTCCAAAGGTCAACACATTTCATTATACTATATATATGTGATTTATATATATATATATATATATATATATATAAATCACATTTGTTAGTATCATCACTGATCTCATAAGAAAAGACTTTAAATATTTGGTATTTGAAATATGTCAAGTTCATAGTGGCAGATTTAGGTTTTCCAAAATTCTAAATTTCATATGAAAGCTCAAATTTTTTTTTATTAATTTTTTTTATTGTGGTAGTTTAAATGAAGTTTACGTTTCAAGTTAGTCTACCATACAAAAATTTGTACATACATTGTTATGTGACCCTAATTGCTCTCCCCATACTGAGAGAGCACACTTCTCCTCCTTTTCACCCCTGATTCCCCATTTCCATTCAACCAGCTCCTAACCCTGTCTGCCTTCCCATCTCACCTCCGGACAGAAGGTGCCCATTTAGTCTCTTGTCTCTACTTGAGCTAAGATACACACTCCTCATGAGTATCACTTTATGTCCCACAGTCCAGTCCAATCCGTGCCTGAAGAGTTGGCCTCGGAAATTGTTTTAGGTCTGGGCTGATAGAGAATCCAAGTGCTGTACCTTCTGTGTTCCTCCAGTCTCAGACAATTAAATCTGGTCTCTTTACTAGAATTTGAGTTCTGCACTCCACCTTTCTC
>NW_004444034.1:5346065-5356430 GCF_000243295.1 Trichechus manatus latirostris
TCCTTTGCCCATTTTTTAATTGGGTTATTTGTCTTTTTGTTATTGAGGTTTTACAGTATCTTGTAGATTTTAGAGATTAGACACTGATCAGATTTGTCGTAGCCAAAAATTTTTTCCCAGTCTGTAGTTTGTCTTTTTGCTCTTTTGGTGAAGTCTTTTGAGGAGCATAAGTGTTTGATTTTTAGGAGCTCCCATTTATCTAGTCTCTCCTCTGGTGCTTGTGCATTGTTACCTATGGTTCATATTGTGTTTATGCCATGTATTAGGGCTCCTAGCATTGTCCCTTTTTTTTCTGCCATGATGTTTATCATTTTAGATTTTGTATTTAAGTCTTTGATCCATTTTCAGGTAGTTTTTGTGCATGGTATGAGGTATGGATCTTGTTTCAGTTTTTTGCAGACGGATATCCAGTTATACCAGCACCATTTGTTAAAGAGACTGTCTTTGCCCCAGTTAATGGACTTTGGGCCTTTGTCAAATATCAGCTGCTCACAGGTGGATGAATGTATGTCTGGATTCTCAACTCTGTTCCATTGGTCTATGTATCTGTTGTTGTACCAGTACCAGGCTGTTTTGACTACCATGGTGGTATAATAGGTTCTAAAATCAGGTAGTGTGAGGCCTCCCACTTTGTTCTTCTTCTTGAGTAATGCTTTACTTATCTGAGGCCTCTTCCCTTTCCATATGAAGTTGGTGATTTGTTTCTCCATGTCATTAAAAAATGCTGGTGGAATTTGGACCGGGATTGCATCATATCTTTAGATCACTTTGGGTAGAATTGACATTTTCACTATGTTGAGTCCACGTACCCGTGAGCAAGGTATGTTTTTCCATTTATGCAGGTCTCTTTTGGTTTCTTGCAGTAGTGTCTTGTAGTTTTCATTGTATAGATCTTTTACGTCTCTGGATAGATTTGTTCCTAAGTATTTTATCTTCTTGGGGGCTATTGTAAATGGTATTGATTTGGTAATTTCCACTTCAAGGTTCTCTTTGTTGGTGTAAAGGAATCCAACTGATTTTTGTATGTTTATCTTGTATCCTGATACTTTGCTGAAATCTTTTCATGTGGTTTTCATGTGGATTCTTTGGGGTTTTCTGTGTATAAGATCGTATCATCTACAAATAGAGATACTTTGCCTTCTTCCCTACCAATTTGGATGCCTTTATTTCTTTTTCTAGCCTAATTGCTATGGCTAGGACTTCCAGCATAAGGTTGAATAAGAGTGGTGATAGAGGGCATCCTTGTCTGTTTCCCATTCTCAAGGGGAATGATTTCAAAGTCTCTCCATTTAGGATGGTGTTGGCTGTTGGCTTTATATAAATGCTCTTAATTATACTGAGGAAAATGCTTTAATTATACTGAGGCATTTCCCTTCTATTCCTATTTTGTTGAGAGATTTTATCATGAATGGGTGTTCCACTTTGTCAAATGCCTTTTCTGCATCGATTGATAAGATCATGTGGTTCTTGTCTTTTGTCTTATTTATGTGATGGAGTACACTGATTGTTTTTCTAATGTTGAACCATCCCTGCATACCTGGTATAAATCTTACTTGATCATGGTGAATTATTTTTTTGATATGTTGCTGAATTCTATTTGCTAGAATTTTGTTAAGGATTTTTGCGTCAATGTTCATGAGGGATATTGGTCTGTAATTTTCTTTTCTTGTGGTATCTTTACCTGGTTTTGGTATCAGGGTTATGCTAGCTTCATAGAATGAGTTTGGTAGTATTCCATCGTTTTCTATGCTCTGAAATACCTTTAGTAGTACTGGTGTTAACTCTTCTCTGAATGTTTGGTAGAATTCTCCAGTGAAGCCATCAGGGCCAGGGCTTTTTTTGTTGTTGTTTTTGGGAGTTTTTTCATTACCTTTTTAATCTCTTCTTTTGTTACAGGTTTATTACTTTTTCTACCTCTGTTTGTGTTAGTTTAGGTAGGTAGTGAGTTTCTAGAAATTTGTCCATTTCCTCTAGGTTTTCAAATTTGTTAGAGTACAATTTTTCATAGCATTATGTTAGGATTGTTTTAATTTCAGTTGGGTCTGTTGTGATATCACCCATCTCATTTCTTATACGGGTTATCTGCTTCCTCTCCTGTTTTTCTTTTGTCAGTTTGCCCAGTGGTTTATCAATTTTGTTGATCTTTTCAAAGAACCAGCTTTTGGTCTTGTTAACTCAATTGTTTTTCTATTCTCTATTTCATTTAATTCTGCTCTAATTCTTATTATTTCATTTCTTCTGACACCTGAGGGCTTCTTTTTGCTACTCTCTTTCTACTTGTTCCAGTTGTAGGGTTAATGTTTTGATTATGGCCCTTTCTTCTTTTTCGATATGTGCATTTATTGCTATAAGCTGACCTCTGAGCACAGCTATTGCTGTGTCCCAAAGGTTCTGGTAGGATGTGTTTTGATTCTTGTGTGATTCTATGAATTTCTTTAATCCATCCTTAATTTCTTCTATAACCCAGCAGTTTTTGAGCAAGGTGTTGTTCAGTTTCCATGTGTTTGACCTTTTTTTCCTTGCTTTTTGTTTTGTTGATTTCCACTTTTATGGCTTTATGGTCAGAAAAGATGTTTTGTAATATTTTGATGTTTTGGATTTTGTTAAGGCTTGCTTTATGGCCTAATATGTGGTCTATTCTGGAGAATGTTCCATGTGAGTTGGAAAAGAAAGTATACTTGGCTGCTGTTGGGCAGAGTGTTCTGTATTTGTCTATAAGATCAAGTCGGTCGATTGTAGCATTTAGCTCTTCCGTGTCTTTGTTGAGCTTCTTTCTGGATGTTCTGTCCTTCACCAAAAGTGGTGTGTTGAAGTCTCCTACTACTATTGTGGAGCTATGTGTCTCTCTTTTCAGTGCTGCTAGAGTTGTTTTATGTATTCTGGAGCCCTGTTGTTGGGTGCAGAAGTATTTATTATAGTTATGTCCTCCTGGTGTATTGACCATTTAATCATTAGATGGTGTCCTTCCTTATCAGTTGTGGTGGATTTTACTTTAAAGTCTATTTTGTCAGAAATTAATATTGCCACTCCTGCTCTTTTTTGAGTGTTTTTTGCTTGATACACTTTTTTTTTCCTTCCTTTGAGTTTTAGCTTGTTTGTGTCTTTAAGTGTAAGGTTTGTCTCTTGTAGGCAGCATATAGGTGGATCGTGTTTTTTTATCCAGTCTGCCACTCTCTGTCTCTTTATTGGTGCATTTAGTCTGTTTACATTCAGCGTAATTATTGATTGGTATGAATTTAGTGCTATTGTTTTGATGTCTTTTTTTGTGTGTTGTTCACAGTTTCTTTGTTCCCCTTAATTTTCTGTGCTGAGTTGTTTTTCTTTATGTATTTTCTTTTCATGTTTTTCATTGTTGTTGATTTTGTATTCACTGAGTCTTTATATTTTTCTAGTTTTTCATTTTGATTTGTAGGATTGTTAGTTTCCTTTGTGGTTACCTTAATATTTACCCTTATTTTTCTAAGTTTATAGCAATCTTTTATTTCTTTATATCGCCTTGACTTCCCCTCCGTATGAAAAATCTATGTCTACATTTTTTAAGTCCCTCTTTTTTGTTTTAATGTTGTCCTTTTTTACATATTGATATCTCTGTTTCCCTATTTTCAATGTTTTAGTGTTGATGTATTTTTGTCACTTCCCTATCTGAGTCGATATCTGGTTGCTCTGTCCTGTGTTCTAGTCTTGCATTGTTATCTGATGTCATTGACTTCTAACCGGAGGACTCCCTTTAGTATTTATTGTAATTTTGGTTTAGTTTTTGCAAATTTCCTAAACTTCTGTTTATCTGGAAATGCCCTAATTTCGCCATCATATTTGAGAGACAGTTTTGCTGGATATATAATTCTTGGCTGGCAATTTTTTTCCTTCAAGTCTTTATATATGTCATCGCATTGGCTTCTTGTCTGCATGGTTTCTGCTGAGTAGTCCAAGCTTATTGACTCTCCTTTGTAGATAACTTTTCTTTTATCCCTAGCTGCTCTTGAAATTCTTTATCTTTGGTTTTGGCAAGTTTGATTATAATATGTCTTGGTTCTTTTGGGATCTACTTTATGTGGGGGTCAATTAGCATTTTGTATAGATTTCTTGTCATCTTTCATGATACCAGGGAAGTTTTCTGTCAACAAATCTTCAACAATTCTCTCTGTATTTTCTGTTATCCCCCGTTTTGGTACTCCAATCACTCATAGGTTATTTCTCTTGATAGTGTCCCACATAACTCTTAGAGTTTCTTCAATCTTTTTAATTCTTTTATCTGATTTTTCCTCATATAAGTTGGTGTCAAGTGCTTTATCTTCAGTGTCACTAATTCTGACTTCTACTGCCTCAATTCTGCTCTTATGACTTTCTATTGAGTTGTCCAATTCTGAAATTTTATTGTTAATCTTCTGGATTTCTGATTGCTGTCTCTCTATGAATTCTTGCAGCCTATTACATGTGTCATTATGCTCTTGAATAACTTTTTAAAGTTCCACTACTTCTTTGTCTGTATGTTCTTTAGACGTCTCTTAGTTTTCTAGAATTTTATTTCTAATTTCTTTAAGAGTTCTGTGTATTAATCTTTTGTATTCTGCCTCTGGTAATTCCAAGAAATTCTCTTCCTCCAGGAAATTTATTGATTCTTTATTTTGGGAGCTTGCTGAAGTCATCATGGACTGCCTCTTTATGTGATTTAATATTGACTGTTGTCTTTGAGCCATCAATAAGTTATTATAATTTTGTTGTATATTTGTTTAGTGTGTCCTAGCTTCTTGTTTTTTTTTTTTTTTTTTCTGTGATATGACCAAATAGGCTGCTCGTGTGTGCTGGTTTGATTATTGGTGCCTTTGAAGCTCTAACGTCCGGTCACCAGGTAGTTAGGTCTGTACATAAGTATGTGTGCCCAGGAGTCTGTTAAAATTTTCCTGTATGGATTCAGCTCAGGTGTCCAGGCAGTCAGTCACCAAGTGTGTGGTGCAGGCTCTCACCTACAGTCTTAGAGAGGCATGGGTGATTAGTGTAGGCACACGTATCTGGCTGCAATAGGGGATCACGCGCTGAGCAAGGCAGGGGGCTGACGACTGCCCCTGAGTGTCTGAAAGGAAAGTGTGTCCCTGTTCCTTAGAGTGAGTAGGTAGGTGAATTTTGCAGCCAGACTATGAGCACCCTACTCTTTTGCCTGTAAGGCTGGGGGCACCACTTATTCTTGGACCCCTGTAGCAGGTGGCTAGGTGGCGTGGGTGGAGCAACCAGTCCTCAAGCCCCTGATGCGGGCAGGTAAGGCGCCTGCTTAAAGGGCAGAGCAGTAGCAAGCGTCACAAATCTGCCACTGCACAGCTGAAACAGTCGAAGTTAGACTTCAAGTGTTTACCCTGTTGTACTGTGGTAGTGAGGGCATACACTGTTGAGATGGGTCTACACAAGTCTATACAGGGGTGGAAGGCACTCAAAGTCTGCAGACCCCTTAAGCCTGTGCCTAGGCAAAGGAGCTGTGCCAATCCTGAGTTCCTTGCTTAGGGGAGCAAGTAGCTTATTTTTCCCCTGTTTGTTAATTTGTTCCTTCTCCAAGGCCAGGAGAATGGGTCAGGGTGCCTTATGGGGTCCACTTCCAGCCCAGGGGACTCAGAGATTGCTGAAGCCCACCATACCCAGTGCAGAGCAGCGAGGGAGGAGGTAAATGGGAGAGAGGTATTTCCCAAAAGTTTTTTTTTTTTTTTTACATCCCCACAAAAGGCCACATGTACATACTTATCTTTAGACACTTGGGTGCTGCTTTTCACTGGTTCGGCGTGTCCAAGCAGAATCTCTGCTGCCGGATCTGTCTCCATGTGGAAACTGCCTTCCAAGCATGAAAGCTCAAATTTTTTATTACCAATGACAAATACTGTCAGTTGTTTTCTTTGAAGGGACAAGCTCACTTCATTCATTTTCAATAAAATTTCTTCAAATTTACCCAAGTCTGAGTAACCATTCTTTGTCTGTCAGTGATTATTTCAGATAAAAATGATGTCATGAAAAATGTTGCTGGTTCATCTCATAACTCAAACAATCACACAAGTACTTCTTTGAGACCACCGTTATTCTTCAGCATGCATCAAAAGTGCTTTATGTGTATTTTCATTTCATCACACAGAATATAAAAAGAGGTGCACACAAGGACTTAGATTTAATACAAATAATCTTTTTACTGCTTTATGAATAATATTTGTAAGTAAAACTGGCATTTTTTCCTTATTGCAAGTGCATGATGGGGCGGAATACAATGATCACTACTAATGACCACTACCATAGCTTAGTGCCACTGAATTGCTTTGTGCTAAGGTAAGGCATTGCGGTATTACCCACTATTGCTTTTGCACCATCAGTGAAAATGTCAACACAGTGAAAAAAAGGGCAAATAATAGCTTTGTATTATTATGAAAATAGTTTTCCCAGTGTGTCATGGGGGATCTCCAGGTTTCTACAGATTACACTTTGAGAATCCTTGGCCTAGATCAGTGAGAACAGTTAAATATCCACAGGCAACAATGCTTTTTCTACTAAAAATAATTAACTAATAAATAGTAAAAATTTTAATTTATTGAGATGTAATGGTGAGCAAGATATAAGGCAATACAGATACCTAAGGAGAATTGAAGAACGTTTTCTTATGAGTGTCTTAACAGTTTAATCACTGTGTAACCTAACTCCTTACTTGTGGTCATTTTGCATGTGTGTTTTTGTACACTAGAGCCCTGAAGATGAGCTTTTGGTAGACCATGATACAGACCTGGCTGTCTACACAGTCTAGTCTTATTACTGAGTGCTGTTAGGTATCACCATTATATTTGACTCCTTATCTCAGCTAATTAGTTTTGGGGGTTAATTTTCTGGCTCTTATAAGGCAGAGAGGGTTAACTGAGTGGTTGCCATCTAAAAAACTCCTCCCTCTCCAAACGGCCAAGGCCAAAGTAGCCCGTTACTGTGTGAGTCCCCGTTGATGGCATCATAACCCCAGGTAGAAAGAAACTTCCTTTGCTAACCATACCAGCTCACCTTCCAGTTTACTTCTTTAGGTTACTCATCCCAACTTATTATGAAGAATAGTAAACATATTTAACAAAATGATTAAGGATTTTAAGAAATATATTTTAGCAGTTAGAAATTGATCCAAATCCTTTTTATTAATTTTTTTCCTTCTATTAGCTTATCCATACCCTGCATTGAATATTTTGAAATGTAAAGTGAATACTACTAAAGAATTTTTACAATAATTTAAATAAACATTTTCCTTAGTGGTTTAAACCAGAGCTTCAAATGATTCATTCTGGTTCGAACCCCTGCCAAGAATTTGCATTTCCATCCCTGATATGCTGAATCATAATCTACATTTTAACAAGATCCCCAAGTCATTCTTTTTTTTTTTTTTTAAGACCTCAGATGCTACTCACCATAGTAAGATGCAGAACTGGTCATTCTTATGTATAATACATTTTGAGAACCACTGATCTACTAGTGGTTCTCAGAATTGGTCCCTAACCAATATCATTAGCATCCCCTGGGAATTTGTTAGAAATGCAAATTCTCAGCAGGAGTTCAAACCAAAATAAACTGGGTTTAAGCTCTGGTCTAAACACACGTGCCAGTGGTGGTGGTGGTGGTGGTAGATTATCATTAAAATTGCTTTCACCTTTAATGTGCTTAAAGATTTGTAGGGAGAATTAACCAGAGCATGCAAGTAAGAATTAGGTTTTATCCTAAAGTACCTGAAAACCCTTTAGTAATATATCACATTTATTTTCTCATCTACTTTTCCATATGGCAAAAAAAAAACACTGTAATAAAAAGCACTTATCTTTCCTTCTTCTTTCCTCTGATCAAAGTCCAAGATAGTTATAAAGAGATACTCCTCCCCTGCTAAAGGAGGAGAGAAATTTTTTAGACGTTGTAAAACTTGATATCCTTATATCTCCCAATGGATGAAAATTTATGTGAAACCTAATTTGATGATGTGGCTGTAAACTCAACCTACTAAAACTAGTGACACTCTTATATTCCAGAATGTTTAACTAGCATTTGGCTGGTGCCTCTGAATTCACCATTTCAATAAAAACAAACTAGCTCAATTTCCTTGTCTTACCCAAAAACCAAACCAAACCCACTGCTGTCAAGTCGATTCTGACTCATACATAGTAACCCTGTAGGACAGAGTAGAACTGCCCCAAAGGGTTTCCAAGGCTGTAAATCTTCACAGAGGCAGACTGACATATCTTTCTCCCTTGGAGCAACTGGTGGGTTT
Organism: Trichechus manatus latirostris; assembly: GCF_000243295.1. Classification (NCBI taxonomy): domain Eukaryota; kingdom Metazoa; phylum Chordata; class Mammalia; order Sirenia; family Trichechidae; genus Trichechus; species Trichechus manatus. The sequence continues at coordinate 5,354,320 of NW_004444034.1, forward strand.
AATGGGTTCAAACCACCAACCTTTTGGTTAGCAGCCCAGCACTTAACTACTGTGCCACTAGGGTTCCCATTCCTGTCTTAGGCTTCATGAAAACTTTAGGTTTAAATATGTTTCCTACACGTCTTTAATATGATATTTAACAAGCTAAAAGTGTAGTTCATTCTTGGGAAATAAACTAGGGATAAGTCATATAAAAACTGTTTGAAGTCTGAAAAATGAGGTGCTTTTGAGCCCATGAGAACAAAAGTGACTTTTTTTTTTTTTTTTACTTGGCCCATGAAGAATTCTGGTGGCTTAATTCTGTTTCTTTTAATTTTCTTCCCAATTAAATTTTTAGGACATTTTCCCTCACTCTTCTTTTCCCTTCTAAAATGGATTACTACAGACTTTATCTGTCTTAGAAATGAAGACAATGTTCCTCATCAAAAAGGCATTTAAGGAGTTCCAGCAAAATGGCGCTCTTGGCAGAAGCACCATGCCGTCCCTCCACAGCAAAGATCCAAAAAACTAAGCTGAACAGAGAATACAACAATCCTGAAACCCTAAAACATCCAATGAAGAGATAAAGAACTCCGCGAAGCACCAAATGGACTGAGAAAACTGACAGAGAACGGAGAGTGAGGAGAGATTCATGTAGAGGTCCCCAACCAGCTAACGCAGCGTGGATCCGCCATCTTGGACTCCTATCAGAGACCAGCAAATAGCGGGTACGAGAAAGCAGCCTCAAGGAGCTTCCAGTGGGAGACAAAACAACCAGTAATTTGCAATATACGCTTTCCCACCCCAAACCCTTCTTCACCCCGACTCGGCCTCCTCTGCTTCCCTCGGCCACAGTCTCTTGATCGGGAAACAGCAGCTGCTTGGATTCCACACACCCGAACGGGTGGCTGTCTGAGTGCCATTTGTTGGCTGCTGGTGTTGCTTTTTTCTGCTTCTTTTTATTTCTTCCTTGCCTCTCTCCACCTCCCCCTCCTTTCGCTCGAGTACCTCGCTCTGTGTGCCATCTTTGCTTCTTCCTGAGGGGCTGCAGAGCTCCAGTAATTTGTGATATATGCTTTCCCACTCTCTACCCTTCTTCACCCACACTCGGCCCCCTCTGCTCCCCACGGACACAGTCTCAAGTCCAGAAACACCAGCCTGCTAGTGTTGCTTTATTTTTTCTGCTTCTCTTGATTTCTTACTTGGCTCTGGCCACCTCCCCCTCCCTTCGCTCAAGTACCTGGCTCCATGCGCCATCTTTGCTTCTTCCTGAGGGGCTGCGGAGCTCCGTTCGAGTGTGGAGCTGCTTCCCGGTTTGGGCTGCTGTGCTGGTGGGATCATGGGGCTTTTTTCGTTTGTTTGTTTTGAATTGTTTGTTTGTGTTCTTTTCCTTTTCTTGAGTTGGGAGCCATTTCTGGCCAGGCTGAGCTGCGTGGCAGGTATACTTCCCTTCGGCTTCTGCAGACGTGCAGAGGGATCCCTGATGGCATTTGTTTTTACGTTGCTTTTTATTTATTTATTTTTCCTGTGTCTTTGGGGGCCTTTGTTGTTGTTTTTTTTGTTTTTTTTTAATTTGTTTTCTTTTCTTTTCCCCCTTTTTCCATTTTTGTCTTTCTTCATTGCTCAGTTTCTCATCTCTCTATATCTTCCTTCTCTTTCTGATCCTTGAATATCAGGCATTGTATACCTCTACGCCTTCTAGCCAGGCTGTACTGCAACACCTGAGAGCGACTTCCACAGACCTCATAGCTGCACCAGTGGGATCCCTGGGAACTTTGCAGTTCTTTAACCTTTCTAATTCTTATTTATTCATTCTTTTCTTTTCTTCCTCCTCCTCCTCTTTCTGTTTTTCTCCATTTCATAGTCTCTCATCTCTCCACTCCAACGGCAAGCTGCCCTAGCATTATTTTTTGTTTGTATGTTTTTGGCTCCTGTTCCTCTCTCCTCTCTCCCATATCCATCTTAGCTCCACACATAACAATCTCTACACTGCATCCTGCCTACTTGCACCGTGCGTTTGACATCACACCACCAAGCGGCACAGGCACCACCTACTGGAACCTGCCCTGCACTGATTACCGACCCACCCTGGTGGCTGTGGTAAGTGCCACAAACAACCCGTCCCAGTAACT